>NC_139242.1:70759919-71172481 GCF_977018435.1 Lepisma saccharinum
GGCTTCTCCGCTTATATAACAACCTGCCTCCAAATGTTGACATTCTTGCAGGAGCACAGTTTCCGACAATTATAAAGAATGTATGTGTAACTTTTTTTATTATTTTATTCTGTACCATCTTGTATTGTTTTGTTTTGTTGTTGCGTTCCTGATGTTACTGTTTCAGTATAAAATGGTGATTCAGTACTGTATCTGAAACTTTAGGTAAATAAATAGTATTAGATTCCCCCACCCCACCCATGTACCAACTTTCAACAAATCTTAATTTGTTTAGAATTTGGAGATAAATTTGCATTCTCGGTGGACGACTTGTTGATCGTATTGTTGAAGAAGACAATGTTGAAGAAACGAGTGAATAAAGAATTTACAAATGCACAAGAGTTACTGAATATATTCATAAACCATGGTGATGATTTCAAGGAATGATTGTTTTTAAGTCCACTTTATGCACAGAAAGGCTAATCGGAACTGAACCTACAATTTAAAGTGGGATCCGAACCACTGTGCCATGTGCCTCCACCGGGTATCGAACCCGGGATTCATTGATTACAAGGCGACGACGTTACCACTACGCCATCGGGAAGGCCTTCAATGAGCGAGTTCATGCTTATGAAATCTTCTCCTTAAAGGTCTGTTTCGTTGTAAATAAAAGTAACCAGCACAACCGTGTACCCATTTCTTCTTGTACGACTCCTTCCACTCGAAATTGTATGATCTAACCTGCTCCATCCATCGCGCCCACATTAGCAGGAAAAGCCCAGTGTGAACTTGGATCTGCTTTTACTCTCCGGCGCGGTTCAAAGGCCAACCCTGACCCTTGGCACTCGCTCTCGAGCTAACGAGCCTCGTAAACACCTGAGACGAGAATCTGCGCGGAGGGCAAGGCGTGGTCCTGGCAGGGGGCCCACTGGAGGAACGGGTCTTGCTTAGCGGTGTTCTTTTGCAAAAATAGACGCCGTTTTCTCTTCCTCAATGCACACACGTAACGAGGACATTTAGAGTAAGATCAGCAAACGCTAATCATTACATCCAATGTACAGACTCTCGACTTTCACTCAAGTCTTGCGGGGTTCGATCCTCCACAGAGGAGGGAGCGTCCGAGATTTCTCTCTCCACCTACAAAGATCTGAAGTTCACTCGATCAACTATGACATGAATTCGAAAAAAAATAGACCAGCCGGTTTCTACAACAATAATATCTACTTGCTTCAGAACCAGTACTTGTTCACATTTAACCATGCGGGTCCGTTGACCTCTCCCCCACCTTTTCCTGGTAATTGGCATCATTAATTTTAACTTACAAAAAAGCAGAAAGTTTGTTATTTTTTACTTTTACATAAAATAGCCAAAGTTGTAACGAAATAATTTAGGTAATTCCCCCGTTTAATAGAAAGAGTAAATGAAATTGTTTCACAGTTTTCATAATTCCGAAAATAAGATTATTTACTTGAAAAGTGACACAACATAAACTTTATTACTAAAATTTTCTCTTAGCTTTCAAAGATTTTTCCCTGAGCAAGGTCGATAAAATTATACCAAAAAATGTAATAATTGTGCATTTATATGAAATGTAAAAACTGCTGGATATTCACTCAACTGGTGGACGCATCCCAAAGGATATAATAGTAAGAATAATTTTTAATAAAATTGGTTTATTTTTATAAGTTATTAATAGTTATCATTTTGTAACAATAATAATAATTTATTATTATTATTTCTCCCATTCGAGTTTTTTCAATGGCCTGATTTCTACAAAAATTGATTGATTGAGTTGGTGTTTTAGTCCACTTTATGCACAGAAAGGCTAATTGGGACTGGACCTACTGTTTAAAGTGGAGTTTAAAGTGGGATCCGAACCACTATGTGCCTCCACCGGGTATCGAACCCGGGACGCCTTGATTACAAGGCAACGACGCTACAGTGCGCCATCGGGGAGGCCTACAAAAATTTATGGCGACGCCCATGCATTTAACTGAATGTCATAATTACAAGAAAAGTGTGCTACAAGCCAAGCAAGGTGCACATACAGTATATGAATATAATATCTTCATTCGAACACCTAATCACAAATATGCTCCATTTGCAAATATTCCTGAACAAAAAATCTTAATTACTCTTCACATAAAAGCTTCTTGATTTGAGATCTCTCTTCATAACGTCAATAGGAAAGTACACAAATGAGCTATTGCCATTATTAAAACATCCTTATCTACAGTACTAACACGAAAACAGGGGGATCAGTTAATGTGTTCAAAGCAGATTAACTACATCCTTGGAGCGTTTGTTATCTATCTTGGATCTATCTGGTTCTTACTAAATAAGAAAACTTGGTATAATAAATAGCCTTTTTCTTTCTGCAAGATAAGTGTAGTTTAAGAGGAGGCCCGTTCATACTAAATCAATTTGATAAGTTTTTTTTTTAAGGAAAATCAGAGAGGAACATAGTCAAAGGCTTTGGAAAAATCTAATCATACTAATAGTTTCTTAACACTTTCAAGAAAGATCTTCATACAAGGAAAAAATACAATATTGAATCTCAGATGTCATATTTGTTCTGAAAACAGCATACTTTCAGAGGGGGGGGGGGGGGTTCAAAATTATCTACGATAAGTACGATCCGTAGCAGACTTTTCAGGACTCCAACTTGACTAGCCACATTGACACAATTCCAAGCCTGTGCCATCTAAGTTGAAAACTCTCCGAACTTTATGAGCGGAAGTGGAGAGAGGAATTCTATGAGATGTCTGCTCTTTTTTTTTTTTTCCTTCCAAAATTTTCCAAAAAAAACTTTTACTTTGGGAGGTTTTGTTGAAACCGTTCTCATTTCTCAGCTGTCCTACTTCCTGCGAAAAGTTTCCCCACTTTTCTCTTCCAGAAAACGTCCAGCTCTTCATGGAGAGGGATTTATTGATCACTTTGAAGCAAAAGCAATTGGAACTGGTGGTTGCAGCACCAGATGCAGAGCCTTCAGTAAATTTCTTGGCATTTGCAGCTTCTTTTCAAGAACAAATTGCGTTATCCGATCTATTTCTCTGCATTTATTTTCTGCTTTCTTGCCATTTCTACCACAATGGCCTTGATTTCTGCCCAGAAGTGGTTTCATTAGATTACCGAGGAGGAAAAGCCTTCCTCAATCTACACGTATTCATCGTTTTATCCAGTGCTAATAACTTACTAGAAGTTCATAAGATCCTAATGTCCTAGAGAAGGAATAGACGACCACAGGCTAGTAGTAGATGAACGAGTTAACGGATTTTGGTGTTTAGGGTTTAGAACTAAATTACAATATTTAGAACTAACATATTTAGAACTAAATGATGACATTTGGAAATAAATTATATTTAGAACTAAATCATTCCCCCTTTCGTGAATAATGTATGAAAATGTGTACGTAAATAAAAGGTAATTAGAGGTAATACATGCTATGTATAAGGTTATGTGTTAATTACCGGAAGGTATATAGTGTGTAAAAGGATAATAATTAAATACGGGTATAATGTTGTTTATAGGAGGTACGGAACAACGGTAAAGGTACAATTATGATTTAGGGCAATACCGGGACCGAACCCATGGTATTGTATTTATATTTTTATACATTATTCATAAATTAATATTCATATATTTATAAAATTCATAAATTATTCATATAAAAAGGGTTGATTTAGTTCTAAATAATAAAAAATAGTTCTAAATATGTCAGTTCTAAAAGGTAAAGGTAAAGTGTTCCCCTGTGCACAGCACCACGCCATGAAGGCGTATAGGGGGTGTGGGGGTAACGCCCCACACTTTCTTGATCCGGTCGTGAGTGGGGTGATGTGATCAGCATCACGCCCCTGACCGCCTTTACCCCCCAGGGTTTCCCCCAGGTACCCATGTTATTCGACGCTGGGTGGACGCCGGGGCCGCTTCCATCGTTAGAAAAGTTCCCGGATTTGAACCGCCCGGGGATCGAACCCGGGACCTTTAGCATGGTAGTCAGACGCGTTACCGACTGAGCCACCGCGGCCATAATATGTCAGTTCTAAATATTGTAATTTAGTTCTAAATTCTAAGTTCTAATCTGTTAACTCATTCATCTACTACTCAGGATAAGAAAATCACACTCGTGAAATGGACCGAAGACATGCGAGGATAACAACACGTGACGATTCTGCCAGACTGACGTTTTCCCATGAGTGCTATGTCAGATTGATTTATTCGTTATTAAAAATTATAATGGGTGCATCAGCACTCAGACTATTTCCACAAATATTATGGAGATAACTCCTTTTCAAGAACAATATAAAACACACTGTAGAACTAATATCACTACAAGACTGATAAAGTCTGATATCCTTATCGAGAACAAAGTAAAACACATGTAAGAACTACAATCAAATTCATTACACCATTGAATTAAAATAAAAACAGTGTCTGTGAAGTGGTACTCAGCACATACAAACAAGTCAAGATGTGCCAGATCGCATCGGTGTCCGACCGTGTTTATTGCTGGACTCTAGATGGCGTCACCGACGGCCCCGTGTTCGAATCCTGGCTTGGTCACGGGCATTCCTTCACAGTTCATTCATCTTCATCCATTTTCCACACCTGCGACAAAGGTGAATTTGATATTGCACTGACTGACCTGTTGCACAATTCGTCGTGTGAGAACCAAAGGAACGTACTGGAGAGAGAAATATTACGTCGCTTTTGTGACAGAATGTACTAATCGCGACGTTGAGCGTGAGTGATGATATGATGAAATTGATGAAGGGACACTCATGCCCAGTCCAGGATTTGAACCCGAGCCCTTTGGCGTAGGAGAGCGTCGCGATAATCACTCCACCACTTAGGTCAGCGATAAAGTAGAAAAAAAACAATATAGTCATATTAGTAGTAAAAGAAAATCGGAGATAACCATGAAATTTGGCGGGAAAATCCGTTGATGGGATTGTTCAAAGATGATTATTCCAAAGAAGCAGTTTATGGACAAAGTGGCAACCCTGATTGCGTACTTGAACAAACGTTACACGCAGTTTTCGAAACGTTCACGCATGAAACCCACCATATATCACATCAGCATGAACACAATACCAGGAAGAAGGCTTTGACGTGTTTTGGAAACGTAAAGTACATACCGGCTGCCCGCAGGGAAAAGGCACATGCCCTACGAGACTTCGTGATACGCCGCTGCAAAAGGACCACGAAGGGCGGTAACAGCCTAACGGGTAGGCTGCAGAACTTGAACCTTCGCCCGCACGGGACAGGAATAAAAGTGGACTCATCTAGCCGAACGACACACCTGTGGCATGTTCAGTCTTTTGGCTTTTTCAAAGTTTGTTTTAAGTACAAGTTATATGCTCAGATAGGCTAATTGGGGAACATCCATGGCCTCATATTGCTGATTCTTGACATATCTTTTTTACAGTGCAGAGTTGTCAGTTTTACGCCAAACCCCCAATATGAATGGAAGACCGAATCTGTCGTTGGTCAGTGGATTCCTCGGATATAAAAGGAACATAAATAAAGAGTGTTTGAAAATAAAATCCTTAGAAAAGGGATGAGGAGACAGGTGAGTGGAGAAGGTTACATCATTTAGAACTACATAATGTGTATTCCTGTCCAGATAGTATTAGAATAATTAAATCAATAAGACTTAGGTGGGCAGGCCAGGTGAAACGAATGGGAGAAGCAGGATTCTTGTTGGGAAGCCTGATGGTAAGAGACAAGTAGAAAGACGAAGATGAAGAGATAACGTTGAGATGGACGTAAAGGAAATCGGTAGATCTTGCTCAGGATAGAGACAGATGGAAGGCCTGTGTTGCTGCACCTTCGGGTTTAAGAAGGCTAGAGAGTTAGTTAGTTACGCTAGACTGAACCACCTTCAATATGCCTCCACCGGTACCCGAGTCAACGACCCCTTGAAAGCCAACAAGGATGACTAATTATATTCAACATGTTTCTCTACGTTTTGTTATTACATGGGCTCCTTCGTAGCCAAAATGGCTAGCGCTCTTGCCTTTAGTGCGAGAGGTTCCGGGTTCGATCCCCGGTCGAAGCTGCATTAATTTCGACAATGACCCAGTGTCGTGATGACAATTGGTGAGCTTCTTGACACGAAGAAGTTGCGGCTCCGGCTTCGAAAGCCAGAAAACAGCGGCGATGGGACTCAATGAACTGACCATGCGTCGCTTTATGAAAGATCCGCTCTGGCAAGTCCTGGCCCTTAGAGGGCTGTTGCTAACGGAGTTCACAGTTTAGTTTTTATTACGTAAGAAGTTCGCCCCATGAAGTATGGTACACACTATAAAAAATAGGCAACTGAGTTGTAACCAAAAGTGAAGTAACACAGTAATTGGTGTAGCAGAACACGTAATCGAGTGTTAAAGGCCTCCATACTTAGTGTGCTGTGACCCCAAATGGTGTAACACGACACCAAAAATGGTGTTAAACCACGCCAATTCCGCAATAACACCATAGGGAGTGTCCTGTAAATAACATTTTTGTTGCAATTTTTTTTTAGAATGTAGAATGTATGAGAAAACAATTTTAGAATTTTGTATTGTATTATCGTATACTTTCATGTTTCAAGGCATATTTATGAAAATTATGAGCCATACTTTTTTGTTCTTTTTTTAATGGTTCATATTTTTGGTGATTTTTTAGCTTGCAACTTAGCTGCAGTTTCTCATATACATTTGGTTGCATTCCAGAAGCTCGTTCTTCATTTTTGGTTCATTTCAAAGTTATTTCCACAAGAAGTCCATTTGAAAATGAAGTGTGCATTTTTAAAAATAATCCCGCTCTCCACTAAAGCTCCAGAGATCGTGGGTTCGAATCCAGACCTGGGCATTGATATTCTTTGTAAGTGCACCTTCATCAATTTCATCATAATTCATCCTCGTCGTCTCGATTAAGCAAAAATTGCAGAAAAGCGGCACTAAATAACAAAGCAAGTCAAATCTCCTGAAGCTGCTTTCCAATCATCCTTAAATGCAGCAAAGGCCTCCGCAATGCTAAGGAAGCGTTCGGCAACCAAACAACACGGAGGAAAGGGAAGCCCCCCCTCAAGGCAAAACGATTAAAAGCGAGTGCAAACTGTGTCAGGTAGACCTTCAACGGTCGCTGGTGCCCCTGAACCGACACTTAACCGTACAGCGCCAACCATTTACTCCTAATGGAAGTTGCGCAACTCCTCGGCGCAGGCCACCATTAACGAGTCAAGAGCACCAATTATCATCCGCGAACACTCCTCTGTACACTTCGCAAACAAAAACAACAGGAACACAAACAAAACCCTGGCCCAATTCGGTTCTATATCATTATCGTTTTGATATGGCACTCGGAAGTTCGCAGTCGCAGATGATCCGAAACGCTCCAGAAAAAAATAATTAAATGGATTCTGCATGTAAGGTTGCATACGTTTGCTGATCTACATATATTTCAAAGTCGGAATTAGTACTTGTGTATCGCAAGAAGAGAATTTATAAAACATTAAAATGCTGACCAAGGGAAACATTTATAGTATAAAAAATATACATAAAAACGTACCGTGTCCACCCTCTAACGGTCTTCTTCAGACGAATATTCACAATAAATTCATGAAAGATACAACCATCATCTTTTATATAGGCTACACTCCCAGTACAAGAGTTACCAAGAGTATTTAGAATGCGTGTGCAGTCACTTACAAGTAGTGTTGGGCGATTAATCGTCCAGACGATATATCGTCACGATATTTTGGCGATATATATCTTGTCGGCAATATATCGTCACGATATTTGGCGATATATCGTCACAATATTTTAGCGATATAAAGAGCATTCCCTGACATTCGCTACGAGACTCGCGGCAAGCTGCCCGGCATCAGCGCTTGTCTTTCCCGGTGAACGGGTCAGCGACAGTCGCTAGAGTCGGCTATTAAAATTACAGTTTTCATATTGTGTACTAACCTGGACTACAGAAGGTGTTGAAAATTATGTCCCTATGCTGCAACACATTCCTGGCATCTCCGAAGTAAATTGGCATTTACACGTGCAAGTTCGTCTACTTTAATTCTACCTACTTTTCGTACAATACTCTCTTTTAACTCACGGATGGTGTGCGGATTGTCTTTGTATACTTCATTTCCCCATTTTTCTTTCCACTTTTATTCAGAACTGACCCTGTTACTCTAAGCTTTTTTACGAGATTTAATATAAGCGACTGTCGCGGACCCGTTCACCGGGAAAGGCAAGCGCTGATGCCGGGCCGCTTGCCGCCGAGTCTCGTAGCGAATGTCAGGGAATGCTCTGTATACCGTTTCAGCAATATATCGTCACGATATTTGGGGATATATATATCGTGGAGACGATATATCGCCGATATCACGATTCGTATCGTATGTCTGACGATATATCGCAATATCAAATTTCCGATATCGTCCATCCCTACTTAAGTCACTGTTAATGTCTTTCCAGTGTTGCCATCCATCTGCCTGCGAAAGGACACCACTTTCGAACTTCCTCCTCCATTCGTAAACTTCCTGCGGTGTGGTAAGCATGCACAGATATAACTGCATTTTCATTTGCCACAGAATTTCTATAAGTTTGTTCCGCCAAGTTACGCATGAGGGCAAGAAACCACTACTCTTCACTGGTGCCATCTCTAAAATGACAAAATGGCGCTATGAAGTTTACTTGATCAGTGTTGCAGCCTTGACGTCGTTTCGTTAATAACAGTTGATATTTCATCCAAATTTAATTATGTACATATACAGTGTGTTCTATAATTTTCATATAACTTTTAAGGTTTTCATTTGATACTCCCTCGTATATTTCTTACGTACATTCATGAGCGTCCGTAAGGGGGGCAAGGGGGCCGTGGCTCTCCCCTTGGAAAATGAAAGTCAATCAAAAATTATGTATTTCACACATATAATTTCATTTTAGCCACAATAAGATGTGTTAATTAATGCATGAACACCATAAATTCAAATTTAAGCAATGTTTTTTTTTAGGGAACAACACTATTTTTGGGGAAAATGTGCCTTGTTTGCCCCCTGGAAAAAAATACCTTCCTTGTGCCTCCCTGGAAAAAATCCTGCGGACGTCCATGCGTACATTGTTTCAATTTTACTTGACGGAGGAAAGAAAAGTTTACAGAATTCTCGTTCGAATGCCTAGTGGTAAGAGACCTGTAGGAAGGCCAAGATGAAGGAAACTGATAAGAATGGTCCAGAGTGGATTGCCTTGCACAGGATATAGAGACAAATTAAATACTATGGTACTACGGCAACAAGCCATCGGGTTTGGGAATGCCAGAATTTGTACGATTGTACAAAAAAATGCAAGGTTTTGCACGGCATTTGAAACATGGACGAGTCCATACATAATATACAATTGCAGCAGATTAACTGGTTGGCATGAAGCAGGTGGGGGGGGGGGGAAGCCGGGACTTCTGGAGTAATGATCTATATTAATAAAAACATCGAGCAGTCATGTCCTTCACTCGAGATCAGCGGCATTAAACTCGGAAGTTTAATAATAAGTCAGTTAATGGTCCAATAACAAGAAAGTTTCATATTTACTCCAACCTCAGCGTCACGGTTAACTCAGATACGAAAATACAACAGTTATTTTGTAGATGTTAGCGTCGTCGTCTCGTAATCAAGGGGCCCCGGGTTCAATACCCGGTGGAGGCACATTAGTGGTTCGGACCCCACTTTAAACTATAGGTCCAGTTCCGATTATCTTTACTGTGCATAAAGTGGACTTAAAAACACCAAATCAATCCATCAATTTTGCAGATGAAATAATACTGCAATCTACAGCTTTTTGATTTATTGATATAAGTCAGTTCCGCAATGCCAAAATATACCAGCCTCTGCAACAAAGTTGTGTGTTCGACTCACGTAATCCACACCAAGTGTTCCGTGTTCCAAGCCTCGGCTAGTATGTCCTTCCTTGAAATATTTAATCTAATTATCATTATCCTTATGGACTTTAAAAGGCAGAAAAGCGATACTCAAGTACAACCGAAACAAAGCTAACTCCTTGGCATTAACTGCCCGTTCAGGATCACTGTAGCGGATCCGATCGCTGATTTTATTGTGATTTCTGGGTGGGAAATATTTGAGGGAGGATTCTGTCTTGCCACCCCACTAGGCACATTTATGAAAAGCATCCTCCCATTTGTTTCACTGTCGCCATGTTAAATATTGTAAAATATTTTACTTACATTTAACTATGAATATTATTCAAGTATCTTGTGTTTTAAAAAACTTGTATCTACTTCAATGTAATTTTCAAAACTGCTGTATTAAGGCACAAAGGTTGTTCACGGCAGTATAAAATCGTTTACATTAATAAATAAAACACAGAAGCATCACCCCTCCACCCCGAAAAAAAAGGGTGGTGAGGCAAAGGGGCTATTTTCTGGGAGGCAGTCACATTTAATATGGCACTAAATACCACAAAAATAGATATTTTGGCTAACAGAGTATTTTTCTAATTTTTGTTGTTTGTCTTGGGCGGTACGGAGGGGGGAGAACTATTCGACCAAGGGCATTCGCCGCAACTGGTACCGAATAGGTACAGCCTACGGAAATCTGAAAACATCGAAGAATCGAAATACAAATTTACTACGTATCGACAACTTATTACCTTCAGACATCGATATCGGTGTATCGATTCTTTCCTTGAACTAGATGCGCTTCGTGAGATTTACGAACAAATAACAACAATAAAAAAAACTCGATCGAAACCGTCCATTCACCACAATGACAGGAAGGTCAAAGACATTGTCTTTGCATGGTGACAGCGAGCTCGATGTTGCAAACTGACCAAATACCCAAGGCCGCACGACAATAAAAATGTCCAATTAGAACAGCGCGGAAGGCCAACAACGGGTTGGTTCCGGTTGTTATTCTGGCGAGGGTACAGGCATTTGCATATTCCACAATGCCATTGACCTTAGAGCCTGAAGAGACAGGAGTTTCCTTCCATTGCACAAACTCACGGCTTTCAGGAAATCTGCAACATTCCGTAACGAAGGCTTCGGGGTAGAGAGAGAAAAGGTTTTGAATATATTTATGGTGCGTAACAGCCAGAGGGTGGCTTTTTATGATATCAACGCGCGAAACAGGCAACGAAAATTTGTAAAATGGCGTAGCCCAGTATTTCTTTATGCAGTTGGCTGGACCTTCAACCTTCCAAAATAGCCTTGCTTTTCAAGGATAAGCTCGATATGTCGAGCTCTCAAAATTGCATCTGTTCTAAAATGCTTCTAAAGCGTTCTGACGTTTTGTGGAGACTGCCTGCGTCACTAATGTCCATCGTCTACGTAGATTTTCTACATACAAGCACGTTGGCCGTTCAAATGGGTACGAAACTGAGGGCGTCTTCCTTCTTTCTTTCGGAATGGCTTGGCCAAGTACATCGTGTGTTACGTACGCTACTCGTTTCGATAGGAGCAGCAAATCACGACAATACTTTCGATCACACGACAAAGATGGCGGAGGTTATTTCAAACTCCTGTAATGGCTTACGAGTGTACTAACTGCCCTGAGACACCTGCCTAAGAAAGATCTGCTTATAAATCTGCATATTAATACTCCAGAAACTCGTAGATACATTGCAGATATGAAATTGCAATACAAGATCATAAATGGAAACTTAAGATGCAGCATCGCACGCAATCCACGAACTCTCACTCAGAGTGCCCAGACATAAAACACGGAGCAAGGAAACTTTCCACACTACAACTCCCAGACTCTCACTCATACAACGTTCACTATTCCATAGGCTACCAAATCAGTTCAATATAATCTCAAACCAAATAGATATATTCACTTCATATTCATTTTTTATCAGCAACATAGAAAAAATTGTGCATAAGTAATGCTTTTGTGAAACTCATCTACTTACCTTGGTACTTTTTTGGCTTGTTTTATTTTTGTTTATTTTATGTTAACCTTTCTTTTGTTTTTAATCTTAGTCTATTGTTTTACTATTGTTTCTTTCTGGTTTAAAATGGCTTCTGCTGTACTGGAAATTTCAATAATAAATAAATGCGAAATTACGTAGCGCTGGGACTCTTAACCACGGTTTGAACCTGGGACCACTTTGTCACTGAGGTCACAACGACGATCTTCTATCTCCCAATTTGTGGGCTAAGCTTATGTTAAAAAATAAGCACACATCACACCTTGACATACCAAACGCGTCACACGTCAAAGATCTCACTTTTTTGTTATTTTACGTCGCTGTTCTTCCACTCTTGGCTAATTGAGACGATTATAATTCGTGATTATTAGATAGAAATGATGCAGGGACACTCACAAAGAGCACGACAGGACTCGAACCTGGGACCTTCGGTGGCAAGATCGAAAATCTACTACTTAACGAGTTCGGCAAATTATCGACAGAACAAACTCTAAAAGAAGACATTAAATAGTGAGTTGTGTAATCTTACCTGGCAGCTATAATCGTTGAGCACTATCCTGGACTTTTCTCTTCAATGACCGCGACATCCACGAAGAACCTATGAATAGAAAAACAATACATCACATTTGTATGTAAAACGATCTTGAGGAAATGTTTCTCTATCACAGCTTGAAAAATGAATCATGCACAGCCATGACCGTATGACTTCACAAACGTACAAACCATAAATACTTTTCCATTCAACTGACCTTTGAAATAGGTATCGTACTGGAACTGTCTATCTTACTTGTTTTCCATTTTATTCTATTTTTGTTGTTTTCGTCGTTTATCTACCTCTTAGGTTAATGACGACGATGAGGATGAATTATGAAATGATGATGGAACAAACGCAATTCGTACCTAACAAGGATTGCACCTGCGGGACCTTTGGCTTGTTAGTGCGTCACGCTGACCACTCAGCCACGGAGGGAGGCTCGTTTGTTTTCCAACTCGCTGATCAACTAAACCAAATCTTAACCGGCTTCCTACCGAGAGGTGGGAGTAGACAAAACCAATTCTCCGAGTTTTTACGATTTTCCTGTTATTTTCAAACAAAAGTTCAAGTCATACAACGTTCACTATTCCATAGGCTACCAAATCAGTTCAATATAATCTCAAACCAAATAGATATATTCACTTCATATTCATTTTTTATCAGCAACATAGAAAAAATTGTGCATAACGTTAACTCTGCTTACCGTATTTTTTCAGTGGAAATACGAAAACAATTGAGCCGCGGTGGTTCAATCGGTAGGGCGTCTGGCTGCCTAGCGGGAGACTCGCGTTCGATTTCCGCGGTGGATTTAGGGGGTCCTTCTTGTCCATTCATAAAGTGAATCTGGGGTTAACCCAGCCTCAAATAAATGGGTACTGTGGAAAGGCGACCGGAGCGTAGTGCTGATCACATCACCTTTAAAAAATGCCGAGATCGAGAACATGTGGGGCCTAACCTCCGCATACCCTATGCGCCTTCATGTGCTCGAGGAATTTGAGCAAAAACATGAAAGCAATGGCTTTCAGCTGGTATTGAATATTTTTGTCAACATGGTGTGACATACACTTTATACATACATACATGCTTGAAATGTGAAGGGGAGGGGGAGGGGTGTTGTGTAGCGTCCGCTATCCCTCTTTCGAAGGAAGTGTTCGCCACAGCTCACAGCCGCTATTCACTCACGAGGTAGGTAGAAAAGTGACGTAAAACAACAAAGAGAAATTCTTGTTATGAGCTGTTATCTTTGGTAATGTATTTTGTATTTGCATGTGTAAGATTTATTAACATAGCATTGTATTGTAATGTATTGACATGTCCTATATTGCTATGCACTGTTATTTGTACACACACGGTAGTCCTTGGACGTAAATAAACTAAACTAAACTAAACATTACGAAACCTGCAACTCCGAACTACACTCGTGTTTCAGGAATCTCTGGAGCACGCGAACGAAAACAAGTCCTACGCGCAAGTAAGACTCGAGAGACGACGTGAGTGCATGGAGGGGAAAATGTGGTTGCAGCTGCCAGTTGTTTGTAGCAGCACGCACTGATTTCTACGTCATGCGGTGCCTTGCTCCACAGATTCCCGAAACAGTTTAGCTGGTGGGGTAAGTTGATGGTACGCGAGCGTCCTCTTGGTTCTAAGGACTGCGTGAAAAGTAGCGAAGAAACACCACCTTGCACCTCCCTTATTTGGTGCCGAAAACTATTGATTTGGCTTATTTCACTTCGCTTTTCTGCCACTTTTGTCTAACCGCGAAGATGAGAATGAGTGATATGATGAACGGACACTCACAAAGAGCACTCTTGCCCAGGCCGATATTCGAACCCGGAACCCCTGACGACATAACGCGCCATCATAATTTCTTCTTTCTCTACCCCTTATGCCATTACAGCGTCGGAGATGCGTCAACCCACTGTTTCCATTCTTCTCTCTTCTTGGCCATCTTCTTTATTTCTTGGTGTGTCATCCCTCTTTTCCTTCATAATTCTTCCACCATACACTCATGTCTGCCCTCGTCTGCCCCTGGGCCTTCTTCCTTCTGGTCTTGCCTCCAGAACTGATTGGGTTTCCTTTCCTCTCCCATCCTGGTTACGTGGCCAAACCATTTCATCTGTCTTTTCATGAGATGGTCTTCAATTGACGTTTGTTCCAGCTCTTCCCTTATCCTTTCATTTCTTACTCTGTCTCTTCTTGTTTTTCCTACTATCTTTCGGTAGCACTTCATTCCTACAGCTGTTATCTTACTAAGTTCCTTTCCTTTCGTTGACCAGCTATCACTTCCATACAATAGTATTGGTTCTATCCAGGAGCGTATATTCTAGGCTAGCTAGCTAGGCTATCTGCGAAGCCTGAAGTCTAGAAAATAAATTCAGGATTAAAATCGATCAGAAATTATTCATATCAGTGAGATGATGATACTGAATCTGGAGTTGGCAACCTGATTTCCTATGAGTTGGCAACCTGATTTCTTATGAGTTGGCAACCTGATTTCTTATGGGTTGGCAACCTGATTTCTTATGGGTTGGCAACCTGATTTCTTATGGGTTGGCAACCTGATTTCTTATGGGTTGGCAACCTGATTTCTTATGAGTTGGCAACCTGATTTCTTATGGGTTGGCAACCTGATTTCTTATGGGTTGGTAAATTTATTTCTATTCATATAGCCTAGGACCACGTGACACATTGAGATAGTCCAGATCTTGTACTCAGTATACGCTACTGGTTCTATCACATCACTCATTTATATATTTGTAGTTCGGCTCTCGATCCTATTTCTCGTTTTCCAAATACTGTCTGGTTCAATTGATAGTATGCATTATTTTCTTTTCGCACACGATTTGAAATTTCTGGCTCTATTTTCTCATTTTGATGAAGATCATAACCTCTCTGCCACGAAATTCGGGTTGGTGCAGAAAAGCCTAGGTCGAAACTTACATTGTGAAGGGTACAGATCGATACGGCATCACATCAAGAGAGAATGACAGCCATCTCTATCTCTCTTGCCAGTTGCCATATATCCTCCACTACTCCTGTCTAGATTGAACTTAACCTCTTCTTTCTCAAAGTTTAATTACTCTTCGGGAGAAAACAAGAACAAAAGTTGAAACTCTGGAAGAAAGCTATTACCGCAGACCAGAAATACTCAGTCACATGACAAACCGAAATATATTACACTGGAATTGCCGTGCCTGTTCAGAGTTTGTCAGCCTTCCACCCTAATCTCTTCTGGTTCCCGCAACACGTTATCAACCCAATCACGCACAGAATGCAAAGTGGGGGAGGGGGCTGAAAGGATATCTCAAGCATTAACTCGCCAGGTTATCTTATCGTCATGAAATAATGCGCAAGGCTCTTTGCAACCAAACGAGTTTATATCATGTTAAAGCACTCACGATTTGAGATTACACGATGGAGAGTGATAGTGTTCGGTACAAACCTTAACAGTGTTACGCCGGTTTAAGGTTGTTGTTCTAATCTGAAAATAACCCCACTGCTTGACGCTAAACGTATGGGTTATAATAAATATGGTGAATAAGTGGTTTATGTATTAATTGTAATAATTGCACACAAACACATTGGAAATTAATGACATACTCGTACATTTAACAGATTAATGCTTTCTACAGAAATTTGAGGTGAAAATAACTCTAAACCGAGATGAGAAGAACCCGGGCAAACTCGCTATTGGACAGTCATTTGTTTCCTCTCTCGCTTCCCCTTCGCTTGTTCCAGAGTGCCCCCGTGTTGCAATATGTATAACTTCCCTCCATTACTTGGCTGTAAAAAACTTCAACAAAGTTAACTATATATTACGTCTCAAATATATGCGGTGTCTTAAGTAGAACAAGCATGCGAAGTTTCGTCTTCATGGACATATTACCGAAGATTTTATTGCTAAATTCTGGTTACATGTTGAACATGCGTTATATGCAGGGTAGCCCAAAAGTAGGTATACAGTACCAGTGACTTTATTCATCAACAATTAATGAACAAATAACAAAGTTATGGTAGTACTACGACTGTGTACTTTCAAATTACCAGCCATCATTTATAGTATTAAGATATCTGAAAAGGATAATGAACTTACAAACAACAATGCGAGGCCGACAGTGGTATCTGTATACCTACTTTTGGGTCACCCTGTATAACTATGATGCGAACACATGTTTGGTGTACAGTCACCGGCAAAAAAGGAACACGTAGATCCTGAATTGGTCGCTTTCCCGCAAGGTCTTGTGTGTGTTGACTAACTCAACGGCGATAAGTGTATTTCAACTTCTACCAGCGCCGCAGAGGTAGGCAACACACATAACTCCTTCCATTTAATTGCTGGTGACTGTAAGTCTAAATTTTCATATTTAAACACATGAGGTTTAATAGAATTCAATTAAAATTGCAATTTTAGGCAGTCAGCAGTTTATGTATGTAACATGTGCTACAAGTTACATTGTACCAGAATACAGTAAAGGTAAAAGTAACTTCGGTAGCTGTAACCGAGTATCATTTCAAAACAAGTGATTTCAACTGAGGCACTTTTAAAGAAAGTAACTTTCCAAATACTACTGAGGTGAACGTTCCATCAATTCACACAAGAGGTATTTTTTTTCCAGAATGGATCTCTCTCGAGCAGCGATTGACACGGCATCACCTTCAACAAGGCCTACACTTAGATGCCCGCGGGTCAGGTGAAAGAGAAGCATGACCTGTCGGCACCTTTGTGCTGGGCTGCCCCCATCCCCCTGGAAGCTCCAATAACAAGGCACGTGGACCACAAATCACGGCTCTTGAGGAGCTGTTAACACGAGAAGCTCTGCAATTATGCATAGCTTTGAAAATTCCGATAACGAGGCTGCACGAAGCGGCGGTTTCTCATCCCGTAAATCAAAATGCTCCCCCCCCCCCTCCACCTCCTTATGCGGCGGACAAGAAAGGCGCTTGTGTTAGTCTTTGATTGGCTGGAGATCAGGCGAGTTTTCCCACACCCTTTTCTAAATACGTGGTTACTTGATGTGATTTTCGAAGTCTGCGTTCAATCAATCGAAAATTCCGCCAAAGTAGGGACATGTATGTCCTTGTAAAAGTCTAAAAGACAACCAGATCAATCCCTTCGTGACTTGTTGAGACGAGGCCGCTCGGTCTCGTTCGAGAATTTGGTATGATATTTAAAAAAAGAAGCCAAATTCACTTTTCTGTGCGACTTCAGTCACATATTCTTTTTATAATAATTACGAAGGCAATCGATGTCGATTGTGAGTCAGTCTGCTTCGTGGTTGTATATATTCAGGATAAATATGCAGTTTTTTTCGAAGGTTCCTATACTCTGTCTCGGTTATCTCTGGAGCAAGGCCGCGTTATTCGCGATGAACGATAAACTGGTTATAATAAATGATGGTCGGTGAATCTTGATACAGAGGGTACGGAGACCATAGGGAAGCGAATGTTGACGAAAAAAAATAGTTCAAATTTTCACCACTAGGTTAAAATCTGGTGCACACTGAACATCAACCCAAGACACGCTTCCCGCGACCATTGACGACGCTGTCTTACGCTTCCAAAGTATCATTCACGCTGACGGGGCACATATTGAACACTGCTGTACCGACATAAACGCAAATTCTGGTTGCTGTTACTTCAGAGCCTCTGTGCCATCTGGTGGTGAAGATTTGAACTGTTTTTTCGTCAGCACTCGCCTCTATACCAAGTTTCAGCGCAATCCGGGCTGTGAACAGGGGAACTTTAATTGTGGTCACCCGGTACAATCAGGAATCGAACCCAGGACCTCTGCTTTTGGATACGTTTACCACTCCGCCGTGGGCACAATAAGAGAAAATGATAACTTCAAAACAAAAGTTCGAAAAAAATTGCATTACGGATTCGAAAGCTTCACAATAATCCAAAACGTATACAACAAACACACCAATCAGTTTACCCGACTAACTCGACAAACATCAGTGAAAATTACATGATTCGTGTTTACAACCGACAAATCTTCAGCGGCGTCTTTGGCACAAGTAAGTGGGGCAGTGGGTTCTGTTCGAGCGCCTTTTGGCTTCGGGCGAACGAGACGCACCTTGGCGAATTGCAAATAAAGCAAGCGCAGCTTTTGTTAACTTTACGTCTTACAAATGAAAAAAAAACGCTCCTGCACGGACTGCTGTACAAACAACCAACTACATCTCCGAGCTCCAAAAGAGCTCTTCTTGTGGCTATTACGTAACAAGTCACAGCCAGGCAATTCTTCGGTACTTGCCTCTGTTTCCTAAGCAAACAATTTCACCAGCTTGTACGCCTTTTCTTCAGTTTTTCCTCGTAAAATCTAACGACATGTATTGAGATGAAGAAAAAGAGTAGCCAATGTTTCGCCAGAGACTCGGACCATGATTTACATATGCCCGGAGCTAAAAATATCGTGAAGTCCTGTATATGCAATTTCAATTATAACTTTTAGGCCAATTACAACTTTTACGACACGTGGTTAGTTACATTTTTACCACATTTGAAATATCTATTTAAAAAAGTAATTGTGACCCTTTTCAAAGCATGTTTTCCCAATAGGGCGAAGGGGGAATGTAGATTGGGTCTGTTTTCAGCACTGTCACACGTTTGTGCCTCGGTACTGTAAGTCACTGAAGAAAAGAAGAAGCTTTGTGCAGAATCCAACATTGAAGCAACCTTCTTGGGGCGCCCATCCGTGTCAAACAGTAGACGGGGGTTCAACAGGTCTGCACCTACCTGTGCGAACTGGCTTGCTCCACAGACTTCTGATTGATTGATTGAGTTTACTTTACTTCGCGTTTTGTGCCTCTTGGCTAATATGCGAAGATGGGGATGAGTGATGAAGTGATGAAATTGAGGAATTGACATTCACAAACAACCAAGCCCGAGCGGGATTCGAACCCGGGACCCTTGGCGTCGCAGCGTGATATGCTAACCACTCGGCCACAGACTTCTGGGTCGTAATGTAGGGGTGTGCGACATTTTGGCTGGTCGGAACGTGACATTTTTTCAAATGCCGACGTTCGGGACGGGGGAAGTTTTTGGTTGCGAAATGTTCGATATTTCTGGACGATGTTAAAAGCTGCAGGTTAGGTGGGAGAACAGCCACATCCTGAACCTCGCTCTTTAATAAAGAAAATTTGAATTCTAGAGAATTTAACACTTTTAAACATTTGGGAAAAGTCGGGATCGAGACTGAAATTGTTTTTCCCGATTCCCCTACCGACTTTTCGGGATCCCGTACAGGCCTACAGCTTACGCTTAGACAAGACTGACAGGAAGATTAATATCGAGTTTCTCTCTTAATGACCCGAACTGAAGAAATGTATTTGCGCACAACGTTTCCAATTGAATATATTGAAGCGAGATCTTTCGCCAAGTCATTCTCCACTTCAGGAAGCAAGTTTGAACATGTGGAACAGTCACCCACTAACGCGTTCCCCAGGCGCCTTTTTATTACAAACAATAAGAAGAAGAAAAAAGAGTGTGTAGTGTTTTGTTGCTGTCGATGCAAGCGTGGCACGAATAACCAACATCCATTATTACGGCACATTTACCTATTTCGACGAATCGAAATGTCCTGGGCCGTAGGTGGAGCGATGAAAGGTGAAGGAGGGGTGGGGGGGGGCGATATGACGTCTGAATAGAAAGAGTTTGTTTATGTCGAACGTGATGCTCCCTCTCTCTCGCCTTTGTGGTCTTTTGGCAGACGGTGTGGTGTTGCGTGCCATTGGGCGGAACACGAATCACGTCACAGTGGTACGTGATTTTGTGTCCACAGACGAAACATCACGTGACCAGAAAGATAGGTGTCTTGTCTGGACAGCTCCTCTTTCTGCCGTTTTCGTGGAAATGATCCACGCCGCCAATGTTACCAACCGTCGATATTGTCACTAAATCTGGCTGGAGGAGTTAGAGTTTCGTGTTTGAACATTGCGAGTAATAAAGAACGCGAAAGGATACAAGAATTGTATCGCTTTCTCCTCGTTGCAAGCGTAAATGGTGCTCAAAGAATGATTCAATTAGCGCTCAGGTAACGCTCAAGGGTGCGTCGAGTATCCAGCGATGTTCGCTGAGCAAGATTTTCGCTCGTTCAGCAGAAAGGTCGTGCTCACTGACCATTGCTCAAAATATCAGTGCCTATCAGTATGATCAAGATGGCTGCGTCGAGTGGACAAGATTTCAGTGATTATTATAATAATATTAAATATTAAAATAATATAATTATTGCTTCTGAAAACAATACCGGGGGTGCTTATCGATGAGAACAAAACCAAACATTTTTCACCAAGAGCGATAATAAATTTCTTTTTCACTACTTGCACAACTTCCCAAAACTACGGGTTACCTAAACTTCCTCTGTAATTACACTATAAGGCAAGCCGTTAATCACAAATACAGTGCGTTCGTTTTGGCTCTGGGCCGATATAGCGCGTGGCATGGCGCGGATTCGTCCCGTAACGTCTCGCTTATTTACGCACATATCTTTAGCATGTAGACAATTATTTATAATGCATAACGAGTACGAACCTGTGTTATAAGAGTTGTTCAAAGTTGTTCACGCGCTACCTCGGCCCAGAACCAAAGCGACCGTACTGTACTTCTTAATTATCTGTCATCTTTACCAGGAGCGTATATTCTAGGCTAGCTAGGCTATCTGCGAAGTCTAAAGTCTACATAATAAAATGCAGGAGAAAAATCGATGTTGTGTAATAATATTATTCATATCAGTGAGATGATGATGGTGATTCTGGAGTTGGCAACCTGATTTCCTATGAGTTGGCAACCTAATTTCCTATGAGTTGGCAACCTAATTTCCTATGAGTTGGCAACCTAATTTCCTATGAGTTGGCAACCTAATTTCCTATGAGTTGGCAACCTAATTTCCTAGGAGTTGGCAACCTAATTTCCTAGGAGTTGGCAACCTAATTTCCTAGGAGTTGGCAACCTAATTTCCTAGGAGTTGGCAACCTAATTTCCTAGGAGTTGGCAACCTAATTTCCTAGGAGTTGGCAACCTAATTTCCTAGGAGTTGGCAACCTAATTTCCTAGGATTTGGCAACCTAATTTCCTAGGAGTTGGCAACCTAATTTCCTAGGAGTTGGCAACCTAATTTCCTAGGAGTTGGCAACCTAATTTCCTAGGAGTTGGCAACCTAATTTCCTAGGAGTTGGCAACCTAATTTCCTAGGAGTTGGCAACCTAATTTCCTAGGAGTTGGCAACCTAATTTCTTAGGAGTTGGTAAATGTATTTCTATTCATAGCTTAGGACCACGTGACATAGTGAGATAGCCCAGATCTTGGACTCAGTATACGCCACTGAATTCTTTGCATATTTTTAATCCTGTTACTCTTTGCCTCACGAGATCGAAACACAAAGACGATATATTCTGTGGTTTATACCTGGGTCGAGCAAGGCTCGAAGTAGCGAGCCAAATAGCTGAGCGATCACGTTGTTCGCCGAGCGCTCAGATACTCGACGCGCTCCAGGCAACGCTCAG
The DNA here is from genome assembly GCF_977018435.1 of Lepisma saccharinum. NCBI lineage: Eukaryota > Metazoa > Arthropoda > Insecta > Zygentoma > Lepismatidae > Lepisma > Lepisma saccharinum. Next base: position 70,781,861 of record NC_139242.1, read on the forward strand.
ATGACGCTCCGCTCATGAAATCAATCCATCCAAGGTGAACTGTACGAAAAATTACAACTGATGCGGCAATGATTCGAGTCTTCGAGCCGCCAAAATGTAACAGGCGGACAGCTGGGCCTAAAACTAAAACTATGTTACCACATTGCTTCTCCTATATAATTTGATAAAATGAGATTTGAAACAAGACACGCTGCTCCAATTTCTCCAAACATTAAGCATGTCAGGATTAAAACATTGATGTACTTATTTTTGCATGTACGCATTATTTACATGTTGCATGTACGTATTATTTACATGGAGGGTTTTTAGTAGTATTATATGGATGTGAAACTTGGTCCCTTACATTGAAAGAGGAACATAAATTGAGAGTATTTGAAAATAAGATCCTTAGGAAAACCTTTGGACCTAAAAGGGATGAGGAGACAGGTGAGTGGAGAAGGTTACATAATTTAGAACTACATAATTTGTATTCATGTCCAGATATTATTAGAATAATTAAATCAAGAAGACTTAGGTGGGCAGGCCATGTGGCACGAATGGGAGAGGAAAGAGGAGTTCACAGGATTCTTGTTGGGAAACCTGATGGTAAGAGACCTGTAGGAAGGCCAAGACGAAGATGGAGGGACAACGTTGAGATGGACCTAAAGGAAATCGGTAGGGATGGAAAAGAGTATATAGAACTTGCTCAAGATAGGGAAAGATGGAAGGCCTGTGTTGCTGCAGCCATGAACCTTCGGGTTTAAGAAGGCTAGGGAGTTAGTTAGTTAGTTAGTTAGTTGGAGGGTTTTTAGTGTTATTGTGTCGCCTATGCCTGGCAACATTGAATCCCATCTTTCCGTGCACTTGAAGTAGGCAAAAGGCAGCAAACGAGAGCGCTTCTCCGAAAAGAGTCCGGTCAAATTAATTACAATTGGGAGGTTCTCAAAAGTGACGAGCCAGGGAACAAGTTCAAGCCTCCAGGTTAAGTGCCGGAGCATGAGTTTTGCAATTCCAGGGAAAAAAAAAAGCAGACAGATGTATGTTAAAGCACAGAACCACAACAGCCCATAAACAAGAAGTACTGCCATTTAAAATACTTTAACCTGATGATTATTTCAGCATCAGGCGACAGGCTGTGTGCGTCATGAGACGATAGAATACACACACACAAAATAAATATTTGTCTTCCTGACAGCGTATATAATAGTGTCTACCTCTGGTGCCTTGTAATCAAGAGGCAAGGCAATATTGCGTAGTGATTCGGATTTCACTTTAAACTGTAGGTCCAGTCCCAATAAGAGCCTAAAGTGACACAAACAAATATTTGGGATTTTATCCATGTAAATATCACAGAATATGTCTACCTGTCTCATTTTCGCAAGAGAAATCACGTGTACATTCCGAAAATCTAACTCCCATGCATAATCCCATACTTACAAGGTGGTTATAATTAAAGTGACGGTGTTCAGAGTGGTACAGCACGGGCTGTAATGAGAGTAGCAGTCTGAAACTTCGTAGATATGCTAATGAAGCAATGCGCTCGCGAATTATGCAAAAAAAAAAAAAAAAAAAAAAAAAAAAAATAGTTCCAATTCTCGCCACCAGGGTAAAAAATGGCGCTGTAAGCAGTCAAAACGTGGTATAGTTACAGGAAAAAGGCAGGAAAGATCAAACACATGAGAACAATGGCTCTGGCATGTTTATTAGGAACTATGGTTACAAGAACTGTTCAATATGGCCTCCCAATTCAGCAACATGCTGCATTCGTAACACGGCATGGTCGACGGTTGCTCGCAGCATGTCTGGTGAAATCTGAGCGACATGTCGTTGTATGCTAGCCTTCAGATCAGGCAGAGACCGGACATGTCCCTGATAGACACGATCTTTTAAATATCCCCACAGCCAGAAGTCACATGGATTAAGGTCGGGGGATCTGGAAGGCCAATCATCTGGAAACTGCCTAGAGATGATGCGGTCATTAGTGAAGGTTTCTCGCAGCAAATCTTTCACGTGGCGAGCGACATGTGGTGTTGCCCCATCTTGCATGAAAATGGTGGTGTGTTCACAGTTCCGTTCTTGCAAAGCTGGAATCACGTGTTGCACAAGGAGGTCCCTATAACGTGCAGATGTCACTGTACACCTAACAGGCCCTCGAGGTGTCATCTCCTCAAAGAAAAACGGACCAAGAATGAAGGAGCTAGTGAACCCACACCATGCAGTCACGTAAACTGAGTGCAATGGTTGTTCCTGCACAACATGTGGACGAGTGGAACCCCATATGCGACAGTTCTGAGTATTCACTGTACCGACAAGAGTAAAATGCGCCTCGTCAGTCCACAGAATATTCCCCGGCCACATCTCATCCACTTCCATGCGTGCCAAAAACCGATGGGCAAACTCACGGCGTTGTGGAATATCTTGGGGTTTCAATTGGTGCACAATTTGAATCTTGTAGGGATACCAGTGTAAAATACTCCGCAATACCTTGCGAACTGTTGACCAGGGGAGTGACAATTCACGTGCCACAGCTCTAGCACTGGTTGCAGAAGTTGAGGCATGTGCTGCACGGTCAGCTACAGCTACAGCAACTTCGTCCACAACTTCCACGGGGATGGGCCGCCTTCCTCTCCCTGGTGCAACACCCAATTCACCTGTTTCCTCGAATTTCTTCATCATCTTCTTCAGCCCATTAATTGACATGGGCCCTCTTCTCAGCCCTTTCTGTTGGCGATATTTCCGCAGTGCAGCGTTACTATTGCTCCCATTCTGGTAAAACAACTTCACTAGCAGTGCACGGTCTTTCTTCGCAATAGCCATTGCTTTTTACACGGGAAAAATCAAACTTTTAATGTTCGGCGAACATTCACATCACTAAAGGAAAAAAAAAGCAACAAGCGTCACCAACAACAACCAGGGAGCTCACACAATGGTTAGGCAATGTCACCGACTTTGACGTCAGAGTTACGGAAAATTCCACGTTTTGACTGCTTACAGCGCCATTTTTTACCCTGGTGGCGAGAATTGGAACTCTTTTTTTTTTTTTTTTTTTTTTTTTTTTTTTTTTTTTTTTTTTTTTTTTTTTTTTCCATAATTCGCGAGCGCATTGCTTCATTATCATATCTACAAAGTTTCAGACTGCTACTCTCATTACAGCCCGTGCTGTACCACTCTGAACACCGTCACTTTAATTATAACCACCTGGTATAAGCACAAGTCTCTTTTCACAACATACACAATTTAGGGAGAATGCCCTTGATATCTCAGCAGCGGACGACCTAAAAACACTTTTGTACTCGCACCTTCGAAGTTTTCCGGTCTTTATTGTGCGTTTTCTTTTTTGTGTGCGCATATAGTTATTGAATCAGAAGCAGTATCTGTCTAAGTTTGAGATTTTTTAAAAGTCCACTTTATGCACAGAAAGGTTAATCGGGACTAGATCTACAGTTTAAAGTGAGATCTTAACCATTATGTCCCTCCACCTGGTGTCGAACCCTGGACTCCTTGATTACAAGGCGAGGACGTTACCACTACGCTATCGGGGGCATAATCTGTCTACAAAACTGAATTAATTCAAGAATATCACCTTTGGTTTGGTTTGAGTTGGTGTTTTAAGTCCACTTTATGCACAGTAAGGCTAATCGGGACTGGACCTACAGTTTAAAGTGGGATCCGAACCACTTGTACGTCCACCGGGTATCAAACCCGGGACCCCTTGATTACAAGGCAATGACGCTACCACTGCGCCATGGGGGAGGCCCCAAGAATATCACCTAGCACACGTATTTTTTTAAAATACCTTCATTACAGCAGCATCAGAAATAATGATTTTGCTCCTGTTTCCAAAATATCCAAAGATCTCAGAAGAAAGAGGGGCCCCCCGATATTCCGATTTCTATGTAGTGTTGGATACTTGATATCGAAATATACACACCACAACATTTATAGTCGCTATGGACAATAAGCATAGGATCTATGAACCTCGAAATATAGACTATGTAAAGTGACAAGTAATCAGTGGATTCCAAAGTGCCGCGAAATGTTCCAATATTTTCACTGAAATGACACTTAAGCCGGCTTTAGACGAAAGCATTTCCTTTAACGCATAGGGGAGAGTTGCCGAAATTGGACCGTTGCCTAAGTTGGACCGCCTTTGTTTTTGCCTATAGACGAGTATTTGAAATAGGTGAGTTGGCACTACTGGTTGCGTCAGTGCCATGTACAAATGACTGAATGGTCAGTCAACTAGATACGTTCGACGAAGTAGGAGTGCTGTTATTGTGTTTCCATTGTTCGTGTTGCAATTATTGTGCTTTGATTCTTAAGCTCTTGTGTAAACTAGGGGTAAGTAAATGTAAATGTCCTAATAAAAGTGCCATTCATTAACCACTAACTGCATGTGGTAAAACTATGGTTTAGTTGCGTATGTTCGTGTAGCGTCATATTTTTATTAACGAGGTATAATTGCCTAAATTGGACCACCTTGTGTTTCCCAAATTGGACCGGGGAAAGTATGGGCTGTGGACAGAGATGGAATTGCAAATGTCTATAGCAGCATACAATATAATGGGGACTATGGCTTGAACGAGTGTAGTAGAAGATATGGTTTGTTTGGTTTTACAACTGACCGAATATTCAACGTTGATGAGTCAGGTTTCACCACAGTCCAGAAACGTCCACAAAAAATTGTAGCAAAGAAAATCACAGGTAGGTGCTGTTACAAGCGGCGAACGTGGTGTAAATACCACAATGGTGTGTGCAGTGAGTGCTACAGGTGTCTAGATACCGTAGACATACATACGCACATGCCTTTTGTGAGCGGTCCAACTTAAGCAACCTGTGGTCCAAGTTAGGAAACCAGTTGCCTATAATGGACCGATGTCACTACTTTCGTATATGTACCCTATTATATTGGTTCATGCATTTCTTGTTGAAATACATATATGAAGTGAAAGCTAATAGTTTGTGCTTCTCATAGCTACAATTTCGTTCTTTTTTTGTCTTGTTTTTGATGCAGAAGCAAAATAGTACCAACTGGTCCAATTTCGGAAACTCTCCCCTAAATGCTATGTAAATGCTTCCAAATATCTTATAGCAAATAGTACTTTACACGAAAGCAATTTCATGGAACATTTCGGTTATCTTTTGCGATTACAATGTATAATATGTACAGCACGAAAGGCACGTCGAGTTACACCATCCATGATGAGTGCACGGTGTTTACAATTGAAACGGCTAAAATATTCTTCCATACGTGTACTATATATAAAGTACGCATGTATTTAAGCAGAGCCATTGCTTTGTACCTAATACCATTTAATACGAAACGTTATTCTTCTCGGTTGAATTGTTATAGTCTTTTAAAAATGTGAAGTGATACATTGTTTACATCTCACGCGGCCGCCATTACATCTGCACTCGTGACCTAGAGGTCGCTTCTGATTGGTTATGCTACGAAAAATGCTACGGAAATAGGACCGATCCAATCCTTGAGAAATGCCATAAAATTTCTTACTTTACACGGTAGCATTTTGGCATAAATGTTACGACAAATGCTAAGGAAAATCCTTTCGTATAAAGCGGTCGTTACTGTTTGGGAACCACTGCCCTAAATAGTGATCCGGGGATCGGCTGAATGAGTTAGGCAGACACGAAAATGGCTCCAGATGTTGTATGCATCAGCCAAGTACCTCTCACGGAATTTTGTTCTCTCCTGTTATGCTGATGACGAGAGTATGTGAAGAACTACTGTTTTCTTCACTACTAACTAAAGATGGACTAAGTTCTGGAAGTGGCTCTTTTCCTACTTGTAACGCTGGGTGAAAACATTCGACAAAGATGATGAAGCAGTGAAAAGGTAAAGAGTTCTTGGTTAGATTTCACGGATTGAGGTAATGGCAAAGCAAAATTCGACGTGAAATTATATATATATATTAGTAACATATGGGATCTAATTATCAGGAATTCATGATATGTGGCTGCACCAGGACTATTTCGAAACTACATTTTTCAGTACCAGCAGGCTACCACTAGGGATGGTACCTAAATTGTCTTTTAAAAATCGATACCAGAACGAGACCCACGCTTCGAGAGGAGACAGAATTAGATAAACCTGAGCTAAACTACAGTGTATGTTACTTGGAAATCTGGCCTAAACAAAAAAAATCTTTACCGTATCCAGACATATCAAGCGGATATCTACCTGATTATTTGTTGATGTGTCGCATATTTTGTTATTTGTAAATTCATTATGTTGGTGGCAACTGTAATCCAGCGTAGTGTGATTGCACATATTCAGGATAAAATTCCTATTTTAAAGCGTTTCTAGCGTCGATTTGATCTGGTTTGAGTTTTGTTGTGTAGCGTCGTTTCTCTTCCACTTTAGGCTAATCGCAACGATGAGGATGAGCGATGATATGGCGAAATTGATTCACAAAGAACACCATGCCCAGGAAGTTTGTGACGTAACAAGGCGTCAAACAGTAAAGATTTATCAAGAAGAGTTGTTTGTGTTACTGACCCCTACACGCTGTAAACGTTATACTGTAGTTAGAACCGAGACGGGTGTTTATAAACTGAAACGAGACAATGCAGCTAACACCAGAGACAAGACTCGGTTAAGTCTCGTCTTGTCTCGACACCACTCTTCTTAAGATGGCAAATGGAGCTGTTGGTACGATTGCTATTGTTACTGTTTTAATAAAAATAAATTGAGGGTAAAACCTACAACATGCTGCTTCTATTTCGGGGCGAGGCACACGCACTTTGTCCATTTGCGCCAGTTTTACGACTCTTCTCCGTCAAGCGTGCAGAAAAAGTGCTCGAAATTCTTATTTAAAATAATAAAGGAACGAGACAAAATGGGTGGAACAAAAAAAGCTGCATAACGGAAAGACTAACCAACCATCTTCTTGTATCCGGTACGTTATTCGAGTTGACAAGCCCCATAAACCGGAGAAACATGTTTGAACAGTCTTCACTTTCACTTTTGTTTACTTATTCTTCACTTTCTCCGCAGATTTCTCCTCCATTATTGCATTATCTCAAACGACCTAACATGTCCGTACGGATGGGATCATCTCGTGAACACGCCCGAACGTACATCAGACTGGGTAATGCGGGAAAACACACTCGGGCGCCACAATAGCTGCTCCTCACAGAAAAAAAAGCACGATGCAGCTTTCTTATGAAGAATGAACATAAAGAGAACTTTCCCCTGCGGATAATGTATGGTACTTTGGTTATTTAACGTCATTTTCCTGCCTCTTTTAGGTTGAATTCGGCAACGAATTTGTTTTATTTATGTCTCTTTTGGCTAATCATGGAGAAAGGAACTGTCACACACAGAAACAGGCAGAGCATTATATTTGCTGTGTAGGCTTCGTTTGCTTTAACCGACGTTAATGTAAAGAAAACAACGTCAGCAATATAACAGCCAATAGCCTTACTCAGGGGCGTCGACTTGTCAAAATTATTGGGGGGGGAGGCTCTGATCACTGAAATAAATTAATGAATTACTCATTCTCTCCCTTTTTAAAGTTTTGGCCTCAGTGTTCAGAATCTCATAAAAGCCCATCCTCAAAAATATCAAAATTTTTATTCACAGTTCTAATGCAGAATATTAATTGTCCACGGATGGTTATGTCACAAGTTTCGTCAACCATAATAGCAAAATATTCCCGACTTTTAATATCTGCTACCACGGAGCGCAAAACAGATCTCCCTAATATATCAATGATCTCGTTCTGAATGTCATGTGAGAGCCATTTGTAGCCCGAACGTCCCATCCACTACCCTAGTTCATGCACATAGTCTTTTGAAACTCTTTTTAGTAAAAATTTTAACAATACTCATAATTACATACTTAGTATATAGTAATAAGTCATGTGTTTTGCTGTCTCTGGTCATAGCCTCCACCCCCAAAGTTGATGGTTTAGCGGTCTCAGCCCCCCAAATTGATGGTCTAGAACATTTCAAATGTGTATTTAAAGTTAAGTTCATGTGGCACAATTCAGAGTAAACTTTACAAGAGAAGCAAAATAATACATTAGATCCTCTAAAGCAAAATTATTTGGGGGCTCTGCCCCCACATCGTTAACATTGGGGGGGGCCTCGAGCCCCCCAAGCCCCATGGAATCGACGCCTATGGCCTTACTCGTATGCTAAGCGCTAATTAAGATAAGGTTCGGTTATTATATTGAATTTTTAATCTAAGCTTAAGCGCTAATTAAGGATGAATTAACATAAAGCAGAGCGCGCAGTGCATGTTCTTGTTGTCAGACCGTTAAATGTCCCTCATTTGAAATATTTCCCTTTCAACTGCAGTTTAGGTGAAATGGTATTTGGCGAAAGAAGACATCTCATTTCGTCTAAAATGGCGGCTAGGTCATAAATAGCATTATCTTGTGCATTAGCAATTAGGCGAAACGGGACTACACGGTTGAATGTACTGTACTCCGCAAGATTTCTTCCCCGCTGCCATTGCGATAACCAAATGAAAATAATCCTATTACATTTTATATTCTTGTTACACTGGGGGGGGGGGGGGGTGAGCTAACATACAGTTATTATGAGATGCTTTTACTCTGATATTGCTGGCAAAGTTAATGCTGCTGCAGTATAAGTCCACTTGGGGCGACAGAAGAGATTAAGGTAAAAAATGCATATTCTTGAAGAAAGTGACACCAGGAAGAGGAATGTAGCTTACGCTAAGCATGGATGGTTACAGACGGGAAATGTATTTGAATGCGTAATGCAAATAATCTCCAATATCCGGGACAATGAATCTTATAACCCCATTACATTACTTAGACACAACCCCTGCCCTATGATGTCGCGCTCGAAAACGTCAAACTTTTATTGCTGTGACAGTCAGATTTACCGTCATTATTATTATTATCATTATTATTCATGTATGTAGCGGTAAAAAGACGTGTTGATTCAAAGCGTTGAGAGTTTTAATTTGTAAGATTACATATTTGATTTTTGCCAAGCCGACGGGAGGAACGAGACATTCGCTTGTGTTAAGGGTGAGCACCTGAAGGATCACGCTATGCGTGTAAAGCTTAGGAAATTCGACCGTATTGACAAACATTTAAATAGCTCGGTTTCCAACGGTCAGATTCATATGAAACTTATACCAGCGCAGCGGCATATGTGCAAGGACAGATGTGTGGAGTTTCGTCACGATCAAGTGACAATTACGGACGCCAGATCAAATCGGTTCTAATTGATCAGTTTGTGGACAGCGATTGCAATTGAGCTATGGGCGACAGCCAGGCGGAAAGCTTAATCCGTCTGAGTAAACTTCGGACACGGTCCGTCCTAGTTTGGAGACAATAGAGCGTGGTGGAATAACCTCTGCGGAAGCGTCACTTCAACGAACGCCTAGCGTCTCTTTTCAAAATCTAAATAAATCGAAGGACATGGTTTTTCGACACACAGTCTTACCGCGATCCTTGTAGTGAGAGCAGCTCCGTGCTAACTCTCCATATACAGTTTTGCCGCGATTCTTGGAACGAGAGCACCTTGGCGCTACCTTTCGTGTACAGTGGACTTTGTTGTGTTGTGCGAACACCAGTGTGTGTGATAGGCAGTAAGTCTACACGAGTGCGCCTACCTCAACCGCTGGGGGAAGTTGAAGCGAAACCGTGTTTCCGTGACTACCTTACGCCATTTATAATTTTTGAGAAACGAGGAACACCGGAAACTATGGCGGGCTAGAAGAAGAGAGATGAGGGCGTTACGTCGATTCGCCAGATGTCAGAAGAAACTACGCCGATGATGCCTATCCGCCGCCATGGAGAGAGAGAGAACGCCGAACGCCGCCCTATTGATATGCCGACGACGCCTACCATCCGCCACGTTGACGCCCCGACGATGCCGACGACGCCTACCAGCCGCGACAGAGAGACGTAGAGAGAGATGTTGACGCCCTGACGCCCCGACGACGCCTACCAGCCGCGACAGAGAGACGTAGAGAGAGATGTTGACGCCCCGACGACGCCGACGACGCCAACAACGACCGCTCAGATGCGACGTCCGAACCGCGCCATACCACGGAGATCCACCGATCCCGAGAGGAAGAGCAGCCGGGGAACTAGGTGTTTGAACACGTTTCGCATCTCCATCGTCGCGACCAAGGAAACCTTCCGTGTGAATAATATGTGTTTTTCAATCGCCCATAACGACGCCAGGATGCACCTCGGAAGCTGAGAGTTGGTAATGTATTCATCTGTGTGATTGTCAGCACGTGACGGCCCGATTGATTTAGAGAACGCCCTTGAAATTCGTCGACATTTTGAAAACGCCCACTCAACTCGAAATTTTATATCAAACCCTCGTCGCGCTTGTCATTTGTAATCTATTCGTCTCAGGTCAATTTTTCTTATTCCTTGTGATATTTTTTATGATCTTAAATTCATTGTTGTTCGTGCTCCTTTGTATTTGTTTAAAGTGCGTACTATTAGAGTAAAGCGCCGCCCGCTTAATTGCATAATCTACTTGAGGTTTGTTCATTTTTATGTGTCAATGCTAGCTATGTCAGGCCGCATGTGTGATCATTTAGTAAAAGTATTTGCCTGGTAATGTGAATTGCTCGTCGCGGCGAAGTGTTTAAGTCCCGCCTGCTAGCGAGTATAGGTTTGCGTCACTCAACGGAGGTTATTTGTTATGTTTGAACCACGTGAGGTCTTGTAAAAGGAAAACGTCCGCCCACGTGAATGTAATTGCCGTTGAGACGCCTTTGTTTATACTGGTCAAGTAATGTATGGTCACCGCGCCGACTAGTTTCTTTTTTTTAAAAACAAAAGGTGAACTTAAGTAAGGGCTGGCTAGGATTTAAGTAGCACTGGAGCAAAAAAATCACAAATGACCTGATTAGACAAAAAGTAAGATAAAATTAATTGAGAATGCAATAATTAGGGCTTGTCGCCATAAAACCTGTACATGTCATGTATAATTTCTTGTGTCGATGACCCCATGAGGATTGAATCTGAGAGAGAATGTGAGAGTGCAAGTGTGGGGACCTGTAATGATTCCATTTTTGTTGGTTATGAATAGAATATACTTTTTATTTTCATGTTAATTTTGGGCTATATCATTTTCGTATGCATGTCGCTACCCGTGATTTTCAGGTAGGCAGCTAGCCGCTTCCCGGCTACAGGTAAAGAGGTGGTAATCTGAAACTGCATATGTCTTTGTGTTTATTCGATATGGCTTATCACTATGCACTGTCGGTCACCGGTTCCTACACACGAACTTAACCTGGACCGTAACGCTATTTCGCTTGTCCGAGGGAGATTTTGCCGCCTCTATCTAGGTAGTGGTAGCATTTGTTTTCCCGGGCAAGGGAGGGCGTAACACACATTTTTGGCGCCCGAACAGGGACCGGTTTTTTTTTAAATCGAAAGCATCATCAGTGCAGGAGCATACATTTTTGGCGCCGCGAACACAGGGACCGGTATATTTTAAATCGAAAGCACCCTCAGTGCAGGTGCATATGTCGTTTTTGTAAGGGCTACGTCAGGCGTATTTTGGTGTCATGTAACTGTGTTTCATTGTGAGATTTTATTGTTTTATTTTGACGTGAGGTGGTAATTGAGGCATTAGGCGTTTATTTTTGTCAAGGTAGTAGGGCAGCTACTTAAGGCGTTAGGCATTTTAAAATTTTTGTTTGGCATATGGCATTAGGCGTTAAGTTGAGTTCTGGCAAAAGGGGAATCGACCGCCCTTATCTTTTTTCGTTTGTGAATTGTTTACATACATATATTGGTATATATTGTGAGCGCTCACGTTTACGCTTGTCAGCGAGCATTGAGAATCGACCGAGGGTTGAATATTTGATTTCATGAAATTGCGCAACCGCCGCATCGAGAACTTAAACATGAGTGACGTAAGGGTGATTTGCGATGTCTGCAGCGAAGAGTTCCCAGAAAGTGAAAACGTCGGCACGGCTAGCCTCGTTTGTTCCCGGTGCGATGTTCCGTTAAGTCCACGTGAAGAAACCAGTCTACCGAACAGCGGGGGGCAAGCCAATGAGATCAGCGCGCAACAGGTTTCTCCGGGAGGTGCAGAACGGGTCGACGAAGCAGCTAGCCTCAGTGGTACAAGCTCCCAACAAATCATCGAGATGCTACTGCGGATGGAAGCCAAGATGGAGGCCACGCGAAGCGGAATCGAAGCCAAGATGGAGGCCACGCGAAGCGGAATCCAAGCCTCGCTAGAATCAAAGATGGAAGCCACCCAAAGCAAGATAGAGGCCATCAGCACCCAGATGCGAGTGACGGAAGACCGCCTCCAGGAGACCATCCGTACTTCCGGTGAGGTGATAACGCAAGAACTCGTCACTCGAGTACAGGAATGCGAATCCCGTGTCGAAGCCAAGATCGCCGAATCCAACGCGCGGATCCACCGGCAAGAAAACCAGATGGCAACACTGTCCCAGAGCGTGCGCGACCAGGAGGAAGGTATGCAGCAGATGGCCCGACAATGCGTGCAGCTGGAAGCGACATGTGACCGTGGCATAGACACCCTGGGGCGACAAGTGAGAGAAATTTCAGGTCGAGCTGAAGGAAATTCCGAACGGATTGAGGACCTCGAGATGAAAGTGCGTCAACTGAGCATGACTAGCAGCGGCACTTCACAATCGTCGCGGGAGCCCAGATTGACGTCACCACCGGCAGCCGACGTCGCCACTTGTTCGAACAGGGAAAGCGACCAGCGAGCTCCAGGAACGCCCCGCCCCCTTCGAAGAGAAGACAATGCGTCACCACGGATCAGTCCGCGCCGCGAGCAGAGGGACGAAGATTTACGCTTTGACCCACCGGCCGCGAGGAAAGCTCTGTTTCCGCCCGAATACCGGAAGCACTTCAAAAAATTTTCGGGTGCTGACAGAATTCTTCCTTCCACGTACCTCGAGGAATTTAATTCTACCGCCCGTGAGTTAGGTCTGACAGACGAGGATAGGCTTCTGATTCTGAAAGGTTTAATGCAGGACCGGGCCAAGAACTGGATGGACAGGAACGAGGGGAACTTCAATTCATATGAGGAGTTCAAGGAAGCGTTTCTCACTTATTTTCAACGTCCCCTGCAGGTCGAGAGGATGCTGATGCAGGTGCGAAACGAACGATACGACAGGGGCGGAGGACTCACGTATGCCCAGTACTTTTGGAAACGTTACAATGAGTTCAAGTCTCTGCAACCCCAAATGACCACGGCGGAGATAATAGCCGCTCTGGTGTACCATTTCCCACACGAGATTCGTCGTCATCTCAATGGAGCATGCGTGTTTGACGCCGACGCGATGTCCCTCACACTGGAAAATCTGTTTCAGTGCGAGGAGGAGAGGCAGAAAACCAGGGGTGAGAAGTTTAGCAAGCGGCGCCGACCGGAAGATGATTCGTCGCACCGGAATAAACACCCGCGCGTTCGTCTAGTCCAGCAGGGATGGAGAGGACAGCACCACGCTCCAGGGGCTGAAAGGAACCGCCAGCTGCAAGATCCACCTTCACCGCAACGAAGACGCCCGTTCAGAGGGAGGAGACGGCGTGGAGGTCCGACTCGTGCTTCGCCAAGGAGAAACGACGGCTTCTTTCAGAACGGCCAAGTCCGAGATGGCTTTTATCAGCGCCACGCGGATAGCAGGTCGGTCAGCCCGGAGTCAGATCGGGGAGATGCAGGACGCCGTGGAGCGAGGACGCAACGGAGCCCAGCGAGAGAAGAGACCAGACCGAATTCCAGACGCGGTTCGCCCAGGCCAGGACCGTCGGGATACCAGCATCCGGGAAACTAATAAAAGTCTCGCGTCAGGGCTCGGATGCGGGGCAGACTACACCTGATCCACCTTCGCTTGAGCCGAACCACCCGGATGTAACAAAGACCACGCCGATCAGGATTCGTGCCGCTTGGCTGGACGAGGAGATCCACGCCGACGAAGAAGCCGAGGAAAGTCACGAGGACCGCTGGCCTTCGAAATCGCCACATGTACAACTGCGAGTGGGCGATGAAATTGTGATGGGGCTCCTAGACACAGGGAGTGAGGCAAGCTTGTGCTCGGAGGCAACTTGGCGGCGCGTGACAAAGGGAGTGCGCAGGCCACAACTTCGGCACGTGCGAGACTTTAGACTCATCGATTTCTCTGGCAAAGCGAGAGAGAGGCCTCTCGGTCACACCATTCTGCAGGCAACGCTGGATGAACATCACGTTGAGGTTGAGGTTCTGGTGGTCCAGTCATTGTCCGTGGACCTGCTGCTAGGAATGGATTTCCTGAGCCGGTATGCGTCTGTGCTCAACATCGGTCGACACTTTGTAACCTTGAATAATCGCGACGAAGAGTTTAACGTCGAATTCTGGAGGTCATGCGCAGGAGAAGAGGGCGAGTTCCAGCCCGTCGTCGCTTTATGTTCGGAGGTCGACCGCGACAAAGGAGTACAGGAAAGATTGCACGCCGCAGTTGCTTCATGTGAGAATCTCTCGGCGAGTCAAAAGCAAGTTTTCGCCAATCTTTTGAGGGATAATGCCGTCGTTCTTGATGAAAGGCCAGGAAAGTGCCGGAAGTATACGCATGAAATCCGTGTTGAGGGAGAAAGTCCAGTTGTCAGTAAGCCTTACCCGATAGCGTTTACACATCGACCGGAAGTGCGTCGGCAGCTGCAGCAGATGCTGGAGTGGGGCGTAATAAGGAAATCACGCTCAGTACATTTGAATCCTCTACTCGTGGTGAAGAAATTTGACAATAGCCTCAGAATTTGCGGAGATTTTCGCGCGTTAAATACGAGGTGTAAGCTGGAACGCGTCAGAACATTAAAACTACAGGACACCCTACAACTGTTCCATGGCAAGCACGTGTTCTCAAAAATCGATATGTTATCTGGATTCTGGCAGGTTCCCTTGTGCGAACAGAGCATGCCTTATACAGCCTTCGGATTCGAGGATAACTTATATGAGTTTACCGTCGTTCCGTTCGGAATCTCCAACGGCGTGCAAGCTTTCACGAACGCCATGGCGGAAGTGCTCGGAGACGAAGTGAAAGATTTCTGTCTGTGGTATGTAGATGACATCTTGTGCTTCTCGAGAAACGTAGAGGAACATTTCGAACATCTAAACCTGATCCTCACTAAATTACGAGATGCGGGAATGACAATTAAACTCGAGAAATCGGCTTTCTTTCAACCGGAAGTGCAATTTTTGGGCCACATCATAGACGCGCAAGGCGTAAGGCAGGACCCAGTGAAGTTTGACACGATAAGGAAGCTCGAGCCCCCGACATCAAGGAAAGGAGTCCAGCGCCTTCTAGGGATATTTACGTGGCACCGGCGCTTCATACAGAACTTCAGCGAACTTGCGTCACCCCTATTTGAACTGCTGAAACAAGGAAAGACATGGAAATGGACAGATCAGCATCAAGGAGCCCTAGATAAACTGAAGGACGCCGTCTGTGAACAGCTTCGCCTCTACCACGCTGATTTTTCTGACGTTTTTTATGTCCAGTGCGACGCTTCGATCACGGCCGTGGGTGCAGTACTGTATCAAGAAAAGGAGGGGGAGAAACGTGTGATTCAGTACGCCAGTCGTTCCCTGCGGGGGGCAGAGAGAAATTACACCGTCGGAGAACTCGAGTGCCTGGCCGTGGTGTGGGCCATTGAAACCTTTCATGTTTATCTGGCCGGAGGACACTTTATTGTGAGAACAGACCACCGGAATCTCCAATGGCTGCACCGCGCGAAAAACTGGAGTGGGAGACTAACGAGGTGGAGCAATCGCCTTCAGCGCTACTCGTTCGAGGTGGAGTATGTGAAAGGGCGAGATAATGTTGTGCCTGATGCCCTGTCAAGGTACGTTGGGGGGAAAGGATTAACAAAAGTGCACGTAAATTTGATGCAGTTCGATTCCCCGTACCTGACCACCTTCAGCCGCGGGCGGTTTATAGAAATGCAACACGAAGATGCCGAGCTCGCACAGTACTTCAGTATCCTGGAAGACCAGCAACCCGCAGATCCACGTCGCCAGCGACGCGTGAAAGAGCATTTTATCGTCGCGAACGGGATCCTGTGCAAGACGGATGTCCACAACCCGGAGCGCCTAAGGGTATATGTGCCAGCTGAAGCGAGAAAGAAAATCTTGGAGGAAGCGCATGACAAATCAGGTCACTTCGGGGGGAGGAAAATGTGGAGATACCTCGAGAGTACCTATTATTGGAAAGGGATGCGGAAAGACGCTAAGAAATGGGTGCGCGATTGCGTCATCTGTATGCAAACTAAGCCTAACCGCGTCAGAGCAGCAAAAAACCCAACATCGTTTGTGGCAGAGAAACCGCGGGAAGTGTTGTTCGCAGACTGCGTGGGACCACTCCCGAAGAGCAAGGACGGCACGAAGTACCTATTCACAGTTATGGATGGATGCAGTCGTTTCCTAGTTGCGTATCCAGTCAGGTCAACCGCGACGAGAGTGTTGCTCCGTAAGCTTACTGAAAATTACTTTGTACACCTCGGAACTCCGCGCTACATACTCACGGACCGCGGAGCTCAGTTCACAAGTAGCCTCTGGAGGGACACTTTGGAAGCATACGCAGTGAAGCCCATATGGACACCGAGCTACAGGCCGCAGGCAAACAAGGTCGAACGCATGCACTGTGAAATGAACCGCCTCTTGAGATTATTTTGCCATAAACAGCATCAGGAATGGAGCAAGCACGTCACCTCGATTGTACTCCTCCTAAACAACACAGAATCCGACACCCTTGGGTTCACACCAGCAGAGCTACAATTCGGCAGCACACCTCGGAGAGACGTAATTCGTCACTTTGGATTGAGGGAGGACAACCGCGACCCAACTGTCAAACAAAAGATCCTGATGGCCGTCGAACGGACGAGAGAAACCAGGAGGAAGGCCAATGAAAGGCAGGCAAGAGACGGCGCCGAGATTCGAACTGGAGACCTCGCATTCGTAAAAAATCACGGACTTAGCTCTCAAATTGAAGGGAAAATCAAGAAGCTTTTTTTCATGTATGATGGTCCGTACTTCTGCAAGAGCAAGCTCGCCGCCAATATTCTGGAGTTAGTGGACTGCACGTCTGGGAAGACCATAGCACCCCAGCATATAGAGAACTGCAAGAGGTGGAACTGTTCCGATGAGAAGCGCAGAGAGTGGACAGCACTGTACGAGAGTAAGAGCGACGTAAGAGTGCAAGCTGACGCGTAAATGCTCACTTCTTGTTCTTGTTTTGTGTACATACTCTTCATGTTATGTTTATATTCAGGGTGTTTTTATATATGTTATGTATCTGGAAGGTCACAGTGTCCGTGCCGCTCAGAGTAAATTTTTATATACAGGGTGTTCATGTATTTTCTTGTCAATTTTTATATACAGGGTGTTCATGTATTTGCTTGTCAATTTTTATATACAGGGTGTTCATGTATTTGTTGGTCTATTTTATATACAGAGTGTTCAAGGATTTGTAAACAAAAAATTTCTGTCCCTGTGTAGAGCGAATTTTTCACGCTTACGAAATCCTTGGAAGAAGGAGAGGGGTGAGGTTGTGACAGTCAGATTTACCGTCATTATTATTATTATCATTATTATTCATGTATGTAGCGGTAAAAAGACGTGTTGATTCAAAGCGTTGAGAGTTTTAATTTGTAAGATTACATATTTGATTTTTGCCAAGCCGACGGGAGGAACGAGACATTCGCTTGTGTTAAGGGTGAGCACCTGAAGGATCACGCTATGCGTGTAAAGCTTAGGAAATTCGACCGTATTGACAAACATTTAAATAGCTCGGTTTCCAACGGTCAGATTCATATGAAACTTATACCAGCGCAGCGGCATATGTGCAAGGACAGATGTGTGGAGTTTCGTCACGATCAAGTGACAATTACGGACGCCAGATCAAATCGGTTCTAATTGATCAGTTTGTGGACAGCGATTGCAATTGAGCTATGGGCGACAGCCAGGCGGAAAGCTTAATCCGTCTGAGTAAACTTCGGACACGGTCCGTCCTAGTTTGGAGACAATAGAGCGTGGTGGAATAACCTCTGCGGAAGCGTCACTTCAACGAACGCCTAGCGTCTCTTTTCAAAATCTAAATAAATCGAAGGACATGGTTTTTCGACACACAGTCTTACCGCGATCCTTGTAGTGAGAGCAGCTCCGTGCTAACTCTCCATATACAGTTTTGCCGCGATTCTTGGAACGAGAGCACCTTGGCGCTACCTTTCGTGTACAGTGGACTTTGTTGTGTTGTGCGAACACCAGTGTGTGTGATAGGCAGTAAGTCTACACGAGTGCGCCTACCTCAACCGCTGGGGGAAGTTGAAGCGAAACCGTGTTTCCGTGACTACCTTACGCCATTTATAATTTTTGAGAAACGAGGAACACCGGAAACTATGGCGGGCTAGAAGAAGAGAGATGAGGGCGTTACGTCGATTCGCCAGATGTCAGAAGAAACTACGCCGATGATGCCTATCCGCCGCCATGGAGAGAGAGAGAACGCCGAACGCCGCCCTATTGATATGCCGACGACGCCTACCATCCGCCACGTTGACGCCCCGACGATGCCGACGACGCCTACCAGCCGCGACAGAGAGACGTAGAGAGAGATGTTGACGCCCTGACGCCCCGACGACGCCTACCAGCCGCGACAGAGAGACGTAGAGAGAGATGTTGACGCCCCGACGACGCCGACGACGCCAACAACGACCGCTCAGATGCGACGTCCGAACCGCGCCATACCACGGAGATCCACCGATCCCGAGAGGAAGAGCAGCCGGGGAACTAGGTGTTTGAACACGTTTCGCATCTCCATCGTCGCGACCAAGGAAACCTTCCGTGTGAATAATATGTGTTTTTCAATCGCCCATAACGACGCCAGGATGCACCTCGGAAGCTGAGAGTTGGTAATGTATTCATCTGTGTGATTGTCAGCACGTGACGGCCCGATTGATTTAGAGAACGCCCTTGAAATTCGTCGACATTTTGAAAACGCCCACTCAACTCGAAATTTTATATCAAACCCTCGTCGCGCTTGTCATTTGTAATCTATTCGTCTCAGGTCAATTTTTCTTATTCCTTGTGATATTTTTTATGATCTTAAATTCATTGTTGTTCGTGCTCCTTTGTATTTGTTTAAAGTGCGTACTATTAGAGTAAAGCGCCGCCCGCTTAATTGCATAATCTACTTGAGGTTTGTTCATTTTTATGTGTCAATGCTAGCTATGTCAGGCCGCATGTGTGATCATTTAGTAAAAGTATTTGCCTGGTAATGTGAATTGCTCGTCGCGGCGAAGTGTTTAAGTCCCGCCTGCTAGCGAGTATAGGTTTGCGTCACTCAACGGAGGTTATTTGTTATGTTTGAACCACGTGAGGTCTTGTAAAAGGAAAACGTCCGCCCACGTGAATGTAATTGCCGTTGAGACGCCTTTGTTTATACTGGTCAAGTAATGTATGGTCACCGCGCCGACTAGTTTCTTTTTTTTAAAAACAAAAGGTGAACTTAAGTAAGGGCTGGCTAGGATTTAAGTAGCACTGGAGCAAAAAAATCACAAATGACCTGATTAGACAAAAAGTAAGATAAAATTAATTGAGAATGCAATAATTAGGGCTTGTCGCCATAAAACCTGTACATGTCATGTATAATTTCTTGTGTCGATGACCCCATGAGGATTGAATCTGAGAGAGAATGTGAGAGTGCAAGTGTGGGGACCTGTAATGATTCCATTTTTGTTGGTTATGAATAGAATATACTTTTTATTTTCATGTTAATTTTGGGCTATATCATTTTCGTATGCATGTCGCTACCCGTGATTTTCAGGTAGGCAGCTAGCCGCTTCCCGGCTACAGGTAAAGAGGTGGTAATCTGAAACTGCATATGTCTTTGTGTTTATTCGATATGGCTTATCACTATGCACTGTCGGTCACCGGTTCCTACACACGAACTTAACCTGGACCGTAACGCTATTTCGCTTGTCCGAGGGAGATTTTGCCGCCTCTATCTAGGTAGTGGTAGCATTTGTTTTCCCGGGCAAGGGAGGGCGTAACACACATTGCAAATGCAATAAAAACATATGGACGTTAAGGCGAGGAGATACAGTTACGCACCGTGAGTGCATTTATTTGAATGTCGTCTGAATGGGCAATGCTACTGAAGAAAAACGTGTGGTTACAAGAGAGTATGAATTTCCCCACATGTGGCAGGTCGAAGGGTTTTTCAAAGTTGATTATTAAGCTAGATACGACCTGTAAAAAATATGACGAATAAGAATTTTCGGAATCTCATGTATTCATTACGAGAGATGAAATTCAACATGAAGTTACGGCTAATCAAATGGGAGTTTCGACTTTTCTGCTGGGCAATCACTTCTTCAAACTGTCCTCTTCCCGTTGATATCATTTTCAATTCCATCGGAAGTTTGATATTCCCAAGATAACAAATCAAAAAATACTCCCATATGCCCAATGCATTACTCCTTGCCTCCTGGCAGTGTTGCCAAACCTGGTGCGCATAAAAAATCTAAATTTCACCTTAAATGTAGTTAAAACTGACTTTCAAGGAGCTAGATTTACGAAGTGCTTCCTAGAGTAATGTTAGTTGTCAAAGGAGTGGGGCGCTGATATTCCCGTTAACTCTAAATTGATGACAATTTATTCTTAGTTATCTATCACCATCTAGATCTGGTGGCATCATGCATCTCATGGTCGTACGAAATCGAAAATAAAGGATTCCCTGAAAACAATATTATGCCAATTTCACGTCAACACGACGCTATAAAAAAAGTAGCTGGGAATATAAGAGGGGACAGGGCGACACAGCCAATATAACAATTTCACGTCACGCGCAAAATGTATAATCATGGCAAAAGTTGGTCTATGTGGGCCGGTACCAGTGATGGTATCATAGTGAGGCACGGGGGCGGGCGCCCCAGTTCACAGGCAAACGAGTGCACGAAAGATCCAGATCTGGCTCCAAGAGAGCTAAGTTGGCAACACTGACTCGGAGGAAAAAGCCGGCCAGAGACTGTCTCGCTAACAATACGTTAAGATATGGAACAAAAGTGTTTCGTTCGAATAATATTCAATTACAAAGTATTTTAAACACGTCTAAGAAATATTTAAAACGTCGTTTACATTGTTTAAAACATTTTTACCAAACAGAGATATGTGTTTAAAACGTACCAACCACGATATACAGGCAATGGAGGTCATACGCAGCAGACCGGAAAATAGCAAATGATGTGAAAAAGTGTAATCAGCAATAATAATGAATGAAACTGAAGGGAGGAAATATGTAAAGGTACATTGGTATGACAGATTCACTTGACTTGTATTACTTCGCTTTTCTGTCACTTTTGGTTAATCGCGAAGGTTGGGATGGGTGATGATGTGATTAAATCGATGAAGGGGCATTCACAAAGAATACTCATGTCCAGGCCAGGATTCGAACGTGAGAGACCACTTGCGACGCAGCGCGCTGTGCTAACCACTTAGCTACGGAGGTCGGCTCGATGCAGAAAGGGTAGTGACCAGTGTGGAATCTCCGGTTTTGCAGCAAACAGAAGACAACATCCCACATTTCCCTGCAGGGTAAGGAAAAGAGATTTGCGCTAAGTTGTAAACGAATGAGGAAATAGACATGATGGTCAAAGATACAGATTGCTCGAATGAAGTAAACATGGAACTTCCTTGCAATGACCATGGGCAAAAAGAGTTGAAAAGTAAAGCAGGATTACTATTTACTTTCACTAAAACCATTAAATAATAATAATGTGCAGAAAGTGATGAAAGCAGCGGGAAAAAACACCCTTGCGTCTGGGCAAGAATCATTTTACTTACTATGCAGAAAGGAAGGCTCGTGGTCGAAAATAACCACTTCATGTGGCACAACGGCAAAGGTGCCGAAAAGAGACACGTTCTGTGTAATTACACGCACGCATTGGTAACACTGCTTGCCCGCCAACTTGGAGTCTTTCTTGGGTTGATTTGGGTGTGAATGAAGAGGGCAGAATGGAGCCTCGCCTCGACCTGTGCGGTTGTGAAATCCAAGACCTTTCCCAACAAAAAGCCTCCAGGCCCTCCACTTGGACAGAGAACAAAGAACAGACTCCGAGGGGTGCTCTTGCTTTTAGCGCAGTGTTAACAACCCTAGCCGAATACTGCTGGACATAGTACAATATAACTTGCTGAAACATTTCCATTCCTATCATGGGCGTCGGAAGGGGGGGGGGGAAGAAGGAGGGTGGACTCACCTGGAAATTGACATTGTTCATTTAAAGATACAAGAAAGCCGAAAGTTTGTTACTCTTATTGTTAAGAACAGATATAAAGTTCATTTAGTTAGTATTCGAAGATAATAATGAAAGTAAAAATGCATTGGATCGAAAACACAACATAGAGGAACAAGGTTGTATTCTACCATTTCATCCAAAGGACAAATGGTTCCACAGTTTTCAAAATTCTAATAATTACAGTTGTAGGTGAGAGGTCACACAACAAACTTGAATGAGACGCAAAAGTTAATATCAAAATGCATTTCAGATACTAACTTCATAAAATGCAAAATAAATAATGCAAAATAGTTGTGCTGGTATTCACGTGTTAGGTGGATTGAGTCTCCCCATTTATATAATAACTAGCTGATTACCCTACGTTGCCCGGGTATTAATTTATCCCAATCTTGTATTAGACAGGAAAATAATGAATTCTAACCAAAGTGTAAATGTAACTAATTTTAAATGTGATCGTGAATGTCGCCAAAGCTTAGCGACTCCGAAAACTATGGATTCGATACTAATTTGGGTCATTTGTGGCATTTTATTTTTCACCCCTCTCACCCGTCATGTCGATAGATGATGAACTTGAAGTTGAACCGCATTGGGAGTCACGAAAACTATAGATTCCACACTAATATCGGTCATTTTGGCAACACAGCCTGAATGTTAGACAACCCGAGAAACACTATAGTTGTGCGGATTGTATAGAGTCACGGATGTCTGACTGTGCGGAATTTAATATCGGTGGTTTTCGATTATGTTTACATGTCACCCCTTCCCACCCTACCCTTAGGGGTGCCAGGGGTGTCTTACCCCCAAAGTATTCTTTCCAGATTGGAAGTGATGCGTGTACCAAGTTTGGTTAAAATTGCTCCAGGCGTTCGAAAGTTATGCCGGAACAAAGAAACATACGCACACACCCACATCCATTTTTATGAGAGATTGTTATTATTATTTGGAATAAAATTTATTTTTCTTAGTTTATATTTATTATTGTATAATAACATTTATAATCGTGGTAATAATAGTTACTCATTATTTTTCTACTATTCAACTTTTATAATTTGCCTGACACCCCCGCCCCCCTTGCAAATTTTTTTGTCGATGCCCATGATTCCTCTATACTCATTTCATCCTTTTCTTTATCATTCGTCTCTCTGTAGTCTCCCGATTAGACAAAATAGAATGAAACGCAACGTGAAATACAACACAATATACTTTAATCGAAAACCAATAGCTAGGAGCCGAGGTTCTTTCTCATCTGTATCATCTTATCCTTTCATCTCATCGTCCCGATTAAACTAAGAAGGTGGAAAACTACGTTAAAAAAAGTAAATACAGTATTCTTACTAATGCAGTGCATATAGCAACCACCGCGGCTAACGAAGTTCTGGCGACTGCTGTTTCTTCTCTTTCTTGCTCAGTGCTCCTGTAAAAGAGATTTCACACCGAAGGGACAAGTCACACTTGGAAGTGAACCAACGAACAACAACGTTTCACACGAATGCAGCATGCCATGGTGTACAAGACTACATTCGATTAGTGAATTTCTCGTGATGTGCGGCATTTGTCCTTGTGGAATCTCCCTAAGGGGCTGGTATTTACACTGGTATTATATTACGTATTTTCATATGGAACATACGTATGTTAAGTTAGAATGAACGTATCGGGCACGTCAATATAGCACCCGAAAGGGAATCCAAAACACATTAGATGGGAAGTTGCCTACCGTTACATGCATACATATGTAAATAATCATTGCTAATTTAAATATTGCGTACAAATAAATAACCCAATTAAAAAAACAGTAAGACATTTTTGCGTAAAAATAAATAATCCAATTAATACAAACAATGCACATTTTTCCTCTATAATATAATCAAGTATTTCTTCACAATCGAGTAGAACTATACCGCATTGCAGAAATATATATATAAAATTAGTTTTCAAAAACAAAAAGAAAAGTTTAATAAAATTTATCACCTCTCCCCCAAACTTATTTACAGACATGGACAGAGTAGAAGAGAAATTTAAAGTTTATTTTAAAATTATGGAATCATAATAAAACATCACGGAAGAAATAGATCTCAAATTGATAACGAACATATAGTATGATCCATCTACTCCAAAAACAACCTAGAATGCGACAAAATTAGTAATTCTGATGGTGAAGTTAGCCTGACGCGCCAGCGTGATCCTTACTTGAAGGTAAAAACCGATTTAAAGTACCCGCCTATTTCTAAACGAGGACGTCAAATTCAGTAAAAAGTATTTAGGGTCAAAATACTTATGTAGGGCAACCCCTCCCCCCTTGGGGGGAGGGTAGGTGCGAGGTCGTTTTCAGGGAGTATAAAAGTAATTTTACAGCCAAAGTAACCTCACAATTGTGAAAACTTTTCAGTGCTTGGGCAACCTTGATGACAGTGAATGATGAATTGATGAATGTACAGTCACCGTCAATAAAACTGGGACACATACATCCTGAAATACTCGCATCAGTGCAAGGCGTTATTTGCTGGCTCAATCTACGGTGGTGTTAGAAGTTGCCGTTGACAATTTGCTATTACAATCCACTTTTCACCGTAGAGTTAGGCAACACACATAACGTCTTGCGGGATTTCAGGATCTAGGCGTTCCATTTTTATTGCCAGTGACTGTACAAACACAAAGGGTTAATCAAATCAAGAGCTTCGAAGACGACATCGTAAGTCGGAAGGATTAATGGGGAATTTCCTATCTGTGTAAAGTCATTTTAGTAGCGTAATGTCAAGAGACGACTTGTGACAAATTTGAATGGTGGAGTTTGGAAAATTCTGGGTGTGCGTGGCTGAACTACTGGTGGAGTCTTCAATCGACTTGCTCAACCACCGAAAGATGAAGTGAAGATTAGCATCTGGGGATAGCCGATCTCAAGTGGCGGATCCAGAAGTTACACTTGTGAGGGGCGAATTTCAGGGGTCTCGCCTCACCGAGAATCAATTCTGACATACACTTGCACTCCGTTACAAAGCAATAAATCATAGGAACAAAGCTGACTCCCATGCTCTACACAGAGATTAGATAATTGTTTTGCAAATAGGATCCAGCGCTGCGATAGATGGTTCGGTATCATAATTCCTCCCAGATGTGAGGAACAAAGTGAATAAATAAGGGAAATAAACAGTTATTATCTCAAAGGGTCTCGGGTTCGATCCCCGTTTCGAAGGTCTAATTCCGATTAACCTACCTCGAGCATAATTGACTTAAATCACAGTTTAAAAAAATATTAAGGAGACTGTTTAACTTGGTGATAAAAGACAGAACGTGTGAATCTTGAAAAAATATTAGGCATAGTGATATGCCTATGTATATCCAAAGACCTGGCAGTTGGGAGGATTAGATCAGATTTATTCTTTCTAATCTAATCCAAAAATTGTTGTGTTTGAAAATGGTATGTGTACGGGAAGGGAGAGAAGTGGAACTTTATGGTTCAAGAACTGGAAAGGGTTAAACGAATAAATTACTTGCACTATGACAGGAACATGGCCGAGACACCTTCAACAGTGAGGGGGAAGGCGCGAGCTGTAAAGGACACAATAATGGGAATAACAAGAAAACTGCAAAACTATGAAATGAGCTTCGTCGATAAGCTATATCGAGCCCTATTAATATCTTCCGTTGGGTATGGGTGCGAAATCTGGGGGGCAAAGGGGAAAACATAATTAACCAAATACAGTGCAGCTACTTCAAAAAAGCCCTGCACGTCGCAACAGGCACCGCAAAGGGAACTTGGACTTGCGAGGGAGAACACCAGACTAACGCGGAGAAGGGTTAAATATTGGGCAACTCTTATAATAGCAGGGGGAGACAGTATCAAAGGGAAGGCTCTCATACAACAAGTAAGGGGAGGGGAAATGGGCTCGTGGGCAAAAGAAGTTAAAGGCAAACTATTCGAAATCGGGTTGGGATGGGCATGGGAAGAAGAGCACGTAGACCAAGGAACACTTGAACTCGTTAAACAGCAACTAGAAGATATAGATCGGCAAGAAATAATGATGGAAACTGCAACTAAAATATCACTAGACCTCCAGACAAGGGACATTCGGGAATGGGGACAAGCAAATTATATAAATAAAGTAAGCAAGGAAGCAAGAGTATGGCTGAGATTGGAAGGGTGGAGAGACAGTGCGCTGAATAGAGAGGGAGGTACATATGAATGTATAATATGTAAGGGGAATGACGGGACGGATAATCTGTTTGCGTGTCCGGGAACGCGCGCCCTCTAGGACAAATGGCTGGAGGGTGTGGGAAAAGAAGCACTCAAATTAGTTGTAGAACAGAGTGCAGCTAGTGTGGAAAAGTTAGAGAAAGTGGGTGTGTTTTTGGTGATAGTGAAGGAAAAGAGAAGTGAGGCGAGGAAGAAGTAAGAAAGACTGGAAGAAGAACTAGTGAAGTGAATGAGCTTATATGGGAGGGGAAAGAATGTGTACATAGGGGACAAACTAAGAGACAGCATATAAGATAAACTAAATGCAAAGTTATATATATATATATATATATATATATATATATATGTATGTATGTATGTATTGTAGAAAAAAATCCAAATGTTATGTAGTGCGTACAGCTTATGGCTCGCACATGAAAGAATAAATCTAATCTAATCTAATCCCAGTTGGGAGGAGCGATCGCTCCTATCGCCCTCCTCGTGGATCCGCACCTGGGCTCTCCTGGCGCTTGCAAACATCCAAAGGGGAGGACATACGCCATACTTGGATACCATGAACGCACAATCAGCGAGAACGCTTGGACAGTACTTTTGAGTAAACATGGGTTGGACACACTGCTTCCGAGCCTCTGCTTTCCATCAGCATTTATACTCCGGTGTCTTTCCCCTGTCCGCCTCAATGGGGAGGAACAAATTATGAGCTCTTGCTCTCCTGCGGGTAAGGAAGCCGTCTTTCTCAGGTCATTGAGTACCTGGGGGCGGCTGAGTGGGCCTGTTTCCACTTTTCGGTGCAACAACAAAGGGAAGAAAAGGGAAAGGGCAAGAGGAGATTGATGGGGAGGGCAAGAGGGTTGGGGAAACCTTGGAAACCGACATGGAATAACGTAAAACGTTGGCTCGAACAAAAATCAAGATTGAACAACAGCAACTGTAACAATGCTGGACTTGATTTTTGCTTGTCGTGTCAAAATTGGTTTGCATGCAATTTATTACTTTCCTTTGGCAAAACATGCTGTGACCATGCAGCCGTAAAGAGCTGAGTATATGCGTTGCGGTATTTGAAGTACATGAGGGTAAGCCTCCCCCCACCCCCCGTTGCTAATTTTTTACACTTGGCGGGGGGAGACTACATATATAATTTACAACATCTCAATCCTTCAAGAGAAGTTATGGGACTGGAAAATTCCAAATACTAATTCTCTCTCCCCTCTCTCCCACACACACACACACAAACAGCAACCCACAGAATCACTAATTTAGGGATAATTATAACAAATGTGCCATATTTGCTGTGTAACATCACTTGCAGGAAACGTACGAAGAGATCCTATCACAACACTGACACATTAGGTTGTCCGTCTTCCGGAGACTTTTTTCCAGCGAGGGTCAAGCAAGGCATTTTACTCCGAAACGGCTGGAATTTCAAATCTAGCATTTCTGCGCCGAACCTTCACTTGTAATTACAAATATGTAATTTCCGTTTGACATTCTGCTTCCAGAGGAAGGGAACTAAAGGAATGTATTGAAGATCTGTATTTTTCTCACTTTGTGTCGCTTTTCTGTCACTTTTGGATAATCGCGACGATGCTGAATGGTGAATCGATGAAAGGACACACAGAAAGGAACATTCTACGTCCATGCTATAACTCTTACCCTGGGCATTGTGTGGCGATATAGTGAGTCAACTGTGCAACGCAGTCAGGCTTCGAGGTGGCTTTAGAAAATCAGTTTTGTTTTGACCGTGTAGCCCAGTCATGGGCAACTATAGTGCATTTCTGCAGACCCGTGAGCAGTTGATTGTACTGTGAGTTGCCCGCCTACACAATGCAATGCATCTGAAGGACACCTTCCACGCTCACTCTTTCAGTCCATCCTTTCTTTACGTCCCCATTCCACGTGTGCATAGGAGAGCGCGATCCCACAAAAAAGACGAGTTGCCCAAGCCTGGTGTTGCTGGAGGTGTTTTTTTCCAAAAGAATTTTGGACATGAATAGGAAATTTATGAATCTGAAATTTTTGTCAAAAGTATGCAATAAGCGTGCGAATATTTCAGACTTCACTTCCGAGTACCAACTGGCAGATTCTGTTGCGCGAATCTTTGAGATTTAAGATCAAACGTATGAATGTAGGAAGATATGGACGACCGCTCCCTCTGAATTTATAGAGGAAGCAATGGAACAGAAATTCAATGAGAAAATACAGGAAAGAAACTCGATCACTATCTTCCTTCCAATCTTGTCTGCGTAAAGGGAAAAAAAATGTATTTGAATATGTTTTTAAGTACAGAATGCGCTAATTGGAAATGGACCTGCAGTTGAAAGTGGGATTCGAACCGTGGGGTATCGAATCTGACACGCCTTGATTACAAGGTGACGCGTTACCACTACGCCATCGAGGAGGTGTGAAGTGTCAATCACTCGAAACAACCATGATGTCCATTCTTCCAAGCAGGGCTCCTCATAGAGTCGTCCGATCGGTGGTGTATTTCCTTTGATTCTGCACAAATTTTCCCAAATGATTTCTCCATTGATTTATGCATTATGCCACTGAGCCGCAAGCGATTTTTTTTTTCAGTCAACTTGCGAATGCGGTTTCATTTCTTGCTCTCTGATTGGCTGTTGGAAAGTTACGGTGCTGTGATTGTGAGAATGTCTTATTTCCTATTTTTTAGCGCAAATTTGCTGCTTTCTAACCTAACCTAACCTAACGTACAGCGCATCAAGATATTCTCACAATCACAGCACCGTAACTTTCCAACAGCTAATGAGAGAGCAAGAAATGAAACCGCATTCACAAGTTGACTGGAAAAAAATGCGTGAGCCGCAAACGCTGAAAACATAGTCCTACACGATTCCTATCTTGGTTTGATTTTTGTTGTTTAGTATCGCTTTTCTTCCACTTTTGCCTAATCGCGACGATGAGAATGAGTGACGATATGATGAAATTGATGACGAGACGCTCACAAAGAACAGCCATAACCAGACCGGGATTTCAATCCACGATACATGGCGTCGTAGCGAGTTTTGCTAACTTCCACAAATGACGGTCGTTCCTTTCTTGGGACATGTAGGTCTGTTTTTTTTCCTGGGTAGGGTGACCAGACATTACTCTTTTTAAGAGTATTATACTCTTTTAGAGGTTCATATACTCTATACTCTTTTCAATTTGCAAAAATCCCCAAATATACTCTTTTCCTTGCTATTTAAATTCATTCATTATTTTACGCGTAAAAATGCCTTAAAATCCACAGAACGGAAAACGTCAAGATGTCAACAAACTGAAGTATTTACTCCTTGACTCAAGAATTTCCTATGAACAATTTCAAGAGTCATTTTCATATTCCATCAACAAGCAAAACATATTTCAAATTAATTGGAATTTAATGATAATGATTAGGGCTGAGCCAATACCACTTTGAACCGATACCGATGCCGATACTCTTAACGATTCCCACCGATACCGATACTTGAAAATTGCAATAATTAAAATTTGTTCAAAATATTGATCAATATTGGAGTGTAAATATTCTCCTCCAATTATATGCATCAACATACCAAGAAATTTGCTTTAGAATATTCAAGAATTGCATCAGAATATTAAAATAGATATTATGTAGTCACAAAATATAGTTCTTTTGTGCAAAATTAGTTTTAATTTTGCATAATTTCCAGGATAATTAGACTGTCAAGAAGTCGCGAGGGATTTTTGCGGACCCCGTGAAAGAGCAAAATGCATGCGCACCTTCAACCTATAGACTATACTCTTTTTGGTCAACAAATATCTGGTCACCCTATTCCTGGGAAAAAGTTTCTTTATCGATGTCCACAAGAATACTATACAGTGCATACCATAGGCGTAACGTAGGACCTACCTTTTGGGGGACATAATCGAACTTGGAGCTTAACTTTTTGGGGGCGGAAATAAAAAGTTTTAAAGTTCTTAAAAATATCATCCAGTAATATTTTGATTAATAACTGTTTTTGCATTTGCAAAATCAAAAATTACTCGTTACATTGCTCCTCAGGTTCCATGAGGTTAACAAAGATACCAATAACTTGTAAATGTTCATAAACCTGAAAATTTGGAGGGGGCAAGTGCATCTTGTCCCCGCCAAGTTACGCCTATCAGTAACATTGTATACTTCATCAATATATAGACTAATAGAACACAACGTCTAAGGGTTTGTTAGATACACTGAGAAAAGTGTATTGGATGGAACTGAAAATAATTACAGTAAAGGTAATATTAAATAGTTGGTAAAGAAAATAGGCTGACAGCGTCAGGGAACAAAAGCTGAGCACGTAAAACGATAAATTCATTCAGTATGCGAATCACTTGCGTGCCCAAGGGGGGATTGGTGTGTGTCATAACCCCGCCCCCATTTCAACCAGTATTTCTAAAAAAACAACTAAAAAAACAGCAAAAATGGCAAAATGAGGGTTGACTACTAAAAAATGTTACGTAACCCTCCCCCCTTTTCTTTAATCCTGGGCACGCCACTAGTATGCTCGTGAAACTTCCACTGCTACGACGTGGGGGGGAAATATGCGAGTGTCATCTGATTGTTTAGTAACGCAGCGGCACCTCGCAAGAGCTACAAGTAGCCATCCGAAATCCCGGGAGAACTGCTAGAAACTCCGGGGCACAAACCGAGATATTCACAGAAGCCAGAGCCCGCTATTGATCGTACGCTGACGTCATAGCACAAAACCTGCCAATATAAAGCCCTGTTGACGTCACAGTTCAAATTCTGCTCCTCACCTACAAGGGAGTAAGTTACTTTGAAAGTCAATCCGCTCATCTTAGTGACCAAAAGCCAAGAGGGGATCTATTTCAGAGGGTGACAAGCGCTGTTTCCTGTTGTTCTTTTCTGTATCCCATTGAATTAGATATTTGCAAGTTTTCTACGTTCATTACGAGAATGTAAATACATTGCGAAAGCGAAATCCGTAACTGTAGTCTTTATTTATGCCTTTAGCAATCATTACAGAAAACCGAAAAGAACAAATATCAAGTGCGGCTTATTTTCCTGTGAGGTTGAAGGCTGGAACACAATGCAAAAGTACGTAACAACCACCCAGCAACCTCTTGACAACGAACGTCCTCCTATCAAGAGTAGTACCTTTAGTTTCCAGATTTGAGAGTAGTGAATTACTGCCTTCGATTTGGAATGAGGAAACTAGTTATAATTTATAGGTGGATAAGATAGGGGGTAGGTAGTGAAATACACGATAACAATAGGATTACATTTTTCCAGGTTGCGCATAGACTGAGCAAGGTTCAATTCTTGAATTTAAATATCTTTTGAGGTTTTTGGCATGCTACTCAATTGCATCAAACCGTTCCTTTTACCAGATAATTTGTCTGAGCAAAAAAAATAAAAAAAAATGTTACTTTCGTTTCTGTTGTGCGGGTACAGTAACATTGATTGATTTGGTGTTTTAAGTCCACTTTGTGCACAGTAAGGCTAATCGGGACTGAACCTACAGTTTATAGTGGGATCCGAACCACTATGTGCCTCCACCGGGTATCGAACCCGGGACCCCTAGATTACGCATGTACAGTAACAGTGTTGCACGTAGTTGGTGGCACTAACGGACGTGGATGATTTTTCTATTCTATTTCTCACTCGCCGTGTGTGTGTGTGTATGAATCAAATAAAAATGCATCCGCATAAATGGCCAAAGTTGGAGAAAACTTTGAAAATGCAATAGAAAAATTTAAGTTCATACAAATCTTCAACTAACCTTCACTCAGAAGAAGAGTTGTCTCAATTATCAGTCGGAAGGAGAAATTGGAAAAGGGCGTTTATCGAACGAACGTGCACAAGTCGAGGAACAGAGTGACATAAAAAGGAGAAGAGATGCCCAGAGAACGTTTCAAGGTGACGAAATTGACGAGAACAAGGAGACAAACCTAATATCACTGTATTCTTCTACAGACGTCCACGAAAGCGGTGACAGTTACTGCGGACTCTTGTCTCACGGCGTACAGTTTCCAAATAATGCAAGAGAACTTCAAAAGATGGCCGAGGCCGTGACACTGCTGACGGAAGACCGTGCGGTACCACCCACGGAACATGGAGGCGCTCTGTTAGCCGATGGAATGTCACCTGAAAAAGCCGAGATATCAAAAGGAGTCATTAGGAAACGTCGTTCTTCGAAAGAATTTATACCAACAGAGGAATCAAGCGACATGCCAAGGAGGAGACGTGTTGAGCAAACGTTCCAGAGTGACTACATTCAAGGTAGCAACGACAGAGAACCAACATCTAAGTATGTCTTGAGCTGCGTACACGAAAGAGGCGACATATATTGTAGTTTATTGTCCCATGGCGTACCGTTTTATCGAAAGGAAGAAAGAGAACATGACAGGATGGCAGAGGTCGTGATACATCAACCGGCAGAAGACCGTGCGGAATCACCCACGGGTCATGGAGGCGCTCTGTCGGCTGATGTACAACCACCCACAGAAACTCAAACAGCGAAAGGAGGAAGGTCTTCTAGGAACGTCCACGAAAGAAGCGACGAGGACTGCAGTCTTTTGTCCCACGGGATACAGGTAGCTCGGAAAGAAAGAAAACGTGAGAGAATGACTGAGGCCACGACGCGTCAACTGCCAGAAGATCGTGTGGAAATGCCCACGGATCATGAAGGCACTCTGGCAGCTGATGCGTTTTCTCTCGCAGAACCTCAAGATTCTGGAGACGCTGCAATGAGACACCATGTAAATGAATCACCCGGAGGAGACAGCAGCACCGTTGCCGAACCAGCAAAGGTAACATCCGAGGCATCGCTGGAGATAGGCCAAGACTTGGCCAAAGGAAAGAGTTCGGAACCCAAGGAACCGAGAGTCACAGCCTGCGATTCCAACGAAGGCCACAAGGGTTATTCTGGAGTGTTGAATTTCGGTAGCGAAACGAAAACGGAATCTGACAAAGATGTCGAAACTGAACTAGATCGCTTTGAAGAAATCGAGGTACAAGTTGAGGAAACACCGCCCTCACAGCTCGCAGAGGAGGAACCGCATTTTCGACCGGGGGAAAAGTTCATCAGGAACTACGTTCGTGTAGAGTGGAAGAATACAATGGTAACAGTTAACTCGGCCATAAAAAACAAAGATCCTCCGCTATGAAGCGTGTGGAAGAGAAAACTTTGAAGGACGGCGCGTTCTTGGTTTTCCAGGAGGAAGTTGGCAGATTGGAAGCAGCATTAGCATGGAGATGCATCGAGCATCAATCTAAACAGGAGGAACAGCTTGAAGATTTCCTGCTCTCAAATTAAAACAAAACAGTAGACAACATTTTGAATTTCGCTAACTTTCAACGCAATGTGGTGAGACGATTGACGAAGAATCTCTTGAAGGAGTTAGAAAGCAGCCTCAGACGAATATGCAAAGATACCTGTTTCTACGAGAAGAAAAGGAAGAAGCAAATCCAGTTCTTTGGGATTTCCTTTAGCTTCGCCGACAGCCCAAAGACCACTCTGACCACGGCCGAGAGGAACCAGCATCGGCTAACGGGGCTCCGTGGCAAATCCACCACGAGAGTAGGGAACCCCCCGGCAGCCGAGGTCTTAACTTTCGCAGCAAAGAAAGGAGACATGGCTCTTCTTCAGCGCGAAGCTCGGAAGGTGAACGGAAGGAAGGATATCGAGGAAGCTGGAGGGAACGAAGAGAAGGCTTTCACAATACTCTACAACGACGAATGGAAACGCGCTGAGGAAGAAGTGAAAATGTCCATGGACTCCGAGAAGTCCTCACTGAAGAAAAAACTGTTCTCGAGATTCGCCAAAGAGATCGAGGATTTGGAAGCAAAATTATACAGGAAGCTTACGGATCAACGCATTGATTCAGAGAAGCGACTTAGATGTTATTTCGTCCAAAACAGATACCTCAATCACTATCGTACGGTGCAGTTTATGAACTTTCATTGCAGGTCAATTAACGAAACGAAGAAGAGCTTAATGCAAGAGGTGAAGTTAAGTTTTGACATCATTGAAGACGACATGCAC
The DNA here is from genome assembly GCF_977018435.1 of Lepisma saccharinum. Taxonomy (NCBI): domain Eukaryota; kingdom Metazoa; phylum Arthropoda; class Insecta; order Zygentoma; family Lepismatidae; genus Lepisma; species Lepisma saccharinum. The sequence goes on from NC_139242.1 coordinate 70,816,318, forward strand.
TTCCATAAGGACAGAAGAGGATGCCTGAACAGATTATCATCATTCTGTCGACGACACTTATGTCTGTCGTAGTGGACACTTACGTCTATTGTGTTTCATGAACTAATTAATAGTGATAAAGCTTTCATTGCAGTGATGTGTAAATTTTATTGGTTCAACTAATAACTTGATAAAAAGCATTCGAAATACGTATAATCATCAGCTGCTTGAAATTTAAATTTATGTGAGACTAATTGAAATTACTTGTACCTTATGAACAATAAAAAAAAAATATTCTACATTTTCTGTGTTGTGATATGAAACATGCTAAATATCACGTCTCTTTGTTTTAATGTTTCAATTTCATATTGACAAGCATAATTAAAAAATAAAGAAAAGCTACTTTAAATACAAATCGGAGCCTCTGATTGACTCCTCCCACTTAATAGTTCGAAACTACTAGGCTGAAAAAACTAGACGTGATGGAGAAAAATGGATTTCATTTTTGGAATCAGCATGCTGAAATTATTCAGAGACAACAGTCATCTGTGAGTCATCCAAACCTATGCAGGTCGGTATAATTGGATGGCCTTCGGAAGGATCACTCCTTACACCTCAGACAGGGAATCGAACCCGGATCCTTCGGTAACTAGGTCGCATGTGCACCACTCAAAACACTAATAGAAAGCGCAGTAGAATGCTTCACGCTACGCTGATGGAAACCAGGACGACTTACATTAGCCTAGGTTATAATTATACGACGCACGCTTTTAGAAGCGATATCGGGCGGGGCCATGCAGAGGGTGTGCGTGGCGATCAGCCAATGGCAGGAGTGCAACGTTGTACAGTTAGGAGACTGCTGTGCGGAAGTTAAAAGCCGTGTTCTATATTTTTCTTGCGCGCAAGAAGTTTTCATAAAACTCACCACTTTAAGGTTCATCATAAGATGGGGAAATACATTTTGAACTTGACTGTCCAAATCCCATGAATTTCCGTTGCCTACAGCCGTAGTTATCGTTCCTTGAAGAAACAAGGGAAACATCATCACCTTTCATTTCCTTCCGCCTGTTTATTTTTCGTTGCCACCGTGTTGACGCAGCTGAGTTGTTGTGTGTAGGGAAAACTGTGGGTGTTAAATTCGCCTCGATATAAACAATGACCCTTCATTGTTCTGGGCGTTCTCGAACATTGAAAGTCAGGGTCAGTTTGAGTTCAGCGTTTTCGTAGCAAGGTCGGTGTAAAATTATTCGCTTATCGTTCACTCGTGCGCCACAAAGAACAGTTTGTGAAATGATTAAATACAGCCCTTTTGTGCAATAGTGTGTGTTCCGTGTGTTTTTTATTTTTTATTTTAAATAATGTCACTGTCAAAACCTAGCACCAGCAGTATAGGCACCAAGGGTGCAAAATCTAATCATTAACCTCCAGGAGAGGGACTCGGAAATGAGTGAAATCAGTGACACGGAGACCGAGGAAGACAATGAGAGCGGTAATGAATAAATACCTTCAAGCTTCTTTCAGGAATGGGTTTCTCGTATGATATTACGAGAAACTACAGTGATATGATATTATAATCCTGTGTAGAAATATTCACTATATTATTTCACTGTACTCATATCTATTGTGCATGCATTATCAAAATAATGGACACATCGCGAATTTTCTATCCTTTCCTTGCGCTAGCAGTTAGTTTGGCAACAGCGCATTGGCACTGGCTGGGTATTGGCCGAACTCATGTTCCTTCTAAAAGCGTGCGCCGTAGGAATACTTTACACAGTAAGGTGCGAGTTTAATAACTAAGTAAGAAATCATGCTGTAGAAAATGTTTTAGAGGTTAGTTTTGAACTTCAGAAGGTATATGCTTTCTAAAATATTCCCTTCAAATTTTCAAAAGCTTATGAAATGTTTTTGTTTCCCGAAGAACGCTTCCCTGCCTACAGAGGAACGAAACCCGCTTCTACAACGAAGATGACGTCATGCATCAGGAGGGAGAGTTTTCACGACCGCGTTGCATACATCTTCTTGTCTTCGAACCACGCTCTTCCGAAATAGTATTTTAAGTCAAGGAGTGGGCTTCGATCGAAACACAGAAAATGATTTTATTTCTTGGCACTTACTTTGGGATCATTCCATGTCAAATGAACCAATTTTAAAATAATTGGTTGCATGACCATTTTAGAAAAAAATAATTTTTATTACATACGTTTGTACATGTTTCTAGCTATATAAACCAATGTTCAAAAAAATATATTGTCTAGTTCTCCTGGGGCAGCCATTTTTCCAACATGGCGCATGGCTTCTTTTGCTCATGAAGCACTTTTCAGAAACCTTAATATCTGAAAAACCATTAGAGCTAAAGACCCGAAACAAAATTAATTTTGTAGCTAATGAAGTATACTTTCAATGATATTAAAGTATGTTTTGCTTAAAATTGCATCGAAAGTACAAAAATTATGGTGGAAATTTAGGTAACAATAGTTAAAAAATTGGATTTTTAAGCCCGATTTTCTCAATGAAGGGGTTTAGTCTAAGGCTTGATTTTTATTTTCCTGTGTAGACCTGCCTCCAAGGTGCCTGTAAATAACATATCAGTGCTTAGAAATGCAACCCTTTCTTACAGCATGGGTTCAAACATGGCCGTTCATTGAATTTTCGGGGTTAAATATCTCAGATGGGTCCTCTTGAAAAATTCTGAAATTTGGCACAAAGGAAGCCCTGAATGAACCTAACTCACAGTAAAAATCTCAACTTTGGATTCAACTCGTTTTGGTCAATATGAGGTAACGTATGTCACCTAATTTCTGACATTGCAATGTAACATTAAACTAAGTGTAGCTCCACCGCGAATCGAATCTGCCGTCTGGAGTGAAAGAAGTGATAAGAAATTCAGCGGAAGATTGATACCGAAGATCAACTAGTGTGGAGCAAAATGTTCAATTCGTTTAATTTCTTGAGCATGTGAAATGCAAGCATCCTTTCAAAACAGACTCATTTGCTTTGAAGAGGAGCGAAACATAGCACTGAAAAGGCTTGTTCCATTCACCAGAATACTCACAAAAAGAATCGTTTGCACAGTCACGAACACAAACTACATCGTCGCCAGAAATGAGTTCGTCAGCATGTACATTTCCCTCCGCAATCGTGTTTCTAAACAAAAATTCAGGGGAACAGAAATACATGCTAGATCATTCCGGGATTGTTTCGTAGCCAGAACGTACAGTATGTCACCAGACCAAAGTTCATGTAGCTGTTCCATCAAAGCCTTCTCTTCCACTTCATAACGTCCACTGAATCCAACAACACGGACTGAATGGGTCACGCTACGGAACAATGATGCGGGAATTGTCCGCACAATGAGTAGGAACTCTACGAGTACATGTTATACTGCCAAGTCATGTCTTGGCAAGTCACTCACAGCGCTGCGCAGATGTCGTAGAAAGACGCTGTTTCACACCCACTATGTTCTCTTCTACCTTCAGCACACTTGGCTGTAGACTGAAGACCTAGTTTTTCTCTGGAAACTGGCGAATGTAGGTGTCACTGTCCATGATAGCATACGGTGGAGAGCAAATGAAAACCTGAATTTGTTTTTGTTCTCTATCAAGTAGATTTCTGCATGCGTTTCCTGCAATTTAGTATGAACCCACTGCTGATCTACATGTATTTTTAATTTCGAGTTAGTGCCCGTATACCTCAAGAACAATCCTATTTAGTTCATTGACTGATTTGGTTTATTTTACTTCGCTATTCTGCCACTTTGGCTAATCGCGAAGATGAGGATGACTGATGAAATTGATGAAGGGGCACTCACAAAGCACATCCATGCCCAGATCCGAATTTGAACCCTGTGCTGGTGTGGCAAGCATGTATACAGATTGAATTTTCATTTGCCCGAGAATTTCTGTGCCCTTTATGCTTCCACAGGTGCAAGTGTATGGAGGCGGCGCCATCTCTAAAATGGCGTGTTGCAGCCTTGGAGTAGTTTTGTTGATAACTTGCGTAAGTTCGAGCTGTATACATACAGTATGTCCTGTAATGTTTGTCGGACTTTTTAAGGGTTTGGAGCAAATACAGAATACCGGAAGTATCTTCAATTGCTTTTAAATTCGGCATACTCACTAAATTTGACCTCGTAATCACGAATCTGCAGTTAAAATTTGGCGGTCACGTATAGAAATTGCGAAGTAAGTCGAAAAAAGTGGGTCCGTGAACGGAGTAAACACTATTCATTTATGAAGAAAACAACTATTTCTTGCAATGATTAGCGTTTCAAAACTATGTTTACGATCACCCTTAATTTTTACTATGCTTACCTAACCTTACCGTGAATGGTTCGTGGGGTAAACATAGTTTTCAACTTTACGCAAGACGCAATTTTCTCACATGCAAATGAACGCTCCATGCAATGGGTCTCAATTATTGCACAACACTCGAGCAACGTTGTGTAATGACTACGGTAGCAAGACCGTTGTGCGGAAAGGAAGACGTCTTCATATCAGAAACATGGTTTCTATGTTATTGCATAGCGGTAATTGGCAAGCTTATTTTGCAATTTCTAGACGTGACCGCCAATTTTTAACTGCAGATTCGTGATTACGAGGCCAAAATTAGTGAGTATGCCGAATTTGAAAGTAATCGGAGATACTTCCGGTATTCCTAATATATACCCAGGTTGTAATTGACTCTTCCTTGTATAAATGTTATGCAGCGATGGTTAGAGATGGGCGAATACTGGAGCGGAGCAGAGTGGAAGCGACCAACATGGCAGAAGGGCAGCGAATTTCTCCACTGAAAAAGTGTAGGGAGTTTTGAAGGCGAAAAAGGTCGCTTCGTTTTGTGGTGTTGCTATTTATTTCAGATAGAAACCTTCATCAATTTGTGATCATCTTTGTGTCCCTTAATATATGGAAACAGGCGATGATGCTTGTCCTCTCTCTTTTTTCACTGCGTCCTCATCTTCCTATGCTAACACAAAACCTCAGGGTTGTTAAAGGTTCAGGAATTATAAATAAATTCAATTTCGGTCCGGGAGAGAAGATCAGTAAGCGTAAATGGATTCTGGACCGCAAAGAACCTTTTCATCTTGAAAGTATTTCAATTCGGTCCCGGAACCTTTTTTTCAGAATTGTTACGTACCCAATAGGACCAGTAATGTAAATAATTTGCCAAAGAGGAATAGAGATGGCAGCACCAGGCGGGCAAGATTAAGAATTAACATAATATATGTGAATAACTTTATAAATAAGAACAAAGCAGATTGGAAAGATGAAAAACAATAGAATCTACTATAAGAAGATAAAGAATAAATATAAAAGAAATAAATTAATGTATATACGCGATAAATCAAACCAGTGATCATATGTAAATTGACCAGAAAACTAAAGAAGTCAAAGTACTGATACAAATTTGTGTCTTTGAACAGATATTGCATCTGTCCGATTCATTTACCATTCCCATAGTGGAAATTTTGTTTACATCAGTGGCGGCGCGTTCCAATCGACGCCCCACAGCACTTTTGGTTGCGCGTTTCAACCGTTTGCACCAAGTATACACTCTGTTGTGCCCAGATAATGTTGGCGCGTTCCAATCGCAGCCGCAAGGGAGGATATTAGTATTATTCACAAAGCTTAAAGGAAAAAGCTGGATAAAGAAATTAATTAAATCATCAAAAACATAAATAAATGGAAATCCAGAGGGAAGTTCACAAAGAAGACAAGAAGGAAGTCCAGATCCAGAACGTCCATTAAGAAGAAGGAAGTCCAGATCGTCCACTAAGAAGGAAGTCCAGATAGAAGAATATTCAAATAGAGAAAAGAAATAAGAAAAAGCATATTGAGATGAAAATTGACTGTAAATGAGAATTATAGAAGTAGCTTATCATGTAAATATCCTTACTCCATGTATCCTGTGTTTAAATAATATATCCGTTTAAACGTCTCCATTGGAAGGCATCCTGTCTGGTTTCGTTGTCTACAAAGAACCCTACCCTGTAGAAATTCTAGCTGAGGTTTAAGATTAAGATTCATGCACCTTGCACCAAATAGAGGTAGCAGAATCAATTTAAATATGGTCAAAGTTCGGTATTGAAATTAAACAATACGCAACTTGGACAGATTTTAAATTGTACGTGAAAAAATATTCCGGTCCTTTTACAGAACTCATTAGAATTTATGGGTTCCTGGACCTTTTAACAACTCTGTAAAAACTAACTGATCATCAGACCTACTATCAGTTTCTTCATGCATGTTGTCTTTCTCCTGTGTTCCTACCCAGTGAACGCTTATGACACATTGAAAACACTCTTTGCTCACAATGAGACATTGTATCTACAATACGTATAAGAGTAATGGACCTTCAGTTTAAAGTGGGATCCGAACCAACGGGGATCGAATCCGGGATCCCTTGATGACGAGGACAGTACCGATCCGATACAAAATGGCAAACGTTTCCTGAAAACCTGAGAGCTACGTTCATAGCGTACTTGACAGGTCACTTTCCCACCCTGCCTAAAAATGTGTCCGGAAGTTCTACACAACACAAACTCCACCTGCAGACTGAAAAAATCCATTACGAAATCCTTCCACATCTTCGGGATACTTATCGCGGATAGTAATCAGACGAACACACACGGAGTAAAAAAAAAATATCGAAGGCACATCTTTGAAAGCGGCTCAACCAAGCCGATAGCACGGGGTTCCAGGAACCTCTGATTACGTGAGCACAGACAGGGCGCGCCTTTTTTCACGCCAGGTCCATTATACCCCAACCTTCCATTCGTCAACACTTGGGCAGGCTTTTCCACGAAGCAGCCCTGCGACTTCAGGATTCGACTGGAAAGATAAGAAAGCCAGAGGGCACCACTGTTTCCCAGAAATTAAAACTAGACCCCCCTGAAATCTGTTGAGGCAAAATGCATGAAGAGCGTAGAAATTTCAGTGACCGATATGCTTACTGGATGCACTACCGAGAAATATTAATGCGTCTCGCTTATTATTTAGATGCTGGTGCACGCTGTCTCTCAGGTCATTCACACCGTCTCACGACCCAGAATTGAATGAAACTCGCGATGTTACACCTATAGTGGAGGCACCCTTTCAGCCGGCACGGGGACCGCCTTCATGGCACTGACCTTCTGTTGCCGCGTTTACCTACGAATGAACTCTCGCTCAAACCATCAATTAGGTCTACTGCTTAGGCAAGAAGTGGCAACATTAAAAATCTCCCCCTTCCCCAAAGCAGGCAGCAGGGAAACAGGATTTCGTCAAAATAATAGTTCTGCCCCGTGAATGGACATCGGTTGGTAAGCGGCTCCATTATAGGGAGTGGATTTATATGCACTATATTCTTTTAAAGTTCTAAAATTGTGTATTATGAGGACGACCTGTATATCAGGAGCGTATATTCTAGAGAATGAAATTCAGGACAAAAATCGATCAGAAATTGTAAATATTATTATTCATATCAGTGAGATGATGATGCTGATTCTGGAGTTGGCAACCTGATTTCTTATGAGTTGGCAACCTGATTTCTTATGGGTTGGCAACCTGATTTCCTATGAGTTGGTAACCTGATTTCTTTTGAGTTGGTAGCCTGATTTCCTATGACTTGGCAACCTGATTTCTTATGGGTTGGCAACCTGATTTCTTATGAGTTGGCAATCTGATTTGTTATGAGTTGGTAAATGTATTTCTATTCATAGCCTAGGACCACGTGACATAGTGAGAGAGCCCAGATCTTGGACTCAATATACGCCACTGCTGTATATGCTTTATGACTGCACCAATACCTTCTCACACTTCCCGGGGAACATGTCACTGCAGGCACGTAGCCAGAAGGAGGAGGATGGAGCGAGCACTCCCCAAATCCTAGAAATATCTAATTTAAATAGTAGTGATAATTAATTTTACTTCCTTATCAGGATTAAATATCTTGCACAATAATTTGTAATATACTGAGAATTTCATCTTCAGGGCTTCTTCCCCCACCCCCATTTAAACCTTTACACGGGGGCTGCTGATAATGGGTGAGCCCCTCCCGAAATAAAATCCTGGATACGGACCTGTGTCACTGCACCCACATACCGGGTGTCCACAATTAAAGTTGCCCTACCCAGAGCCATCTGGAGTCCGTTCGAAGCAACATATTGCGCTGAAACTTGTTAGAGACTATGGAAACCATGGGGAAGCGAATACTGATAATAGTTCAAATTTTCACCACCAGGTGCAAATGTAGCGCTTAAGTGACAACCACCAGTAATTTGAATTTATGCCAGTAGAGCAGTGTTCAATATGGTCAACGTGAATGGTCTTTCGGAAGCACCTATGCACGCAAACATACACTAAAGTAATTTTAAGAAAGCGTTTATTTTTAAACAACAAAACATGTGAAAATTCAGAGTTAAATGTTTCATTACCATGAGTTTGTTAGCCATTTTTATCGTTGCGACTAAATTTCGAAAACTACGCAAATTGTTATAGCGGCAAAACTAAACTGGACAATGGAGGCATTCTTTAAACTTGATTGAACTGTACGGGATCTACCCTACATCCCGAATCTTGCCCCATCAGATGTCTATCCATTTGGCTTAATGAAGGAAGCAATGCGCGGAGTAAGGTTTGAGGACCACGAAACTGGTGTTCGAGTTTTCAAGAGTATAGTATAGAAGTGATGGGTTCAAGCCGTTCATTTGTGCGAGTCGACTCATGAGCGCTCGCTCACTGAGAAGAGTCGTTCAAATGAGTCGTTCAAAAGAGTCGCCAAGCTTCTTTTTCTCGAAACACATGCCTGAAGAGGGGGAAGGGGGTAGGAGGTGTTGAAGCAGATGATTGTATTTAAGTAAACGAACACAACGTACGTCTTTCAAGATTAATAAATTGTATTGCATTTTTGTGCATGTGTGTGTGCGTGTAGCCGACTAGATGGCCAAGATTCTGAAGTAATCGACATTTGATCTTGCCACAGAAGTTCCCGGGTTCTAGTCCCGGTCTGGGCAAGGATATTCTTTACGAGTGTCCCTTCATCTATATCATCACACATCATCCTCATCGTCGCGATTACTTAAAATTTGAAGAAAAGCGGCATAAAATAAGAAAAATACAAATACGATTCTGTATGTGCGTGGATATACATATATGTGTAAACAGTAAACACACACACACAAACAAAATTTATTGCACATACTTGTTTTCATTACTCTGTCTCATGAGTGAGATTTTCTATATTTGTATCTTGTTTCAGTTTACATTTCATACTGCGGATAATGCAAATTATGCAGTACGATAGCATACACAGAAATGCTATATAATTATATCAACCTTTTATTAGTAATAACGTGCATTACATATTCTTCCTTTTTTGCATTCGATCACTGGTTTTAATATCGCAACAAAATGCACTCCAGATCTGCGCTGCGACACATGCTTGCATTTCCACGAGCATCGCTCGTTCACGACTCTTGAAACAGCACGAAGAGTCACAGCACAGTCCCACGACTCTTTCCCCATCATTCGTTCACGACTCGCGAGTCGGCACGAAGAGTCATTAAGCACCTTAACGACTCGCTCGCCTTAGCGACTCTTCTCCTCCCTCATCGTTCACGACTCGCGAGTCGGCACGAAGAGTCATTAAGCACCTTAACGACTCGCTCGCCTTAGCGACTCTTCTCCTCACTCATCGTTCGCTCGCGAGTCGCGAGCTCTCTTACACAAGGCGCGGGTGCGGCAGTCTCGCCAGCAGACTGGATCTACAGTTTAAAGTAGGATCCACCCGCTCGCTCTCCGCGGATGGCTAACAGCTGTGTTTAAGAAATATATATCGCTCTTGAACATTATCCATGTCCATCCCATATCCATGTCCATAGCTTTTTGTTGTTCTACAGTCATTCAATATACGTTTCTGCCAATATCATAATGTATGATCGAATTTCTATAAAGCGGGCCAAATTATACGTATGTATTTTTTTTAATGTTGCTTTCTACTAGTAAAACACCTTAACACGTAGGCTCACCGCAGATGGCCAACAGCTGTTTATATCACTCGTGAACATGACCCATGTCCATCTTACCATCTTACGTAGTTGTTCCTAATTCTGCAGTCATTCAATAAAAGCTTTTTTGCAGTATCATGTACGATGAGATTTATGATTAAACTTCTATATTTATTCTTTAATGCTGTTTTCATTAGTAAAATATTTACACGTTAATGTTAATGAAATATTTCACGTCATATGAAAACGATTTTGTCAGACAATGTTTAAAGTTCACTTTATGCTCAGATAGTCTAATCGGGATTGAAGCTACATTTTAAACTGGGGCCTAAATCACTGGGCAAGGTGCCTCCACCGAGGATCGAATCCGAGACAGGAAGCGATTTCCTTACCAGGATTTAACAAGGAATGAAAGGATGGCTGAATAACATAAATAAAACATACTCCATGGTGCATGTTCTTTGTTTCTTGGTTTCTATGTTGGCCAGCTTGAAATAATCTTGGAGTGACAGATAAGTGGTGTCGCCCTCCTCAAAGTAAGCCTATTGACACCGAAAGTTCCGGGTTCGAACCCCAGCCCAGAGATGAGTGGTAATCTGTATTTAACCTCTTGTCAATTACTCTAATCACCATCCATCCTCCGTCGTTGCCTTGTAACGATACCTGGTGGATCCCACTTTAAACTGTAGATCCAGTCCCGATTAGCTTATCTGTACGTAAAATTCATTCATCCTCGCTGTCAATACTAAGTAATTAGGTATAAAAGATACATAAAATACAACAAAGCGTGTTAGGCAGTTAAAATATTAAAATTGAATTAATAAATTATAAAATATAATTACTCCATGCTAATTTATAAGAAATTATAGCATTTTAAAATTTGTTTGTTCCTTAATGGGAAAATAACTAGTAGCTTATTTCTTCTGTTCATTCTCATGTTAACAGATTTGTTTTCTTGGATAAATAAAATTGAACGTGTAAATTAAAAGGTTTACATGTGCACGAAGCGGAAGAGCAACTCGATCGAGTATCGTGGTGAGACAAGATGACTTGGCACATCGTTTCAACTCGTGAATGAGAATGCATATCTTGTTCGCGATTTGATTTCAAGTTAAAAACACCTGTCTGGTCTTGTTCGCTTATCGATTTCAAAGCATAAATCGGTATCGTTACTCCAATGAGACGAGATTCTCGGACAGTACATTTTACACAGAGTGTCTCTCATCATCTCACCAACTTTGGAAGGGTTGGCCCTGTTTTCATTGCGATTTTGTAATGTCCTGCTACTTGTGAAACTGATTCACTTCCAACAATTTCAGTCGCCTCTGTGGAGGAGTGGTTAGAACAGTGCGCTAAGAGGAATGTCGGAATTGAGTGTCACTTCATCAATTTCATTATATCATCACTGATTTTCATGTTCGCGATTAGCCAAAGTGGCAGAAGAGCAAAGCCTGGGCAAAAGTGGTATCCCGAGCCGCTATGTGTTTCCACCGAATATCGGCCTCAGGACTCCTTGCCCTCGTGCCGCGATGTGCTAACCACTCCGCCACGGGGGCCGGCCCTCACCATCATATCTCTGTTTTATACTAAAGGCTATGATTGAATATGAATTTAAAATTTTGTGTGCGTCACTTAGGCTATTTTGCACCCTTCACTTTATACGGGATCCAGCCCCTTACCAGAACTAAAATAACATAACTGTAATGTCCTGTAGTAACTAAAATATTAAAATAATCTGACCGGTTAAAAGCTGAGGCTGTAAAGGCACTCAGCACACATAAGGACAAAACACAGGACAACACACACACACATTCCTACGAAAATTATACTGGCCGTAGGTATAGACGTCAGAGCCTCGTTAGTCTGCAAAATGCAGCCCAGGGTGTACTATGTGGAAGTGAGGTTGACAATTGGGTGTACTACGTGGAAGGATCATCCCTTACATCCCTTAAACTATATTTCTCGAGACCCTTGATGTGCTAACCACGCCGGCATACATTATAGAATACTTGAGTTAGTTTTGTCAATATTAATTTTATTGATTGCGTTTTTGTTTTGCAATGATTTTGCGCACTGAATTTTCATATTTATCTTCGCTTTTCATTTGTGTTTTACTTTTATTTTGTATATAATGCTGTGTTTCTATTGGTGTAAATTTGTGATTCGTCTCTAATAACGTTATCATTCCAATGTGATTTAAATTTTAATCTTCTAATCTCACGTGTATAATATGTAAGTATATGTATGTACACATGCATAGAGAGAAAGAGAGAGCGATTGTATTGGGAAATTGCATGATATGATCGTTAGAGGGGAAATCCCCACCGTTCCCCGCATAATTTCAAATTTGTTCCTTGTATTACACAAAATATATTAAATTAATGTTATAACAAATTGAATATCCATTATAGATCGGATTATAAGAAATTGTGTATAACTGCGTGTGTGAGCGTGTGTTTGTCTCTCAGGTTCTTTATTTAAAAAAATCGGAAAAACAGAACATAATGTAGTATTCAAATATAAAAAGACCTTCATTTCACGAGTCCACTTATAATTAATTCATTATCATGTGGTTTGTTCTATTAGGTAATTCTTAACTGAATATAAAAAATTGTAAGTTATAATTTTTGTTTTAATACATGTTTGTTATTTTCACTAAAGGTTTATCATTTGAACTTGTGCTTGCTGCTTGTATTACGTCATTTTTGGATTTGGAGTAACAGAAAACAAAAGGTGTTTATTGTCCTTGATCTTGCTTTAGAAAATAATGATTGGTTGATTGATTTGGTTTATTTTACTTCGCTTTTCTGTCACTTTTTTGGGTAATCGCGAAGATCAGGATGAGTAATGAGGTGTACTATCCACTCCACCATGGAGGCCGGCGCTTTAGAAAATAATTAAAAGTAACAATCGCTTTCCACACTAAGTATTTTGTGTTGCAAATTATAAATTACTGCCCCCCTTTTCTGATTCACCCTAATAGCATAGTGGTTAACGCTGTCATGTATTAAAATGGTCTGCTTGGCAAAAATTGTTATAAGTCCACCTTTATGCTCCAATAGGCTAATCGGGTCTCCCCGATGGCGTAGTGTTAACGTCGCCGGTAATCAAGGGGTACCGTGTTCAATACAAAGTGGAGGTTCGGATCCCACTTTAAACTGTAGGTCTCGTCCCGACTATCCTATCTGCACATAAAGTGGACTTAGACAATAACAACTCAAAATAGGCTAATCGGAATATTGTAATCAAGAGGTCTGTGCCTAACACCTTCCCAAAATTTTTACAAGACTCCCCTAATATTTTTACTAACATTTAATTTCTTGTAATTTTAGCGCTAATGGTTTGGCCGAACTTGAAACTACAGGACAAATTTGTTGGCTGTTCTTCGCTGCCCGTCATGGGCTGAGGTTGCGCGCTCTCTCTCTGCAAACAACACTCGCGAGTCGCGAGCTCGCGAGTCGACTCTTTCCTTCGTTCAAAGAGTCGCTAAAGTGTGCCACGACTCTTTGAACGAAGGAAAGAGTCGACTCGCGAGCATGCTCCTTCCCCTCTCATCGTACACGGCACGTTTCAGCCAGCTTTACTCAACTAGGGGTAGGGAAAAGGAACAGAGAGGACCCCCCTCCCTCTCCTCTCCAGTCCCCATTTGCTGCCCGCAGAATCGACTTGCTTTCTTTCAAAAATTCCGGCCGCCAGGCGAGTATACACTTGCGCATGCGCCTTCCTCGCAAAATTCGTGGAAAGGAGTGGGAATAATGGAATAATAGTTGCTTGGCAGGCGGAGGAGTCGTGGCACACATACGACTCTTTGAACGTGTCGTTCAATTCTGGTGAACGAGTCGTTCACCGCTCACAAGAGAGAGTCGTTACTTTTGAACGACTCGTTCACGAACGACCCATCACTAATCTATACACAAGCGCTCGTTTCGCGATGGCGCAAAGCCGCAGAACTGAACGGAGAAATTGTAGAAAAATAACACGTAGCTGAAACGTGTAACTTTTCTTCTCAATTTCATTCACCTAGAATAAACAGTTCTAAATTTTAATAAATGTATGGCATTACATTACCCCACAATGGGACACTCAACGCTCTTAGTCAACGATGCGGTTCTTATACACACTCAGATTTCAGGGAACCAAGTGATATATCCATCCACACACCGCTGTCCCAAGTGTTTCCCATCAACCTCACCCCCCCATCTTTTACCCCCAGGAAAATTTATGTTATGGTGATTTCGAGATTAAATTTACCCTTATATCTCCCCTAAAAAGAACTTACATCTCCCACGTTGAAAATTCTGGATAAATATAAGATTTTTTCCCCGGCAAGGTACAAAATTTCTAAGAATTGTTGACACTATTGTTATTATTATATTCTCCATGTGAGTATAACTTCTCAACCCTCACTTAACTCGTAAGAGGATATGGAGATGCCATGGAAAAGGTATGGATATGCAACATTTTTCTACTTGTTCACCTAAGGTTACCAGATCGCGAGGGAAAAGTATGACAAAATGTAGGACACAAAAATACATAATAAATAATACACATTTCCAGAACATGTTAGACAGTACTTTCAAATTTACAGTTTTCAGCTTTTAAACAATATGATTTCTTAATGAATTATTAAATGCAAAAATTCTAAACCTTAATACACAATACACTTCTTACTACACATGTTTTAACTCGCACTTCTCAGAGGAGCCAATTTTTATCAAAATTTATTTAGTTAAAATATATTTATGAGAGACTCAACAGTCAAACTCTTTGAAATTATACTGAACCGCAGTGCCAAATGTTTTACAGACTTTTTGAATAAAATATTTCCTCTCATGACTCCGTTGTGCTGATGGTAATGAAAGTACTCAGTGGCGTGCCCAGGATTTTCTAAAGGGAGGGGATGTAGGTACTTTTTTTTTTTAGAAATACTGGACCAAAAGGAAGGGGGGTTATGACCCCACACCAATCCCCCTTGGGCACGCCGCTGAAAGTACTCTCTTATTATGACCTGGAATGGCAATTACGGTAACTTGAAATGGTTCCAAAAGTTTCATCCAGGGTAGTTTTTAGTTCAATAACTTGTTATCTATACCCCCTGCTTTACAATCAAAATATTGGATAAGAATGGGAAATACCTTCCTTCTTCCATCAGTACAAACCCCAAGGCAGTAGCGTACGCAGGATTTCATCAAGGGGGGTGTTATTTCTAAAACTTTTTTCCAAATTCACATTACCATTGTTTTATTATACTTCAATTAAATAATAATAATGACAATTAATTAATAATACTTATAATTAATTAATTAGCTGAATTAATACTAATAATACTACTAATACCACTACTACTACTATTAAGTAGTAGAGATCTACATAAATATAGTATTTATGAAAACAATAGAATGAAATTACTTTCTAGTCATTCGATTTTTATCAAATCCAGGGAGCATTTTTTTGTTTCTTTGTTACGATATAATTGTCTGGTCAACGATGCAAGACATTTCAAGGGGGAAGAAGATTCATATATACAAGACAATATATTAAAATAAATTGAAATGATCAAATTATGGAACTCATCCAAGGAGCTGCGGTGATCTGGTCGGTAGAGCTTCTGACAAGTGACAATCACGCGGAAGATCTGGATTCGATTCCCGAAATTGGTTGGAATTTTTCCGGCTTTTTCCCCGCATAAATGTCCCCGATAATTCACATCTGGATTATCTCGCTGTTCTTACCAACAAAACATTTTACAATAGTTAAGCTTATTGTCGTTTTAATAATTGTCTAGTCAAGAAGGTGAGACATTTTAAAGAGAGACATTCAAACAAGCTGCGGTAAACAATACAATGGGAAGGCGAACTGGTGGCTGTATTCTTCTCCCCCTAGCCTTTGTCTATACATTAGCCTCTTATAACTTACCAATAACTTTGTTTAGTTAATTCTCATTGTTCACACACAAAAAGAAATACATGTTCGTTGAACACTGGCGTACGTAGAGGGATGGCCGATGGTGTTCCAGCCCTTACCGAAATTTTGATAAAATCAGAATTTTCAAATAAAAATCCGTTAAGAACTTTAAAAAGTCAAAATGTGTAAATGCGAAACCTCTTTTAAAGTGAATCCCGATTACCATTTTTGTTTTTGAATACAATTTTAATAGACTGAAAAGCTCCAAAAATACGAAATATTTTATTATGCATCCTGCCCTCCAAATCGAAGCCATTTGCTATCCACATGTACTATTCCAGCACCTCCCGAAAAAAAATCCTGCGTACGCCAGTGTGTTGAACATTGTTGCAACTAAGATACAAAACAACTTTTTTCTCTTTTAAATCATAGTTACCCTAACCTAACCTCATAAACTCGTGGTTATTTTCAAGGCATCTCTGAAAGACGCGTGTGTTTGGAATGCTGTGCTTTTCTCCATGCCGCATTTAAATAATAATTCAAAGTATTATTATTATTATTATTATTATTGGTAATAGTAGTAATAGTAGTAGTAGAAGTAGTAATAGTAATATTATTGCCCCAGATCTTTGACTGTGAAAAATTGGCCATTTAATTTTTTTTCCACAGCATTTTTCATAATATTTCACAAGCTCAAGGGGGGGTTTAAACCCCGTAACCCCCCCCCCTTGCGTACGCCACTGCCCCAAGGCAAGGAATTCCACTCAGGCACCGAACAGTGAGTAACATCATCAGAATGTGGCCCCAGAACTTTAGCTTCCGTTTTTGTTCTAACAGAAACTTATCTCATTTTGGTCAATCACTGAATCAAAATAAATTTCATTATTGAGTTTGGTGTGTAGTCCATAGGTTCGTAACTTGCATGATTTCTCTGTTTTTAACTGAAATACAAATTGTGACGCTAAAATGTAGGACATTATGATATTTTGTAATAAAATTTAGGAAATGTCTAGAAAAAACCGGGCGTCTGGTAACCAACCCTATCTTCACCAAAGATGTTTTTGTCGTTTGAAATAACTAAGAGCCACTAAGAGCAGCAGTCAGCGAGCGGATCACCCAGGCACAAAATAGCACGACGCGGACAGTGCCCCCCATCTAGCGACACGATTTCGAACTATTTGCATCAACGGCCCATCCAAGACTCCTTGCAACTCTGCACCATGTTTTGTGGAACCTATCAACCTCCTAATCTCCATGTGGTCCATTAACCTGGCTTCCTTCACCTGCTCGCTCATAATGTGCTGTTATTGTGGGCAAAGTGGTCTCAGCTTTGTTTACCGGAAGTCCAACAGGAGTCCGGTTTGTCCAGCTTGGTTCCCAGCCTCGGGGGTAACAAGGAACCGTTACTGCACGGCTTTACACGTGCTGGTGCGTCGAACGGGACATGCACCGACGATGGATATAGACAGGTGATGGTGATGTTCGGTTCAAAGATAACCTCTCTGTTTCGCAAGGGAATGAACACAGCATCACCCACCTAAAAATGCAGCGATTCATCCACATACTGGAATTTTATCTTAAACACCCTCCTCAAATTTTCCACAAAACGTAGATTTATGGTAAATTTGGCACTAAATAATAATAACAATAACAAAAATCGTCTTCACTAGAGGGCGTGTTTCGGCCTCGAGGGCTGCTCTTACAACAGACTCTTGTCTGAGAGATTGATATACAGGGTCCGGCAGAGAAGTTTGACGGTTTTCGTTTGGCAACACTGTCGGTAGGGGGAGTCAGACTTCACGCAGGAGCTGGCTGGGATTTCGCTAGACACGTGATGACATTTCAGACCAGTCGGCATGGAGCAATGGAATGCTGTATGTACATCGTGCTTTTGTTGTGGAAACATTTTTAAAAAATGGTGAATCTCTTTCGCTTGCCAGAACTTCGCAGACGACGAATTGACCCCACCCATACATCGAAGACATCGACGGCTGTTCTCAGACAAATGTTTCCCGTGCACGTCATCTCTCAAAGAGGCAACACCGCTCACAATGCGATTATTTTCTATGGGGTTACCTCAAAGGGAAACTTTACATGAACAAACCACGCACTACAAAAGAACCGAAAGCCGCAATTCGTAGGGAAATAGCGGCAATTCCACAAGATATGGTCCAACGTGCTGTGTGGAATGTCAGTGACAGATTGCGAGAGTGCGTTCGCAAGAATAGTTCTCATTTGCATCACGTCATTTTTAAAATGTAGATATTTCTTTATCCAGTTTTTTCGTTATGATTCATAAATGACACTTCATTTGCTGTAAATAAAAAATGTTTTGTATCAAATTGCAACCTTGTACTATGATTTCAAAAACAGTCATATTTCCCTGCCAGACCATGTAATACAAAGATGAAATAAAGACTATACATTGAAAAAATATGAAAAGGATCACATGTAAACTTAATGCACATGGATTGAATACAAAAATATGAACTGAATTGAAAAAATTAAGATAAAAGGAAAAGGATTACATCAACGTATAAATTAATGGTCATAGATATCCAATGTTCTTCGCTTTCATCTTTAGTACATGTATGACAGTGTCAGCTGGAATAATGAATAAAATAATGATAGCAATAATAATAATAATGAATTGAAGATGCTATTGGAGGCTGGAAATAACGCTGGCCCTACGTTAGGATTTACCAAGTTTTCATGTGTGGAAAGTTTTAGGTCTTAACATTTTCTGCAACAGTCCAAGATAGCGACGTCGACGGGTCACTTTGGATCCATTCTTCTCTCTCGCGGTCTGACAAACCGGGCCGATTGAAATAATTTACGTTGCGATGAGTTACTATTTGGCAGGCCTGTCAGTCTGATAAATTTTATTCTTATAGATCTGGTAGTCTCTGAAATACAGTTAATTGATACGAAAGATGAACGAACACACTAGCGCTTTAAGGTTCCTTCTTTTCTCCACCATAAAAAAAAATAATTTTCTTAAGACAACAAAAATACCACTATTTCCAGCTGATGAACACATATTATTATTATGCATTATTCCCGTAAACACCGTCAATACAAAACCGATTCATCCCAAATCAAATTCTATCTTCATACAAGTTCGGCAAAAATAAATTACCTCATATTATACAACAAATGGTATGCACGCATTTTCGCCATTTAATGTTAGTACTCTTTCAGGGGCCTCAAACCCTCTAAACCCCCCCCTCCAACCTCTAAACACGCCCCTTGCTCATCCTGACAGACACGGATTCAGACTCCTCACCAACAATGAAACGGGCAGATCTGGAAAGGTTTCAATTACAAAACATCTTCCAAAGATGAACACATTAAAGGCTTTATTTTTGCACTTCTGGCTAATTACAACAGTAAGGATGTGAATGATGAAACGACAAGAATGAACATCTATGTCTACGCCAGGACCCTTCAGTGACGAGGTCGCGAGTTGATCACCAAAGGTGTTCGGCCACTGTGGCGGTAAGTCGGTGTCATGCAGGTGGGACAGCCCTGTCAATGCTCTCTCGTAATAACTACATCTTTGCAATATTGACCAATTTGGCTGACTGAGTTTTATAATATGAGCACATCAGCATATATGTTAGTATTGCCCATCATCCAAAATGGGGATAAGCCCCTTAACTAAAACAAAATTCAGGACAGGCCCTTAATAAGAAAATTAAATCTTGTATATATAAAAATGGATGTGTGTGTGTGTAGATATATATATGTTTGTTCCGGCATAACTCTCGAACGCCTGGAGCGATTTCAACCAAAGTTGGAACACGTATCACTTGCAATTTCGAAAGAAATACTGTGGGAGTAAGACACCCATGGCACCCCTAGATGTGGGGTGGGAAGGGAGTGACATGTAAAAATAATCGAAAACGACCGATATTAAATTCTGTACAGGCATCCGTGACTGTATGCAATCCCGCACAACGATGGTGTTTCTCGGGTTGTCTAACATTCAGGCTGATATGAGTTTGTGTTGCGAAAACGACCGATATTAGTATGGAATCCATAGTTTCAGGGTCGGTAAGATGAATAGTGACACTCTCAATGCCGTTCAACTCCAATACACTCCTAGGGGTGGGGAGGGGGTGACTTGTAAAACGACCAATATTAGTGTGGAATACATAGTTTACGGGGTCGCTAAGATGAATAGTGACACTCCCAATGCCGTTCAACTCCAAGTTCATCACCTATCGGCATGGGGGGGGGGGGAGAAATGACCTACATTAGTGTCGAATCCATAGGCGTGGGAGTCGCTAAGCTAATTGGTGACATTCAGGATGAAATAAAATTACTTACATTTTACACTATACTTAGAATTCATTATTTTCCTGTCTAATAGAAGATTGGGATAAATAAATACCCGGGCAATGCCAGGTAATCAGCTAGTATTTTATAAACTTCTTTACTCAATTTTAAAAACCATTCATTCATTACTTATCAAGAACTTAAACTACCAAATACTGACTGAAATCTCCTTACCTAGATTAAAAGCTGAGACTGTGAAGGGGCACCAAGTGCATACAAAGGCAACCACAGGATAACACGACCCCACAAAGGATACATGGATTCAGGCACCACAGCCTCATTGACCTGCAAGAAGCAGTTACCAGGGCATACTACATGGAAGAGAAGTTGAATTTAGGTGCCTTACCAAAGGTCTCTCCTTACACACCCAATGTTGACCCATTTACATATATGTTCAGTGGGATCCATGAGTAGAACCATGCAAATTGTCCATCATCATGTTCTGGCACTTCATTTGACCCAGTAAGAGCGTCAAGAATAAAAAGTAAACTCAAAGCAAGCTGTTAACAACTCCTGCACCAGCATACATAAAAATCCATCGCTTAAAAACACATAGGATGTGAGAGAAAAAATAATTAAAACATTCTGTGTATGTGCATACCTAGCCAAATTATTAGCATTCTTGCCTTAAAATGAGCTATCGTTTACCGTGCCTTCACATTTTTTGTCATCAACTTAGGCTATATATCAGTTTAGTAGTCTGTCGAAACTAAATCGGGGTGGTCTGAATCTCTGATAAATAACTGGATGAAATTATGAATATTTTATCTTACTTCACACAGCCAAGTATTTTGTTCGTGATCCCTTGTATTTTGTTTGAAATGTTTCATTTTATAAGTTACATATAATCAGAGGCGTGGCGTGCATATAGCCGCTGTTACCGCAGGTAACACCAAAATATAAAGAATTGAAGAACCTGTCTTAAAATATTATTACGTACATAAACTGGTAATATTGTCGTAAAGTAAACATTGCAGACTGACATTTTTTCTGACACCGGCAAAAGCGAAGAGGAGGACTGATCCGGTACCCTCCACAGGCAACATGAGGAAAGGGCCCTGAGCCCACCCAAGGAAGACTTTCCGTCGCAGCAAAGACTGTTTCGGCGGGAGGAGGAGGTGGGTTAATGGCATGACTGTTTGGCCGCCGCAGTTGCCGGTGATACTTACCGGAAACATACCAGTGTTGCCATATTCAATTGACAGAAAGGAGCTAAGTCGCCTAATCGGGTCTATCTTACTCTGAAGGTGTCCAGTCACACTGGGGAACGATGCCGCAGTGGTAGCGTCGCTGCCTTGTAAACAAGGGATCCCGGGTTCGATACCCGGTGGAGGCACAAGTGGTTCGGATCCCACTTTAAACTGTCCCGATTAACATTACTGTGCATGAGTGGACTTAAATCGCCAAATCAAAATTTAAAAAATCAAATCACACTGGTGGAAAATCAAACTACCAAGTGATATTTTGTATTTACTCTAAATATCAGCGATTACGAAAGTCCTCTTTGTCCTTCTTCGACATCATGGGCGAGAAGGAGAGGAGAGGGATGGGCATGATCAAGGGGTCTGCTGTCCTTCTAAAATGTCAACCTAAAATTCTATATTTCACACATATAATATTATTTCGGTTACAGGAATTTGTGATAATTGTTGAAAGGGCCGATTGAGATTGACATACGTTGTCGCAGGAATGCGATAATTTCGGATTGAAGCAATGTTTTTGAGGTGGTAGAACTGTTTTTGGGTGAAAACATTACTTACAAGCATAATTTCCCGATTGTTATCTTAGCACGCTCTGAAGTGTCAGGTGTCGCAGGTTCGAATCCTCAACAAGAAATGGTTATTTCAATGTTTGTTGTTATTATTTTACTTGCATAATTATAAAAAATAATAATTACATACACAAAGAAATAATAATTTTATTTCAATAATTCACCATGCATCCTCATCGTCACGATTATCCTATAAAGCGAAAGCCTTAAAGGTAGCAAGGGACGTAAAATATACGAAATAGTAGTGGTGTCAGAAATGAGATTTCAGTGGATATAGCGAAACATGGGAGTGGGAGTAGTTAGGAAACAGATGAAAACTACATCTACTCTACATACAGTACGTCTTATTTGAAACGAAAAGTTTCGTCATTTGGGTAAATCTGGTTTCAAAAGAACTAAGATGGCAACAGTAGTAGAACTGGACTTCTTGCAGGTTCCGAAGGAAATATTGGGGAAGCGCCGATGCTGAGAGGGGAGGTGGCAAGGAGGGTGCTTCACGTGTTACAAAAGTAAACAACGGTTTGCGGGAGGGACTGTGCAGTGCGAGTTTTGTGAGTGGTGTCTTTCGTCTTTATGTTGTTTTCGGGCATTGTCAATTAATTAGCAAGCGTAATGGAGCTTGCTCCGAGTTCCGAGGCGGCGGTTCATCCTATCTGAACAGTGTGTCTAATTGTGCGATAGAAGATATTTTGAAACAATCTTTTGGTTCGTTCTTTTGCAGAAAACATCGAAATTGTGGCGAAAGGGAGGCCAAAGCCTATTTTGAACGATTTAAAAACCAAGTCGTCTGTGAATATGACCGACATTTCAATGTTTCGTGGTATAACGACTATCCGTGGTTATGTGGATGTGCGCAGTTGTCGAAACTCTTTTGTTGGCCATGTACTCTATTTTCGGGTGAAAAAAACGTGTGGAATTCAGGTGTGGATAACATGGACCATGACCATGACGCACCCAAAAATTCAAATTCAAATGAAAAACTTCACTTTATGACAGCATCATAGAACTTTTTTGATTTGATTTGATTGATTTTGTTTCGCTTGTGCCACTTTTGGCTAATTTGCGAAGATGGGGATGAGTGATGATATGATGAAATTGATGAATAGACATCACAAACGCCCATGCCCAAGCAAGGATTCGAACCTGGGACCACAGCATCATATAACTATTTTCAAAGAAGAGTCGTAGGATTGATCTGCTCTATAAGTAGCCTTCGATGTTTCTGTAAGTATCAAATTACGTATTATTGTGTCAACAACCAATGTTTACGATTTCACTTCAGTCCTTATGTCAACATTTTTTTTCTCCTGATTAATAACTTTACCAAAATCTAGTACTGAATTGCAGACGTGCCAGATTAATATTATATGAACTACTTGGAAGACATGGGCGGGGGGGGGGGGGTTGGATGAGGTGGGGAGGCGCCCAAGTCTTAGGGCTGCTCCCTTAAATGTCCTACTGATAACCGGTAACACTTTTAAAAATCCCACGCCACGCCACTGCATATAATACACATATACGTATTAAAAGATACTGTTTGCGGATAATAAATAAATAAACACTCCTTTTTTGGACTTAAAGATGCATGCACCAGGCGAAGATTCAACGTAAGAGCCGCTTGCATTACGCTTCTAATACTAATGAGTTATATACTCAAGCAAACTTATCATTTGAGTTATGGGGGTTGAACTGGACCTCTAGATTGTCGATGGTGACCTAACATCAAAGGGTCAATTGCAATCTGCTATGAAGAAATAGCAGCAGACTCAAGTCTTGAGAGATAGAAAATTAAGCAGCGACTGGACTTTATTAACTGAAAATTTGTCACTCAATGAAATGCCGATTGGAGGGATTGGAGCACTTCAAGTATGTATACGTTGTATACCATGCATGGCGGAATTGGGGCTACTGGACCCAAGGGCAAAGGGTTAGTTGCCCCTGGGCTCCACCTCCTGAGTTTTTGGGCCCCTTTGAAAAAGAACATAACAGGTGTGAACAATTTGAGAAATTTATCCCAGATCTTATTTTAATCTCATATTGAGCCTTGGGGGCCCTCTTGAAAATATTAAGTGGGAAGTTACATTTTAAATATCAAGTAATATTACTGGTCATGAATTATGAAGTTAGTTTGTTTAGGTATTGTGTAACTATCGACTGGTTGAACAACTGAATCTTTCTACTGGATTCAAAACTGTACTACACTACACTACATTATGTTTACGAAAACTATGTAGCAATAAAGGTATGAGATGAGAGAAGTTTCCTATTGATTGCCACCTGTGAGCAAATAACGTACCTCTGAATTTCGGAGGAGACCCATAATGTCAAGTTGGCCAGGCCCCTCTGACTGAGACAATAAGCCACTCCTCATTATCGCAGATGTTATATGATATGTTACTGGGAACCGAATACCTGTTTTGTAAAACCATTTTTTAAATAAGCAACACTATCTGCTGAATTTCTGGGTATATGTAAAAATTTTCAGGAGCACAGAGAAAGAACGTAGTGGGGGCTTCTACAGCTTGGGGGAATGTGGGGATGCTTTGCAAATATTTTGCTAGGTAGGGGTAGGAATTTCATACTTCAAGTCACATATACTCCTTAAAACAAACAAATCATTTGACACTTCATTTAGAAGGAATATGGCCACTTTTGTTGCATGGAAATTTCTAGTTGTTCTGCAGGGGTAGACAAAACTAAAAATAATTTAGGTGCCAGCATATTTATTTTTTGTAATTAAGGCTAAGAAAGCCATGAATCCAATTAAGATACTTTATACAGCATTTTGAAATGTGATCCTAAAACATTTAAGTTATTAATTAATACAAGACTGGATTAAAAGTAATTAATCCCTGCATCGGGGTGGCCTTTCTAACGAAGGCTCAACTGTTAACATCATGAATAACTATGTAATACATTCTAATATGGCCAACTCTACCATACCACTGCAGATTTTAAAATTTGTCCTAGCAACAGTGCAAAAATGTATAATGGTATGTCTACTATTTTGATTTCATGATACAAAAACCACACAAACATTAAAAAACATATACTGCACTTGCTATTTAGAAAAAGGCAATGGAAACATCAATAACTGAACTTGAGTTTTAAAAAAAATGAACTGGATTTGATTTTTTTTTTGGTAAGGCAGAAACTTTGCATAAGTAGATAGAAATGTGTTTTAGACGTAAGTGAATTAATTAGGATGCCTTTGTTAGGGCAATTGTTTGTATTTTTTACCTTTTTTGGAGTAAAGGTCATTTTTTAAAACTTTTTAAACCGTTTTAAGTCATTTTTCGGCCTTTTAAAAGTCATTTTATGAAAGAAGGGGCATTTTACATGCAAATGTAACCCTTTGAAGGAGAGAGGTTCCAGACTCGCGTCTCATTGCCTTCAGCACAGTTCTGAATGACTGTGTTTGAAGAAACAAAGACATTCTGTGCAGTATCGTTGACACAAGCTGTTGTGTAGCAATTCAGCTCAAACAATGTGATTTTACCCTCTATCAGTAAATATATTGTCGCCAGATGGATTATTGTTAAAAAAAATGAAGAGGTACAAAGTTTTGTGCTCTGTATTGGACATTTGTCAGAGAAGCAATATGCACTCTATGGAATTGAAAGTAACTTAACAGCAAGTGCTATTGTTCATTTCAAGTACGCTCCTCTTGTGTCGGTGAAAGTCGACAGAATTTTCTGTGTACAAGGCTCTCTTGTCCGAAAATCGACAATCATTCACTTATGAAAATTTTCTTATGATTTTTGTTGTGTACTGCAACTCAGTAGCCTACTTAAAGTGTAAAAGATGACAAAAAGTGAACTTTCTTACTTGTACTACCATACGCAATGAACATGTGATAGATACTGTAACGTTAATTGGTAATTTGAATTTCTCTTGGTAGTTTCTAAATTTGTTTTACAAATCTTTCAGAAATTTTAGGTCATTTTTCTAAGTTTATAGGGCATTTTCTTGCATGTATTAGGTCATAAATGCATTTTTTTAAAGGTCATTTTTTGGCAATTTTAAGGTCATCAATATCCTAGCCCTAGTGATCAGAGTCGAAAATTGGACTTCACCAAACTAGCACAAAAATTTGCTTCCATCAAAAAAAGCAGAGGACTGGTAATTTTTGTAGTAACATCGAGTTTTCACATATAATTATAATACATAATTTTATACAGTTTGTCTGTTATCTTAACCTTTCGTACTAGTTTTTACATTAATTCAAAGTACATGTATGTATATTCACATTTGTATATACCTAATATAAATGTAGGCGTGCATTATTCTTTTAGAAAAAAGTTTGTTTATTTCAAACAAGTAGGAGTGCACAACTGAAAGTTGCAAGGAAGGGGGGGGGGAGGAGGCTGCATAGCATGTTAGTTATGCTACTGCTATTTTTATGCTTT
This sequence comes from Lepisma saccharinum, assembly GCF_977018435.1. Lineage (NCBI taxonomy): Eukaryota > Metazoa > Arthropoda > Insecta > Zygentoma > Lepismatidae > Lepisma > Lepisma saccharinum. Next base: position 70,842,707 of record NC_139242.1, read on the forward strand.
CTGAATCATACAATTAAAGGTGCAGAAAATAATATGCTCACTCAAAAAATTTGTTTAGTTAGGTGAGAGTTCCAAATTCAGAATTACTTCTCCTTTGGAGTGTTCATCTTATTTCATTTTCCGCTAAATTGTAACTGTTATGAAGTAAATAAAAAATAGCACCGTCAAATGCAAAAACATAATTTTAAAATTAAACTGTATGATCTTAATGATGCTGTCAGAATGAAGACTGTGGAGAGATCCTTTACACAATCAAAATAATCACTAACAAATCATTGAATACAAGTTGCTTGCCTCCTCCGTCTGACTAGTTTCAAAACACTTTATTACCAAATGCCAAGACTTTTACATTTGAAAAGAAAATTCACATGAATTCCTGCTGCAGTTGCTGTAAAGGACAAACAACATAAGTAACACAGCAAATATGAAAGATTTTGAGAGATTAAAACTGTTTTAGGGTAACGGTTCCGATTGTTTTATGATCTCTCCTAGCACAAAGACTAATTATCGTAGAATTTTGGAAATAATTGTCACACGAAATTTGAACCTTCCTTAAAGTAATGAGCGCTGTTTGGACTAAAAAAAGTTATTTATGTTGAAAAAAAAAACTTGAAAATTACCTTACGCACTTCTCATGGACAAGATATTCTCAGTAGACAAGCGACAGTAAATATCGTAGAAGCATGGTAATGAATGTAGAAGTAAATCGGAACCTTAGTAGAATGCATTTAGGGACTTTATTTTAATGCTAAGGGGACCAAACCTAACCTGCCTAACCTAACCACGTTAGTATATATTTAACAAAATTGTAAGTGATCGCTAAAACTCCGCAGTATGTGTTAACAGACATAAATCGAAATCGAACCATGTAAAAATTGCATTCGTAGCATGATGAAATCGCAATAAAACAAAAGGAACTTGGGCCCTGTTTTAGTACCTTAGTGTTAGAGCCATAAGAGTCAGACCCTTAGGTTTGAATCGTGGTTGAGATACCTATTAATTCTGCTATTCATACCCAATTTCCTGGGTTCTTTACAAATGTCTGTATTACTGCAGTAGGTAATTAGGTGAAAAATGAAACATACATAAATTAATGTTCCTTGTGTGCCATTATCATCAATGTTTCAATTCTTCAGATATATATATATATCCTTATTTTTAGCTACAAATGCACAGAAGAATCGCCTCAGAAAGGATGTGAACAAATATATTTTTCAGTGTTTGGAAAAAAAGATGTTTTCCCAACTTTGTGATGGTGCTTCAAACATACCATGACTAAACAACTTTACCATGGGTGAGACACACCTTCATGTAAACAATGAACAAGTACAGTGGATAATATGAACATGGTGCCAAGGAGGAATTGTCACACTTTTCTCATTACTGTCAAATTTGTATATATTTTTTCTTATCCAGGAAGACTTAACTTTGGATAAAAGACATGCTTATTATACCTCTATACACTGTGTCTCACATGCATTATTAAAGTTAACCAAGTAGTTAGATGCTTTGTATCCAAGTGTAAATCCAAATTTCTCTCTCTATTGAGGGTGTTAAACGGTAAAAATTTACTATCGCACAAACAGATTTCTTCATTTTTACAGAAGAAACTACTTACGGAAATAAGTTCCTGTAGCAGTGTCTAACATCTGGAAGGTGTTTTCTGTCATGTGTGAATGTATCATAGCGGAAATTATTATCTTTTTCTTTTTAAATTAATTCTCCGATGCACGCTTTCATTTGCTTCCTGTACGTTAGGCGGATGTTGCGTACGTTTGATGACGTAACCTTCTGTCACTGTTTTCCGAAAAGATGACGTGTCGTGGATCACTACATGAATGGTTCAACGAATTTTAACTATGATTGCCTAACCTAACTAAACCTAACCTAATGTTACGTAATGTTTCTTGGAGCTATCGTCAATGGTTAACTATGTTTGTATTTTTTGGGTGAAGAAGGTTGGAAACACTGCATATCCAATGAAAATCGACAAACCATAAGCACGACGCATGATGATCTACGAAGGTATATGCGTCATATTCTGTCTTATGGAAGCAAAAAAATTAAAAGAAAGAAGTACTTGTAATGTCAAAAATTGAAATTACTTTCATGAAAAAAACGAAATGGCACCTTCAAGAATCCTTAGGAATGCAGAATACGTAAGTACCAATGTGAAAAAGAAGAAAATAAAGGAATTCCAGACGTCTCGGGGAAACTTAACATTTAATTGGTTGTTTACTTGAAAGTGTAGATTCAAGTGGAAGAACACCATTCTCCAGAAAATGGTTCATAAATGTGTACTGCTTTTTAAGTACAAGCATGGGCGTCCGGAAGGCGGGCAAGGAGGGGGGGGGGGGCCGTGGCACCCCATGGAAAATGAAAGTCAACCAAAAATTATGTATTTCACACATATATTTTCATTTTACACACACTATGTGTTAATTATTGCGTGAACACCTAATTCAAATTTAAGCAATGTTTTTTTTAAATAAATAACACTATTTTTGGGGAAAATGTGCCTTGTTTGCCCCCTCCTGGAAAAAAAATACCTTCCTTGCCCCTCCCAGGAAAAATCCTGTGGACGTCCATAAATAAAAGGGTGTTTTCTGTGACAATTGACTACAGCAACAAGATATATGCAAAATTAAAATTATATTAACCTTGCTTTAAGTTATCATGAATTAAATTAACCATAAATGTAAGTATTTTATATATTCCTCATGTTATTTCACGAGAAGAAACACGCCCCGGGAATGAATGAACATGCAAATGTTTCATAGTTTCCTGCACGTAGAAGATGCCTAGTTTATTTGACTTTATGCGAGAAAATAGAGCGAGTACTAAGTAAATACCTAATTAGCATAAGCATTTGCATGTGTTTCATTTCGAAAAACAGCATGAATACCTTATCAATGAACGAACAAGCATTACTCACATCTTGATGATTCACATGCTTGCTTCCTCCGCGCCTATGTCATTCATTTCATGTATAATTGAACAGTTGTTACTTACCAGCGTCAGTAAAAATTATCCAGGATATTCACAAATGTTTGAAACTTTCTGATCAAGACACAAATTTTGACAAAATAACACTTTCTGTTCACCACGAATATAAAATTTCAGCACCGCACCAAAAAGCAGAAAGCTACTCTGTGAAGCTACCGCTACAGCTGTGAACCGCGGAATAAGTGTTTCAAGATAACTTCTATAAAATCACCAGAATGCATTTCGAGAAATAACCAAATGTAAAAAGCTGCAACTATGCATCTATTTGACTCCAGCTTTTGGCAATCGCAGGGTCTCGTCTAGCAAATATAAATAAACGTAGAGTTTGTCAGTTTCGTAAGGAAATATGCTCAGCAAGGGCGCCCGCAGGGAGGGGCCAGGGAGATTCAGTGACGTGCGGTGACGTCGACACTTGGGATAGCGTGCTCAAGGGAGGGGGGGGGGGGTTGGTGTGGGTCACTCACCCCCCACCCCTCTTTAGGGCCCAGCATTCCTAAAAAAAGAATGTCAATAACAGGAAGAGATTGCAAAGTGATGAATGAATGAGTACTAAAAAAAAGTACTGTAACCACCACTCACATTCGAAAATAAAAAAACGATTTGATTTGATTACTAAGCCAGAGATCCTGGGTTCGAATCTCGGCTTGGCCATGGGTATTCTTTGTGTGTGTCCTTTCATCAATTTTATCGTATCATCTTTGCGATTAGCCAAATGTGGCGGTAAAGCGAAGTAAAATAAACCAAATCACGCAATCAATCGATGATTTGATTTCATTTTTGTTACTTAGCGTCGATTTTTGTCACATTTGGTTAATTGCGAAGATGAAACGATAAAATTAATGAAGGGACAAACACGAAGAACACCCATGCCCAGGTCGGGGTTCGAACCCAGAACTCATTGTCGTAGCGCGCTTTAATAACCACTCTCCCACGGTTGGTTGATTTGGTGTCTTAAGTACACTTTATGCACAGAAACAAAACAGGTAACAAACACACTTTTTTGTAGATTCAATAATATTCATTTGCCTTTTTGAGTTCGGAGATACATTTTTCATTCCAAATTATTTCATTATTCACTGCAGAGTACAATACATAAAACAAGAATGCGCACTCATCACGGGTTCGAATCCTGGCCTGGATTGTTCATATGAGGTCCCTTCAGCAATTTCATCATATCATCACTCATCCTTATTTTCGCGAAAACCAAGTGTGGCAGAAAAGCGAAGTAAAATAAACCAAACCAAATAAATAAATAAATACATCCGTATTTATGACTGTTAGAGGCCAAGAGTAGTAGCCTAAATTTAAATAAAACACTACTAAAACGAGAGTGAGAGAGATCCTGAGCACATATTTGTAATTTAATCATGATATATTCCATATTTTTTTTTAAACAAAAGAAAGAAAGATAGCATAACATTATTGTCTGTACATAACACGTTCCCATTTCATAAATAATAAAACTACATCCCATATTATACATACATATTGTACAACGTGTAAAAGGTTGTGTAAATACAGAAAACATAAGTACTGCAGAAAATTTTAGCCTGAGTTCTTTAGAGGATTTACAAAAATATCTATGAGAAACCAATCCCCTATCTGCCCTATAGGAGATAGACTGGGGGACCTGAAAGCCTGGGCTTTCAACCATTGCAGCGGGGGGCAAGGGAGGTAGAGGTAAAAATCTTCCTTTTTCCTTCAGGCGGCCGTTTCTACCTGGAAACTGGTCAGGCGGAGGAAGAGCGAGCAAGGGTATCCAGCCAGCTTTGCCGGCGCATCGCACGGATGGAAAAGAAAGTGTTGCATATGAACTGTGGCTTTAACAAGACAATAAATATTGTGATTTGAATATATAATTCGAGATGTGAGATTGATTGATGTATCTCTGCTAGACTAGCTACTCCTCAGTGCACGTCACGGCTGAGATTTATGGAAAGAGTTAATGTAATTTTAATGGTGAAATTGTAGCGATATTTTACAACAAAAAATGTTGTTTTCTGTGACTTACAGGCCGTAAGTCACAGCAACTAACTAACTCTCTAGCCTTCTTGAACCCGAAGATTCATGACTGCAGCAACACAGGCCTTCCATCTGTCGTTCCTATCCTGAGCAAGATCTATATACTCTTTTCCATCCCTACCAATTTCTTATACGTCCATCTCAACATCCCCCCATCTTGGTTTTGGGTCTTGCTACTGGTCTCTTACCATCAGGTTTCCCAACAAGAATCCTGTAAACTCTTCTTTCCTCTCCCATTCGTGCCACATGGCCTGCCCACCTAAGTCTTCTTGATTTAATCATTCTAATAATATCTGGACATGAATACAAATTATATACTTCTAAATTATGTAACCTGTCTCCTCATCCCTTTTAGGCACAAAAACGATCTTATTTTCAAATACTCTCAATTTATGTTCCTCTTGCAACTATTATTATTAATATTATTATTATTTGAAGTAGGGTTACATTTAAGCTTACAGTCTATTTTACACTGATTATCTTGCTATAAGAAACAGCTCATTGTCAGCATACAGTTATGCAAATTGTATATGGATATACAGAATATGGAAATTACAAATAATTTAAAAAAAACAAGTAGTAGTAGTAGAAGCAAAAATAATAACAAAGATAATAGGAACAATAATAGCAGTAATAATAGCGATAATGCTAATAATAATAATAAAAGTTTCTGTGACCGTACCCCCCTGAGAAAAAATCCTGCTAGCGCCCTTGGTGCTCTTTGAGCAGAGAGCAGTGAACATTCGTCATTCTCATATTACAATCTTTAAAATAAAATAAAAAATCCTAAATATCTGAACCTTGGGCTCAATGAGATCGTTACAACCCAGGACTGTGCGTGACTGTACCTGGCATGGACATGATCATCCCTTCATCAATTGATCTAACTTTTTTCATCCTTATCGCCGAGATTAGCCTAAAGAGGCAGCATACCGACGAAAAATAATTTTGAAAATACAAAACACTTCCGCTAAGAAGACTGATTTTGCAGCAAGTAACGTCGCCTTTCTTCCTGTTTAGATGAATGATTAAATTTAATGTAGCAGATGAACAAACACAGCTAAACGCACATGACCTAACTGGAAACTTAAATTCAGAAATTCTTGTTGCTCTCAGCCACCGAGGAGGCACTGCAGTTAAACGTCTGCGTGTACGACGAAAAAAGATAGCGGGGTGTTTTAATCATATATTGTGTGTCCTCTCACATAACAAATGGTGGAATACGAACACATGGAACTCTGATCTGGTTCCTGCCTTTTTCCCTCAATTATTTCCCATCTAACGCAGTTATTCTGTTCGAATACTAACTAAATTAATTTTATTTCTGTTACTAACATTAAAAATAACAAGCTTTATGCTTTTTTTGTAACTGATCGACCCCCTTTCTTCTTCCAACGCCCATGCTCCCGTGTAGGAAACATGGGTAATGCTGGATATTTCTTGGCATTTGTCATCTGTTTCATCATTCATCCTGATGATCATTGTCGATAAGAGGTATAAAATAATCATATTGTAGAAACTTAACTGGTTGGATGATTTTTCACCTCTGCTGAGGCATACAGGAGTGAGGCCGACATTCGGTAGGTAGACCCAAGCCCTCAAGGGCTGTTGTGCCACGGGTAATGTTAGAAGAAAAAACATATGTATCAATATTATAATGTAAAAAAAGCTTCAACGATTTTTTTTTTTTCAAAAAATGAAAATCCTATATTTTGTCAAGACGACCTTCAATTGTGAACAAACACATCGGAGTCGTAATGTCAAGTTTGCACAAGTACTACATTACCTAGTATATGCAAGTACTTTCACTTTCGCAAACTTATTTCAGATTTGTACCGAAACTAGCCATATATGCTAGAATCTGTAACTTATCCATTTTTTCTTACTCGACATTACCAACATTTCTCCTTGGAAAGAAAGAGAACAGGTTCACGACACGGGTTGCAATCCTAAGCCTGCCATTTCGCACTTCAGTCTTTGTGCGTTATATCCATCTCCACATGCACACATCAAAGAATGTTTATTTAAAGGGCAAGAACGGACACTGAAATTAATGTTGGCGGCCTACTTTTAAGACTGAAACTAGGTCGTCACTGATCGAAAGTGAAAAGAGAATCGTCGAAAGCAGATGTGCCGCGCTTGTAATTGTTCACCATGTTTCTTTTTACCGCGGTAATCTTGCAGACAAAATAAAATGGGAGGTCATTGACTTTCTTTTGTCAACAACATGTTTAAATAACATGAATGAGAATAGGGCTCGCAGTGTGATTTCTAGGGGAAAAAATGTGAGGGGAAATTCCAGTATCTTCTCTAGAAGAATCAGGATAATACACACACACACACACATACAAATATATATTTCCCCCAAGAGTAAAGAAATATCAACCAGAGGGGGGAATCACATCTCACCCCCCTTTCAAATTTCCACTCTGAACACACAAGCGGCAGAAAGATGTGAAACATGGGCGATGAAGGCGGAGGACATAAAGGTTTAGGACCTCTACAACTGTCTAAAATTAAATGATCGCCCCACAAAAATAAAATTAACACTAAATTGCCAATTATGAAAAGAGTAAATAGCATTCACCCCTCCCGTCTTCATTTCTAAAATTAAGTTTTTGATTTGGTTTATTTTACTTCGCTTTTCTGCCTCTTTTGGCTAATCTCGAAAATGAGGATAAATGATGATGAGATGAAACTGATGCAATGCACTCACAAATAACACCCATGCCGGGATTCAAATCAGGGAGCCCTAGTGTCGTAGCGCGCCTTGCCAACCACTCCGCCACGGAGGTCTGCTTTAAGATTGAATAATCGCCTTCGGAACAAAATTTTCCACTAATATAAGACGATGGTTTGGTGTCTAACGTTGAAGCTTGCATGTAATCAAGGGGAATCGGGTTTGATTCGCGATGGAAGCACAGTAGTTCCGTACTACTTTAAACTCTAGTCCAATACAAAGTACAATGTCTATGGAAGTAACCGCCTTCAACCTTCGTCTAGAGCTACAGAGAGGTTTATATTTTTCATCTGATGAATGTGGATGTTTATTATTATTGTGTTATTTAATGCATTTTAAGCATTAAGTTATCTTTTTTGTTTTTAAAAAAGTTTCACTCTGCATATTTTACGTTTTGTTACGAATACAATATGCATCCAGAACTACAAATATGTGTCCTCCGTTTGAATTGCTATAACCCTTCCTTACACATGTAAAAAAGTGCGTCTTTTACGCCGACAAATACGGCATATTGTTTCTCAGCATTTATGAGGTACGAACGGAGGATAATGGCACCTGAAGTATCAAGTAACCCGAACTGGAAATATACAAAGAGAAATCAAGAAGTGAAGGTAATCAAAAACTGAGTATCGGCGTATAAGACCATCGGATAAAAAAATATACCTGCATGCGGTTCGCGTATGTTCCTCGAAGAAATCCAACAAATGCTAGTAAAGAAAGCTCCCTTTCAAACTCGGGAGCAGACCACAGCCAACCTCAGGGTATAGTCCAACAGACGTAACAAGGAAGAAAAATGAAAGCGAGGTTAAAAATCGAATGCGCCATGTCACCGAAAATGATACGTTCGTGATGGTGAAAGTGGAGATGTGCTGCATCGAAGCGATCTTTTCTTCTTTTACACCTTATGAGGCCATTAAGTGGAACCTTGAGAGTTGGGTTCGTTTCACTTGCCTCCGGATCAACGTGCATTAAAGGGAAGGATGATAACCTCTCCTCCTCATCATAGTTGGTGCAATTAAAGGAAATCAGTGGAAGGAATGAAGAACCTGTTATTAGTTATCGTGGCAGATTAATGAACTTCTCTCATGGGGAACGGGTTCAGCTGTTCATTATCAAAGTTTGTTTAAAGTTCACTTTATGCTCAGATAGAATATCAATGTTGGGCCTACAGTTTAAAGCAATATTTGGAACAAGGGTGTCGGGAGTCGTTATCATTCATTTCAAGTTACAATAAAGCAGACATTTATATTGTTAACAGAATAAGGTTCGGTTAGTTAAGTTAGTATTAGAACAGAAAGCAAACAAATTGAGTGTAAAACACAGCCCCCAGGTTATGCTAGTCAATTTTGTAACGGCTTGATCCCTCCAAAAAAAAAAAAAAAATCTGTGAAATAAGCTATATAATTTTAGGCTAACAATAATGAATTTTAACTATAGTGTAAAATGAACTTGGAGTTGAACGGCATTGGGAGTGTCACTATTCATGTTAGCAACCCCGAAAACTATGGATCCACACTAATATCGGTCGTTTTTGATTATTTTTCAGGTCATTTTTGACATTTTACCTCTCACCCCGCATGCCGATAGGTGATGAACTTGGATAGCTGATTGCCCGGCGTTGCCCAGGTATTTATTTATCCCAATCTTCTATTATACAGGAAAATAATGAATTCTAACTATAGTGTAAAATGAACGGCATTGGGAGTGTCGCTATTCACCTTAGCGAAATCGAAAACTATGGATTCGACACTAATATCGGTCGTTTTCGATTATTTGTATTTCTTCCCACCCCCACCCCTAGGGGTGCTGTAGAGTTGAGCGGCATTGGCAATGTCACTATTCATCAATAGCGACCCCGAAAAATATGAATTCCACACTAATATCGGTTGTTTTACATATCACCCCCTTCCCACCCCACCCCTAAGGGTGTAAGAGGTGTCTTGGAGCTGAACGGCATTGGGAGTGTCACTATTCATCTTAGCGACCCCGAAAACTATGGATTCCGCACTAATATCGGTTGTTTTCGATTATTTGTACATGTCACCCCATTCCCATCCCCACCCCTAGGGGTGCCAGACTTGTCTTGGAGTTGAACGGCATTGGGAATGTCACTATTCATGTTAGCGACCAGAAAACTATGGATTCCACACTAATATCGGTCGATTTACATGTCACCCCTTCCCACCCCCACTCTTAGGGGTGCCAGTGGTGTCTTACCCCAACAGTATTTCTTTCCAGATTGTAAGTGATATGTGTACCAAGTTTGGTTGAAATTGCTCCAGGCGTTCGAGAGTTATATTGGAACAAACACACAAATACATCCATTTTTATATATTAGATCGTGGCAGATTATTGAACTTCTCTCATGGGGAACGGGTTCAACTGTTCATCATCAAAGTTTGTTTAAAGTTCACTTTATGCTCAGATAGAATATCAGGACTGGGCCTACAGTTTAAGCAATATTTGGAACAAGGGTGTCGGGAGGGAGAGTCGCTATCATTCATTTCAAGTTACAATAAAGCAGACATTTTGTTATTTATACTGTTAACAGAATAAGGTTCGGTTAGTTAAGTTAATTTTAGAATGGAAAGCAAAGGTGAAAATGTGTTAGATCAAACAAATTGAGTGTAAAATACAGGACCCAGGTTATGCTATTCAATTTTGTAACGGCTTGATCCTTCCAATAAAAAAAAAATAACTGTGAAATAGGATATATAATTTTAACATTAATTTTCCAGAAAGGGAATAACTAACATCCACTTGCACCTTATTGAACGCCCATGATTCGGAAAGTTGTTTTTTAAAGAAACTGAGTTATTTTCCTCAAAGAGTAACTCAATAGAGGCCACCGTTAGTGACGTAAATAGAACCTCGTCTCTACAAACCCCCAAAAAAACAAAAAAAAAACACTATCACTTTCCTATTTTCTTCTTGTGAAGCACTAGTATTTTTTCTTTTATGGAACTTTTCTTCCACTTCTGGCTAATCGTAAAGCTGAGGATGAATAATAATAAGATGAAAATTATGAAGAAAAAATATCTCATGCAGAAAGACGAAAGACCCATGCCCAGGCTGGGATTCAAACCCGATACCTTCTGTAGCAACATCATGAGTCCTGTGCTCAATGCGGTTGCCTCCATACAGCATGTATATTGATCCATATTCGTCTGGTATGAGATTCTTCATTAGGAAGTTGATGGTTTCTTCCAAGTCCTTTGTCATATTCGTGTTGTTCTCGTCATTAATTAAGGTGGAAATGGTTTGCGGTTTTTTTTATTTTGCCGGTAGCGATTTTATACGGGGTGTACCATTTATTTATTTCCAGACGTTTTTCGATGAAGATATTCCATTGTTGTGTCTTATAATTTAGTAGCTCAGTTTCGTATTGCTTTTTTTTTGGCACGGTAAATCTGGAGGTTGGCATTTCTGTATTGTGCGATGATGGATTTTTTATATAGTTTCCTGGCTTTTTGCATTTGTTTCTTAAGGTTGGTTAGTTTCTTTGGCCATGGCTTCCTCTTCATTTTCCTTTGGTTATTTCTGGGTGTTGAATTTTCAATTGCTTGTCTGATGTTTGCAGAGAGTTCCTCTGCGAGCGTGTTGAGTGATTTTTGTTGGTCCAATTGTTCAGGGATAATGAGTTTTTCTACGAATTTTTGATGATAGATTTTTCTCCAGTTCAATATGTTCTCCTGGTCTGTCTGTTCAAGCTGATGTTGCCTGTAGATTAAGTCGAATAGTATTAAGTTGTGATCGCTTGTTGTGGCGAGATATATAACTTTCCAGTTTTGGACATCGCCCAAGGCCCTTGCATTCGTGAGTGTTAGATCAATGTTGCTTGAGGCGCCCGCCCTTGCCCTGTAGGTGGGGGGATTATCTGGCTGATTTTCGACTTGTAGGTTGTGCTCAGAAATGAATTCCTCCATGGCTACCCCCTTGGTGTCGGTTTCTTTGCTGTACCACCACGGAAAGGAGGAGTTTGTGTCAGCTGTGATTATGATCCTGAAAACGACAGCGATGAAAAGAAGGATACAAGAAAAATCTATCACCAGCCATATCCAGAATCACCAATATTACCTTTCACTACCCAGGAAGTAGAAAACGAAATAAGCAGCATGAAAATGAAGAAGTCCCCGAGACCAGACGGAATTCCTGTGGAAATAATACAAGAAATCACCCCAGTACTTACGCCTTACATTACTCAACTATTTAATGAGTGCCTTATTCAGAAGATATTCCCAGAAACCTGGAAGGAAGCAAACTTAATAATCATCAAGAAACATCCAAATAAAGATGAAACCAGGGTCAATATGCCTTCTCAACGTTTTGGGAAAACTCTTCGAGAAACTTATCCTGAAAAGACTCAAAGAATTTCGCCTGCTCAAACTCATATCAGTAATACAAAATGGGTTCACGAAAGGTAAATGCACTGACGATGCATTACGCCTGCTATCGTCTACAACACAAAACACTCCAAACAAGTACATGGTTGGAATTATGGTGGACATCGCCGGGGCATTCGACAACTTGTGGTGGCCCAGCCTTTTTCAAACACTTAAAAACATGAACTGCCCAGGTACACTCTTCCTACTTCTGAAAAGTTATTTCTCTAACAGAAAAGTTAGCATCAAATATCCGGATCTACAAATGAGTAAGATTACGTCAAAAGGCTGTCCTCAGGGTTCCATTCTGGTACCCGAGCTTTGGAATACTAACTTGGAGCCTGCGCTTATGAAACTACAAAACCATCCAGACATAGACCAGATCATAGCTCATGCGGATGACATTATCATGCTCACTTCTGGTAACTCAAGCTGGGAAATCGAAGATAAAGCATCTACTGCAATCAATATGCTATCCAATTGGTGTGATCATGCTAAACTCAAAATAGCTTCGGAAAAGACCCATTATATTATCCTTAAGGGGAAAATACAAAGAAACCCTCAAATCAAACTCAGAGAAAGAAACTTAAAAAGAGTAAGAGAAGCTAAATACCTTGGTATTACTCTTCAAGAGAAGATGTTTTTTAACAGACACATAGCCCTGGCAACAACCCAGGCCGAAACAACTATAAACAGTCTAGCCACATTGAGTTCCGCAAACTACAACCTTCCACTATCACACATAAAAACATATCTCATTACCATATATAATGCTATTATTTCCTATGGCTTGCCCCTGTGGGCCATGGAAACCAGTAAACAGTACATTAAAACAGAATGAGATCTTCACAATGCAAAGTGATACTTCGCCTCACGGGTGCATTCAGAACAACCTTAACCCTGGCTCTTCTCATGATTGCAGGCCTACAGCCTATTGAAATCGTTATTAAAACTAGAGCATCAAAATATTACTTTAGAAATGGACAAGAGGACGAAATCTATAAACTAATTGGAATACGCCCTGTCACGGTGCCAGAAATTTACCACCACTTGTTTAGCGTCTGGCAACAGGAATGGACACAAGCTACGCAAGGAAGGAGACTTCACAGCTTCCTTCCAAACATAAAAGAACGACTTTCTATGGACCATTTCCATCCCACGAGAGGTCTCATACTTATCCTAATGGGACATGGTCCCTACGGTCAACACTTAAATAAGCACAACCTCAGACAGACTGATAAATGGCTGAAATGTACAACCGAGACGGACAAACCGTAACATAAAGCCTTCTTTTGCCACACATCGAACAAACAAATCGAAGATTTAAGACAAAAGCTACCAAACTTCAACACGTACCAGTTAATAAGAAATCCCGAGCACTTTACGTTACTAAAGGACTTAATAAACCTGGTGTCGAAAGAAGAAAATTCCCTCTTCAAATCCGGCATCACTCACCTCCCCATTCAACCCCTACCTCCGGAATGTAATATACCCCCCAGAAGATCACAAAGAATCCACCTTCGACAAACTCAACAACAGGACATCCCTCCTTAGGACTAAGATTACCAAGAGGATAATGAAGAACCTCCCACAGGAACATCAAGAAGGACACACTAATACACAAGACAGTGATACGCCAAAACGAAAAAGAGGTTACGCCTCCCCGGAGAAAGGCAAAGGATAACACTGCAAGGATTCCACCCAGGAACCAACCGAATTTAACCCAGATTTTTCTTTTTCGTTCCTTTCTTAAACTGTTATCTTACACCCCCTTCTTTATTCTCGTTACTAAACACTCTGCAAACTTCTCTCACTGATTCTTGACAATTCTCCACATTTCCACTACCGAACGTACTAATGTACTCGATACTTACCAGGAAATCTCCCTACTTCTTTCCTTCCTGATGATGTCCCGGGTACCAATCTTCGTACCGATGTTCATCCCAGTCCGACCAACTCTTGCTGGTCTCCCGCAAGTCTCCTTGCATCAGGTACCACTCGTTCTTTCATATCCCTTCCTAGTATTAATACTTACATCTCAAAGCCAATAACACTCTCACTATCTCAAGCACAACATACTATAACATAGACCCTGCTTAACATTCATAGAATCGTGTTAATGTAAACTGCTCGCCATTAAAAATGCAACACCCAGAAGGAGTAATCAGTATCGGACGAAATGTGCTCAGTGTGTAGAGGAGAGGTGCAGAAGGAAATGATTAGGTGTTCAAGGCCGTCATGCGTCATGTGCGCCTGCCACGCCATCTGGTAAGTGGTACCTGTAGCAGGTCAGATAGGTGCAGAAGAGCAGTGAAAGTGCATGGTCGTGAGTGTAGTGTGTTAAATGCCATGTCGTCGAATACGGCAGCGATTCCAGCAGGTTTCCCAGTTCGATCGCGGCCGAATTGTTGCATACCGTGAATGCAGATTATCCTACCGTGACATCGGTGCCCGTGTAGGACGGAATGCATCCACAGTGATCTGTGTATGGAACCAGAAGGTCTAGGAAGGCACTGTAGAGCAATGTAGAGGTTCACAACGTCCGCGTCGGACGACAGAACGAGAGGTCAGACGTCTGATACGCATGGCCCTTACAGTCAGAACGGCCACGTCAACGAGGATTGCGCATGAAGTACGGGATGTTTTACAACGTCCAGTGTCCCCACGAACCGTGCTTCTTCGTTTGGCGAACCGGGGAATTTTTTCCCGGCGCCCACTGTTGCGGATTCCTCTGACGCTAGAGCATAGGCGTTTGCGTCTGAGATGGTGCCAAGACCGTCGTGCATGGATGGCGGAGTGGAATGCTGTAGTGTTCTCTGATGAATCGCGCTTCTGTATACAACATCATGATGGACGTACACGCGTGTGGCGGCACAGTGGCACTAGGCTTCATGACGCCTGCATCATGCATCATCACACAGGGCCTTCATTGAGTATCATGGTATGGGGTGCCATCGCCATAGGTGTTCGTTCGCGTCTCGTACGCATTCAAGGGACATTGAACAGCCAACGGTACATCACACAGGTTCTCACCCCTGTTGCTGTCCCATTAATCCATGCACTGCATAATGCCACTTTTCAACAGGATAACGTGCACCCCCATGTTGCAAGGAATGTCCTCGCATTTATGGAAGCTAACCACGTGCCCCTGCTTCCTTGGCCAGTACGTTCGCCGGATATGTCGCCAATTGAACATGTCTGGTCCATGGTGGGTCGCCGGCTGGCTCAACTCAGGTTTCCGGCACGTAATGTTGAAGACCTCTGGCACCGTGTGAAAGCCGCTTGGGACGCCACACCGCAAGCAGACATCGATAGACTCATTCTGTCCATGCCTCGCCATGTTGCAGCAGTTATTGCCGTCCGTGGAGGCTGTACACGCTATTAGCTCCTTGGGGTTATGCAACCATGTTCTACGTGTCACATGTCACACCACCGAGCTCTAACTGTAATCATTTTCTTATCTTATTATGAACTACACATTTGCCAAGTTTCGTGTTTCTATCTCATTTCCTTCTGGGTGTTGCAATTTTAATGGCGAGCAGTTCATATTCCTCATCTCATCCATCAACACTAATGCACACGACACACAATAAAACTTATCCTAAGAAAACATTACCCACCCAATTACACACTTATGTAATTTCGTATCTGTGATCATAAATAATATTAATGTTAAACACTGACACTTATTTACTTCCTACGATTTCTAACCTTTATCTTAATCTTCTTACCTTGTAGAATGATGTAAAACTAACTTTGTTCAGGAAAACCGAACAAATTTGGTTCTTCACACTGGGGCATTCTTGCCAATGTCACAGTGAATTATTGTAATAAAAAAAATGGAAAATAAAGGATGAATCAAAGAAAAGTGGGGGAATCCATAAAAAATTTGTAGAACTGACGCCCTGGGTTAATTTTCAGGTACCAGGGCATAAGCGCATAGCTCCAAAAGTAGTTTGGCTACTTTTATCCGTATACATAAAATAATAATCGTTCTATGTAACCATATCTTGTATACTGTTTAGGAAAATAAAATTCTTTGTTTACATTGATCCATATTGTATGACAAAGTATTGCATTAGTAAAGTAATTGTGCCACTTTTGGAAGAAACAAATTAAATTGCCATATTTCTTGTACTGTTATAACTGTATTACAGTGGCGACTTATGGTCTGGGCCTATAGGTGTGAACCTCAGTCTCATGTCCAGAAGTGTTATAACTAGAGCCTGGAAGTTCAGGCATTTATTTTCGTTAAAATAGGCAGGCAAAAAGGCATTTATAATGTGGAAAATAGGCACAAAAAATTTAAAAAAAGGCAAAATAAACCGAAAAAGGCACATTTGGAAAGCGCTTACTTAAAATCTACATTGGGAAGAGCATTTAAATTTTCTCCGTCTTGATTGCACATAACTACAAGGTGTTTTTTTTTAAGTTCTCAACATTCATTGATAGTCGTCTGTCAGAGAGAATGTTTTTCATAATAGAAAATGATTTTTCAACTTCGACAGAAGTTATTGGAGCTTACATAAAACAAGGTAAAGTAGCTGGACGCATTTTGGGTAACAGCATTTTCACCTTTTAGAATATCACAAATTGTTTTCAATTGTTTCAAGTCCTCATTTGCACTTTTCCGCAACAGCTGACTCCTTTTCTCCTGGCACTTCCATCATCTGCTGCATAGATTCCTCGTAGATTTTCATGGATGCTATAATTGTAATTGTCTCTGGCAATGCACCATAATGTGCAAAAATAAACTTGAATAGCACAGGAGTTTTTTCACTTCACGAATTGAAGCCGCTTCATTTTCTGGAAGAGCATCTATCACCTCACTGATTTTTTCAAGGTTGTTAGCATAATATATAGCTGCTGATAAAACTAAGCTCAGATGCAACTTCCTTAAATTTTCGGGTTTGAGAGGGAGATTTCAGAAATATCTTCCTTGTGTTTGAAATCAAACCTGTCCACTTCAGCAGTCAATCATGCACAAGGATATGTTAACCGAAAGGCAATATCCTAACTCAGCATGAAATACATTTTTCTCACACTTTTCTCCTTCAGCAATGTTGAAACATGCATGAGTTCAATATTACTTAAATAAGGTGAAAATTATTCACATAATAAACGGAAGAAAAATAAATGCCAACAACGTTTTTTGGGAGAAAAAATTATTTATATACACATTTTTTTAAAAAAATGGCCAAATTTCACTGAAAAAGGCAAAAATAGGCATTATAATTAAAAATAGGCAGTGGGGTCCCAAATAGGCAAAATGAAAAGGCTTCTAAAACATTCAAAACAACATAAGAAACATATATCCAGAAAAATTTTATCAATATATGCAGTAGATAAAAAGAGGCATTTTGCCAAACTTCCGGGCTCTAGTTATAACCCTGCCCAATTACTCACACCCATTTTTTACTCTAAAGTACCAAGAATGTGAAATATTCGCAGTTTACCTCTTCCCACGTGCTACATAGAATATCATTTAAACTTACAATCACTTTTATAAAGTGCCATGTCATACATGCCACAAATGGGCACACAATGTATCAGAACACTATGCTGTTTGCAACCTGTAATCCCAGTATTAAAAAAAACTGAAAAATAATTTCCCTTTGCTCTCCTTCCATTGTTCACTGCAAAAAATCAAACTTTATTTTGTGAGCAAAGTGTCCTTGTTCTTTTATTTTCATAGAAAAACTTGAAACTGGTCAGCAAATACATTCTTTCTTTATACTAAGCAAAGGCAGCTCATTGTTACAATTCATGATGTTGTTTACAATGTAGGTTTCCCTACCCACTCTTTCCCTCTCCTCTTCCTTCTCTCCCCTTCCTTGTTTAAAGAAGAACACCAAGCACTCATGCATTACCCTCTCCCCTGCCATGCTTGGAACAGAATGGCATGGTGAATGTATCAGCAAAATTTTCATTTTCTAAGAAAAAACAATGCAATGATTCTGGGTTGGTCTCCACTCCACCACATGGTCTCGAATTAAACAGGGTTGCAACACTACATGTTAATGCATGCCTGTAGGTAGTAGCTCAAAATATTGTGTGTAGGTAGTCCTTGAAAAGTCCACTGACCCAAGCCAGAAGAGCCTCCAAGCTGTCTCTTCTTGCCTGCTGAAAACAGTTCACTGAAAAGTGCGAACTTCAGTTGGCACAAGGGATCTACTATAAGCGGGATCTCCAAAGTAAGAAAGCAAATGGAATGTGAAGTGGTGTCGGAATGTTGGATATTTTGAAGGAGATGATGTTCAAAGAATAAGTTTAATAAAAATTAATTACATTACAGAATTATTTGGGTGTGTGTGGGATTAGGCAGAAGGCGCTACTGCTGTATTATGATCATCTTTAAATTACAAATTAATGTCTGAGGAAGGAAGTGTATTCTCACAGAACCTAATTAAGGAAAGTGTTTAAATTACTTGTATTGTAAATTAGAAGAAACTAGCAACAGTTCTTTTAGTAACTTCCCCAAATCTGCATATTGTTTGTTGTGGATCACACAGAGAGGCAGAGTTGAATGTGCAGCACTGAAAGCCAGTGGCGTAGCATGGACATTTCGGGTGGGAACGCCAAGTCCGAAGGAAGGGTCGGCCCTTTCTTGCTTAATAACTTACTTATGATATTAGTCACCACAGGTATTGTTTATTTGCCTGAAGTCAGCTGGGTTTTCAATAAAACATCATCCATGTATGTTTTAGCTAGACAATTAGATGCCTCACTATGCCACAAATGTTTTGAACTCTGGTGTTTTATACCTTTCTGCATGACGCAAGTAATTAGAAAACCTACCTGAATCACAAGCGCATCTGAACAACAGCAGACGTCATTGTTGTGGTTGATCCAACTACTCATTGATTTGGTTTATTTTACTTCACTTTTCTACCACTTTTGGTTAATCGCGAATATGAATATGAGTGATGATATTTATGAAGTTGATGAAGGGACACTCATAAAAAACACCCGTGCTAACGCCGGGATTCGAACCAGGGAACTCTGTCATCTTGGAGCGCTGTGAAAAACACTCTGACACGGATATGGGTGGATGATCCAACTATCGTACGCTCTACTGACGTAACAGTGCCGATTAGTAATTCAGACCACTGTTTATTGCATCTTGGAATGGTGATAAACATTTTAAAATAATTTTGTCCACAGACCATTCGATGTTAAGAGTTTTCAAATGAATGCTAAACATTTCCATTGACACAATATTAAGCAGTTACATACTAACAAAAAAATAATAGTTTTGTGGGTTAAGTGGTAGAGCAGCCACAGGCTGGATTTCTACCACAAGGACTTCACCAAGTTATTTGACAAAAACTGTGTTGATCCTTTAGTTTTTAATACATATCGCTGTTCGTGCGATAAATTATACAATGCAGTGGTCATTAAGAAATGGTATATTTGAGTTTGGTAAAGTTACATCAGTCAATATTGCATATTGTAGCATCACATAGTACGAGTGGCACGAGTGCGAAGAACCGGGTAGGAATTCTACCGCTGTCGTCTGCTTCAGAAGGCAGGAAGGGTCACGTGAACCAATCATGTAGCCCTCTGCTCCATACGCTGGCGTACAAGAGAGCATTTGAGCGTGTGCTGTAGAGATCCAAGTCTGTCCAAGCTTACCCTCCAGAAACAGCAAGGAATATAGAGTTCTTTACGCCGAACCTGCCCGGCGTCCAGGCAGGAAAGGCATTGAAAAACAATGGTGGAACGAGTGTTGTTAGTGGAGCGTTGCAAGCAGATCGCAAAAAATAGCTATTATAATGCCATGAAGGTCAAACATATCTGAAATTAGTCAATATTTACTTTATATTTACAGCATTTATGTATTTTTGAAATTTTAAATCAGGGAACGCCGAGCGTATGGGCCTACTATAATGCCACGCCACTGCTGAAAGCACTTCATCCACCCTTGAGCTCACCGAATGAACTTCTCTGGTAATGACACTGTTGCTAACTTTCTTTTATTCTTTCCTTTCATGTACAAAATAAGTGTAAATTATAATTTGCCTATATTTGCATAATCTTCATTGGTAATAAACGCAATGTAAAATCCTAATTTTTCTGGATCTGCAAAAATCTTCATTAGTTGAATACATACTTCCTACTCCTTGACTTAAACATGAAGAGAATAGCACTCTCTGAATGTTTTTGCTAATTTATAATGATATTTAATTGACCCGCTCGGGTGGATGAGGTCATATTGACAAACTGCTGAAATCAGTACTCTCCATAAGTGGCAACAAAGCAGCACCCTTTCTTGAAAACATTTGATCACTGATTGTGATGCATACTTCACATATTTCGTCTATTCATTAAAAGGACCCTTTAAAATCAATACAGTAGACTTTATTAGTCATTCTCATAAAGCTCTTTGTACAGCTAGTTTGCATCTAAAATCTACCACTCTCAATAAATTAACATTCTGTATGTACATGTAAAAGACAGATCGTAAACTGTGGTAATACGCTGGAAGATCTATTTGTGGAAACTGACACATCTCTGAAGTCTACTGAACACACAAGCTGTGCTGGGCTGTTAAAATTCCAAATGACAGAGTTCTTCTCTTGTTATGCAGTCTCTGTTAGTGCAGAACTCTCATTCATAAAGTGTCACCATGGTAGTGTGTACTTCAGAAGCACTTTCATGTAGAACAATCCATTTTCTTTCTCTACACACAATAGAACTGAAAGCACTTACAGTGGGGTAGTTTCTTTTAGCAAAAATTTTCCTTTCCTTTCATTCGAGAAACTTGCAAGAAAATTTACCATAGCAACAATAATCTTAGATACAATCTAAGGTCAACTTCATGTTAAAAATTAAAAAAAAAAATAGTCTACTTACGTTTCAGTATAGATAAAGTGATTCTTTCTATTTGTAGAATCTACTATGTACTAACAAACATTTTATCACAGCTCGCAAAATTTTGTCTTAGATTATCAAAACTAAACCCCTTAGTTCACCAAATGTATATTCATTAAATGCTTGTTCCTTAGGTTATAATCAAATTAAGAACATAAATGTAACCTGAAGAGTTCTTTAAGTCACATAAAAACACAGTGAACTTATTTTCAGTTGTAATCAAATAGAGTGCAATAACTAGTTAAAAATAATATTTAAGTAGCATGTCGCAAGCAGAGAAACCCACAATTGAAGTACTCATTGAAAGATTTGTAAGTAGACTATTCCTCATATCGTTAACACCAATCTTTTTTTTCCAACAATCACATTTCAACATTTTTTTACAAAAATTTTGGAATTCATTCATTACCTTATATAACAACAACT
Source organism: Lepisma saccharinum (assembly GCF_977018435.1). NCBI lineage: Eukaryota > Metazoa > Arthropoda > Insecta > Zygentoma > Lepismatidae > Lepisma > Lepisma saccharinum. The sequence continues at coordinate 70,864,157 of NC_139242.1, forward strand.
TCACACACATGTAGAAGAGAGTTTTCGCTTTTATTTTCTTGATCAACAAATATGTCTATTGATATATCTTTACACACAATATTCTTTTATTATGGCCTGCAAAGTGTAACAATATAATTATTTACATCCTTATACAATATCAAATACTGGTATGGAAGGAAAGGACAACAACATAGAGGTGATAGTAAATAGAACACAGGAAATAGACAAAGAGAAAGAGGAACAACAAGTTTTTGAAAGATATAACGACAGTACAGGGAGAAATGTTTATCTATTGTAATAGGTAGTAATGTAATGGTGATAATATTAAGTTATGATAATCATCTGAGAGAGAGAAACAGTCCACATTACATTAATGAGCAAATTGTTATTACATTTCAGAAATTATAAAGAAAGAAAAGGATATGTTCGTATATAGAGTGGAATTAGGTAATAACCTAAAGAACTATATCATTTATTTTAATCTTTGTTGTCCATGTAACATACCTGAGATACATCAAATATACTTCTATTCTTAATTTTCTTACTGCATGGGGATGTATGTGTATATAAAATGTTCCATTGAATCAAAATATGTAATATGGAAAGTAAAATTATGTATGTTTAACTGGTGCTGTAGTGTTATAAGTATAACTATTCTTGATAATACATTCGAAAGATTTGTTTATACATAATATAGGTATTCTTTCTGATAACATGCATATTCTAACATATTCTCACGACCGGATCAAGAAAGTGTGGGGCGTTACCCCCACACCCCCTATATGCCTTCATGGCATGGTGATAAGCACAGAGGAGCACTTTACCTTTTTCATACCCAAATAATAATTTAACTTAACACTACATGGAAGTTGTATATTGCTCATAATGTTCATGAACTTTCATTACTTCTTTCCTTTTAAAGACAGTTGGAAGAGGACTTATGTTTCATACAACAAAAGTTTCATACTAGATAACAACTGTATGTGAAATTACTTTTTTATATGCATTATTTTTCTTTTGTTGTTGTTGTTGCTGATGATGATAACGACACATTTACAGTACTGATTAGCCACTGTGTGATCTTCTTTTCATGCATTTATTGACTCTAAATGAACGCATTGAGGCTGTGCTGGACCTTCAAAATCATTTTTTTTTTTAAAAATCGTCCTTTCAAAAAATCACTATGATATTCCAAGTTCTAAAGAAATACATCCATTTAGAATGATTTCTAGAGTATTGAAGTGAATCTTCATATGGTTTGCGATCATTGTTTAGATATCTGCAATAATTTTGTGGCAACCAAAGAACGCTCCTTGGTGGCAACATATGTCTTTTTTTTTATCAGAGATAAAAGTGAAATAAAAGAATATGAGCATTCACTTGAATGCTCTAGAAGAAAAAGACGTAACTTTTCAGAATTTCGAATATCATAGTGGTTCTTTAAAAGAAGAGAAATTTTCGAAAACATTGTTGTTGCTACAGAGCAGCATCTTAACACAAGACTTGATTAAGGAACTGAGAAATCATTGGCAACAAAAAAAAATGGGAACCACAAAGGGCATGCTAAAAGCTTAATTACATATACAATTTGGTTGTGGTTTCAGAGACAATTAGTAAGAACTTTACGTAGCAAGTAATGCCAAGTAATAGGTTCAAAGCTTTCTATTTTTTCTATATATACAGATGTAATGTGATATTTTTACTGGTTTATGGCTTACTTCAAATTACAATTTCTTACCTTGCAACCTATATTTTGATTAAAATTCACTATAAATTGAAGTCTGTAGGATCATATCATGTGATATTAAAAGAATTATATGATTTGTATTGGTGACGACAGAGTAGAAGATGGGATTTCAGTAAGTTGCAATATGGATGCACTTCTCAGGGCTTTTACGTAAATTTATGAAGATATGAAAAGATACTTTGCAACACTTCTTTTGTTTATAAAAATATTCTCTAGATACAAAATATTGGATTTTAGGTACAAGAGAGTAGAATAAATTTGATCTAAAAGTAAAAATTAATTTGAGATCAAAACTCTAGTTGCTAGAGATTAGTTTGCAGATAATGATAAAGTAATGAATTGTCCTGTCCGAGTCCGGAAACAAGAAATCTACATCGATATGAAGCTACTTTAACACTTTTCAGCATTTTTTACTACATTCTTAGTGGAAGGTTTGTAACGTTCGCCCTATTGGATCCAGTGGCACTTGAACTTTTTGCACCACCGTACACAGTCATTGTTCTCTTTACTGTAGCAGAAACTTCAATAACTGTTTTCAAATTCTTTAATAAAATAATGGAATAGTATATATTCAAAAAATGCTGATGGACCAAAATATTCGCATCTCAAAAAATACATTGTGAGTATGTTGAACAAATTTTTGTGTGAAATCTCTGAACGTTAATACCTGTTTTATTTATTGTACAATGGAAATGCAACTTAAAATATTAACAGGTATCATTTCTTTTCCTTAATGTGTCGAACATACAACAGCTAAAACAACAAATCTCATTCAGATGTTATGCATTTCACACCATTACATCACCCCTTATAGATCTAGAAGAGATAACTTTTGGTCATTTACATCCAAAAATCTATATATAAGAACTGATTTTTCTCTCTGCTTAATATAATAACTATACTTCTTCATAATTAACATATATGAACTCCTTTAATTATGCACAAGAATCTGAAGTAACAGATTTATCATCTTATTATTACACAACCAACCAAGACACTGTATCTCCATTTATTATAATAACTTATCTCATATGTGTATATATATGTAGTTCTTACATATTTAAAACAAACATCAGATTTTGAACACATGTTCACATGTGCATACAACTTCAAAATTCAGCTGAAGATCACAGAATTATTTGCTGGTTTATGGCAACAAGCAAGAGGGCGATATTACATGGATAACAAAGGTGATTGTTTAGGTGACACGGGGTTTCTATCAGGTTAGATCCCAGAAACACCGTAAAAGCATTTGGTCCACTGGAGAAAATTTCCCTACCATATCAAAGCAAGACAAACTAATATTAGAGAGATGGAAAACTGAATGCAGAAAATTCAAGTTTGTGGATTTCTAACCCTGAGGGGGAAAATATTGAAATTACAGTCTTGTGTAGTGTGGCAATACTTTAAAAAATATAACTTGTAGTATCACTAATAACAAACGTTTCCCCCCACATTCCAAGGTTTAAATTCAGAACCTAACCTATCCAACCAGAATAAAAAAAATATATATGTATATCTTTGATATCTTTACAGTATACCCAGTATTTACAAATATGTTGGTGTTCTAGACCATCTCTCCAATTTAGCTATCTAAGCTTTGGTTCAAAAATGCTTGCACATGTGATGAAAATGGCACACACAAACTTTTTTTTTTTTGTTTTCTCTTTTATATACCAGCACTAAATCTTGTGTTCACTTGTTAGCTGCACATACATATATCAATATGTATATCTATATATATATATATCTATACAACTTCTCCTTTTTTGTTTTAAAAATTCTATAACTATGAAAATCTAATAACCTAATAACTATTCCTTAAATCTAAATAACAGGAGAAGCTTTTTGTCAGAACAATGTTTAAAGTTGGAGAAAACTTGAAACAGTGAAAATAGTAATCTGAGGCCTTTAATCAACATCTGCTACTGTTTCATGAGAAATCCCTTCTTATCAGTAACTGGAACTCAACTGCAAACCAATCCCATAATTTTTGCCTCTAAGACAATTAATTCTTTGGTATTCAAAAACCAAAAGGCACTTTCTATTTTCCAGCTGAACATTAATTTTGTTCCAATTCTTGATGACAAGATAATGGTTTTATTTTACAAGACTCCGTGTTAAATAGAATGGTATTTTAACTTTTAATTGGTGCACTTTCTGTTAATATCAAGAAAGAGAACCTCTGAAGGAATATGCCAAAACACTCAATAAAATCAAACACCTTGAAGTTACAAATTATTTTGTATATGACTGATTTTAGAACTGCTCTGATGACACAGAAAGGCATTTTCGTCTCTTAATAGCAGAAGGAAATGTGCAACTCCAGACATTCAGTTTGAAGTGCATAAGTTTGAAAGATGACAAATAGAAAACAAAACAACTATATGAATGAAAATTTTATATACTTAATTTTTCATGGATTTTTCAACCAGATAGATTTACGAACAGAAATCAATAAAAAATATTAATATTGAGTTTAAAAACTTTTAAAAAGTATGAAAGAATTTTAACAAATCGCCCTGATACTTCAGAAAGAATACATAGCAGTTACAGCTTTTTTTTTACATGCGATATGGAGTGTACATTATTCATTTTTGAAAGAAAAATGTAATAATATCACTTGCTCAAAATGTAAAAAGTGTCTACCAGGATAACTTAATATTGAATGTATCATAACTATTTTCTGATAACTAAAATGGAGAAAATATGTTCAATTTCACATTATGTATACATACAGTTCTGTCAGCTGTATTTCTGCCCTTAACACATTGTTTATCACATTGGTTTACAGAGGAGGACCAGCTTGTATCAAGTTCAATGTAGGAAAGATATTTATTTATCCTTAAGAAATTACAAATTCAGTTAGGTCAAACATTTCAGATTAACAACAACTATTTATTATAAATTTTCCTTGTGCAATGATACCTTTATTGTTATAAATTATGAAAGACATCAATTAGTTCAAAATTGGAGCATGTAACGTTTGGCATTCGTATTCATATTATATGCAAAAAAAGTAAAAACATTATCTGCTTTTGCAGGATATGCAGTCAGTGATTCTGTATTTTGTCCTAAGGTTTTCGCTATTCTATCAGAATTTCTTTTATTTTAGTGAATTGTATGTATACTCTGTACATATATATTGTTCTAGCATTATAAAAGAACAATTCATTATTGAAGAACTGTTCCTTAATAACAGAAATTACTAGAAATATATTATTGGTATAAAAATGTAACAGTCACAAATGTCTATATATTTACTGTATGGCACGTAATTCTGACATCAAAATGTCTTTCCATGCATTAATAATGTTGAAAACCAGATAACAGCAGTTTGGAATTACATGCGTTTACCATACACCACCCAGTGAAACATTATTTGCAATGTTGGGGAACATAGTTTAGAGTTTATTAATAATATTCTTAGTTCAATTATAATTAATTCAAGTTCTTGTTGTGCACCATTTAGAACCAATCATTATATAATGTTAAGTAGCACTGTATAATCACACAACACAGTTAAAACATTCTAATTAACTGTCACATGAATAATAATAAATCTGAAAGTCACATAAAACATCCTTTAGTAACAATTGCTCTAAAATGAGGGGGAGGGCATAAGCAATTCTAGTCAACACAAGTATAAGGAGGAGTTACATTGAAGGAAAAGCTACTAGTTGGAAACGCACAAAGGCTGTAGTTCAGGGCTCTATATGACATGAATTTCACAGCCATTTATGTATCATCACTATCAGTTATTCTGCAGCATTTAAAATCTATGAAAAATAATATGGTTTACATGTGGTTAAAAGTTCAGTTTAATTGTCTACCCTTACTTCAAAGAAAAACAACCTACAGTATGTTTATATTTTATGTAGATAATAAATACTATATCAGATTTTAAATTGTTTTTTACTTTCTACAAATACTCTTTGTACTTTTGGACATATTTCTACAAGACTCAAAGCAGTTGATCTGGTTCTATTTTTGTGTTTATATATATATATACACACACACTAAGATATCTATGATTTATACAGATATCAACCTTGTAGTTCCTTTATACCAATTGATCACTTCTCTTGATCAAAGCTAGGCATAATTAATAGATAATTTCAGGAATAAATTATACACTGAAATTCTAATATTTGCATGTAATTAAAATCATAAAGATCTAGGTATAAAGTTTGGAACTATGGTAAATTCATACTTAAACTACTCCATATTGAAAAAACAGAAGTGCATTAGTTAGATTAAGTTACTTGCTTAGTTACTCATCAGATCTTGTTGCTATATTTTTCAAGCTTATATTATTTGGGACATCATAAACGTAGAATCATTTGTAACAGTTTAAAACTTATCCATAAAATAGCTGATAAACTGCCAATTTTTACCTTCAATCTTAGAATTTTGGAGCATTAAATCCCATAAAATGTATTATTGCAAATAAAAAATCGGTAAATAGAATTTCACTTACCAGAAGAATTTTTGTAACAACTATCAGAATCTTAAATTTATTTAATGATTTCTTTTAAAGATGTTTCTAAAAAAACATTATTTAAATTATGCCTAAATATCGACTTCATTTTTAAGTTAAACATAAATATTGTAATTCAACCTCTTCGATTTAACATAGTAAAGAAAATATATGTAAAATAATTGCATTATAAAACTAACTCTGCAGTAATAATGCAAGAAGATCAAATAGTTAAGGGATTTTTCTTCAATTTTTTGAAAATGTAAGCAGATTTGTAGATATTTGATTGTTGAGTGAATAAATTAATTACTGTTATCTAAGAAAACACAGATGAAATTGAATTTTATTGTTACGAAATTTTAAACTGTTACTTTATTTTTATTAACAAACATACAATAAGAAAAAGCTTCCATTTATTTCAGCGATTATCTGAAAAAAAATCCTTTCCTACTGATCTTACAAAAGGCGGAAATAGAATCTGAATATTTCAGCAAGTTTTCTCCACATTTTCTTCATTGTATATTGAACAAATGTAAGATATGGCATGCTCTATCTTTTTTGACTTACATGAAACTTTAATTTGTAGCATGAAGGTTAGAAATTAATATGTAGTGTAAATTCTGAACAATATTTTAACATTTTCCCAAGGTTTCTGTTGATTGGAGACGCATTACTGAGAAATAAAGTGTGAAAATTGCTTCTGTAAAATGCAAGCAAATTGAAAATGATCATGAATAAAATTATTTAGAAATGTTGCATTATTAATAGTATAAGAATAACAATTTGCATGATATTTCTACATGTCAGAGCTAAGACTTTTTTAATTATGAAAATATATGCTTATTTTCAAATGTCAATGTGACTGGATTGGGTAGTTTGTGTTTAAAGTCCTCTTTTATGCACAGTAAGACTGGAACTGGACCTACAGTTTAAAGTGTGCCTCCACTAAATATCAAACCCAGATGAATTGCATTTTATTATTAAATCCTTCTTAAACTATAAATACTTGTTGTTGAATAGTAGAGTGAAATCACAAATACAAACTACTAAATAAGAATGTATCCTTTATTTAGGACACTGTTTCAATATCCATTAGAAGAGTTTTTGAATTCATATACAAAATATGATAACTAACTGCAGTTGTTTGACTTAAGATTTTCTTATTTATGTCTGTAGTTTTTCTCTTAAATTTACTTTGTGTATGTATAATTGAAGTAACTGGACATACGTTTTGCTGTTTCTCAAATGTAAAGTTGCTTTATTGAAGCTGATGCTACGTAGCGCATCTATGGATTATAAGTACTGTCATTCTGTATATTGAAAAATGAAACATGAAATCACTCTAATATTACTTTTTGTTAACCACAGGATACTGTGGACTTTATTTTCAGCCATGAACCAATGATTATTTGCATTTCTCAGTAGCATGTAGATGATTTTAGATATATCCAACTGGAACCATACAAAACACAATCAGTTGATTCCAAAACCACTACAATGAATGATACGACTGCATATTCATTAATACTCACTACACAAAAATGGCATCAAAGTCAGACGTTAACAAATAACAAATGTTATTACTTCTTCAACAGCAGATATTTTCTTGAATGTTAACACACACACACAGATATACATTTATTTAATACATGTATTTATCTATATGGAGATAATTACACATAAAACATAGATTAAATATGCTTATATTCATAAACACCTAATAATGTCTACCGTTGAAGAGTTTTATCTAGTTGCAAGATTTTTCAGGGAATAGTAACCTACTTTTAATTTTCATGTCTAATTGGTAGTGCATTTACTGACTACCAACTTATAATTTTGTATCTAAAAATAACTATTTTTTGTATTAAACTTTGTTTGTTGTTAACAGTATAGTCATGACATTGATGAATCCTGCTTCAACCATATGTGGCTTACTAAACAGCTTTCCATAACCCATCACAGATCCACAAAGTAACAATGCAGCCTCCATCAAGTAAGTGCTATTACAAGGGCTCAGGATTGATAGCTTACTTCAAGATTAAGGCTGCTCTGACTTGATGGATCTTTTAATAACCTTGCCCAACTTTCTGTATGAAACCTGCACCATACAATATTAACATGAAGTTGTCATGCTAATCATATATATTTTAAATGTATCAAAGAACTCACGTTATTGAGGTATTATCATCACTGGTTTACACTTTAGGGGAAGATATCATTATTTTTATTTAATGCTCATATTCATTTTGCATTTTTTTTATAATTTCTAACCTTATCTGTCATTGATCACTGGAAAAGACAAAAAAAAAATAATTTAGAAATAAGATCAAAAATATAATTGATTCAATGGCAGGACCATAATTTTTAAATATATTCGAAGTGTTTATCATGTCCCAATGAATATAGGTAAAAAATTAGCAAAACACTTCATGTTTGCTAATTTTTTTGCATGGAAAATTTAGCATCCACTTACTATGCAGACAATGAATTTAATACAATATGCAAGCTTTCTTTCGAGGCATAATACATATTGAATTCTATGCTGAAGCATATTTTCACATGTCTTACTCATAGAATAACAACAATGATCAGAGCTGTGTATATAGGCTTCCACAAGGTAACACGTATGGTATTTCAAACATTTGAATTCATGTTGTCATACTATACTAATCTTGTAACAAATCTTTTACATTGTAGAGAGATGCAGTAAAGGTGATGATTGCAAATAAGCTTAACATATGCTTCATACATGCTGTGGGCTTCCAAGTAGCTGAATTATTACAGATCTGGCCTACCGTTTGAGTGGTCGTGGATTTACGCTCCAGGAAGAGATTAAACATTTTAGTGCTGACCCAAGACTGTGCGTACAACTGGAAAGTTGAATCTGGTCTAGACAGGCAGATATTAAGGACGACTTAACAGACTTTTTTCTTATATGAACTGTATTTACGTTGTGCTCTCAATTTCTTACCAAAAATGGAAAAAAATACATAAGATGGCTGGCTCTTTGTGCACAAATTTGCCATCATATTTTATCTATTTAAGAAGGTTGTGAATCAAGTTAATATGGTTTACTGTAAACCATTCTACAATAAATATACTCTATGGTATTGTATTTTTGAATGTTAAAATTTTTCAAAATTACTTAATACTATTTTACATTTGGAATTCAGCAACATACTAAAGGATGCAATATGTATATTGTTGTAAATAATATGCAAATATATTTCTTTTACTACGTTTGTTGTAGATTATTGTCAGTATTCTGTCCCATACAAACTGCCATTTACTGTATAACTATCATTTCTGTAAAACTCTTTGAATACAATTCCAACCATGTGGTATGACAGAAAAATGTTCAATAGTGAAAAACATTACACAATAATATTTGTGTTCAAAGTTTACCAAATATTTTTTTCTTGATTGTGACTGTAAAGCAGATGAGAAATGACATGTTTACCGACAATACCCTGTGATCCATATTTCTAATAACTCCTTTCAAATTTATGAAATAATTTGAAGACATATAATTTTATCTTCAGGTATGTTTCCAAGTGACTTTTCTTGGGCTAAATGTTTTTTATGGACAACATACTTATATTACTTTTCTGGAAGTGCCTATATCTCTGTAAATATGAAAAAAAACAAACTAATTTTATCACTGCACTGCAAATCCTGTAGAAACAGATTAATTTCCTTTTTTTTATATTTTTGAGGCATTGGTAAAAAGGTTATAAATATCCAAGAGTAGCATATGTCTTCACAAATGGTGTGTCAACCTTGCAGCTTTCCCTGCAAATAAAATAAACAATATTTTCTTCTCTAAGAATGAAAACACAAATAACACACAAAATATGTATGAAACATTAACGAGCGTGTGCATGAGTCTGTGTAGAAATATATACCTGTGGTGTTTGATATTTGACCACTATACAAGATTGGACTGGGAACACAAATAAGTCAGTGGAATTTCATTAGTAGAGTGTCTTGAGCAAAATACCCTACCTCACTACCAAAAAGTTATCTGGATTTGCAGTGCTTAATGTAGAGTGCATTGGAAAGTATACTAAGTTAGAAATACAGATATGGAATATACTAATCAATTTGAACGACCCTTTTTATCATTAGCTGTTAACTCATGGCAAGCCCAAATACCCCTTTGTAAAAGAACAAGGGCCTCCCCGATGGCACAGTGGTAGCGTCATCACCTTGTAATCAAGTGGTCCTGGGTTAGTTTCCCAGTGGAGGCACATTGGTTCGGATCCCACTTTAAACTGTATGTCCAGTCCCGATTAGCCTTACAGTGCATAAAGTGGACTAAAAACACCAACTCAATCTCAATCTTTGTAAGAGAACAAGGCAATAAAGTTACTGTTAGCGTTTCTTGCTGTTCAGTAAATTTGTGTTGACTAATGTGGTTACTGGAGAATTCTTTGCCTCATAACTTTCCACATAAACTCATGAAGAAGTTATTCATTGTTAAATTATTATTTTACATATTTACATTTTAGGGATCAATTGATGTGTATAAAAATGTGCAAAATAATGATGAAGTTTGTAACTTTACATGAATTTTTAGAAACAAAAGCATATTAATAATCTATTTAGAGAATAATTTCTTTCTTCATGCTGCATATTGCGTTAGTGTGTCTGTGTGATTCTACAATGTTAAATATATTTTCAAATATACTTTGAATGATCACAATTTTAAAGAAATCAAAACAACAGTCAAGTCTAAACATCATAACAATCAGTGACATTAGAAAATATGTATATTTTATGATATATATTTCATTCTGCACTGAACAAGAAAATTTCACCCTTTTCCCAAAAACATGCACATCGAGTTTTAATATTTCAATAACGCTGTGATCTAAGTGATTTAGTGCAATTTGTGGGACATTTATTAGAGATGATAATGAAAATAATGATAATAATGTCGTCTGTTTTCCATATTTCATGCATTTGGAAATTTCTTGTTTTTTCACTCTCTAATTTCTGGCATGCAACACTTAGCAGTTAGCTAGGAGTCTGTTGTGGACCCTACTAATGCACTAAGTTGGTATTTTTGTCTATCCCTATTCTTTGATAATATTTTTTTCTACATAGTTTTCAAGAATAAGATTACTAAGTCACTAACTCCAATATTTTTGTGCTTCAAAACTTTATCATAGAATTTGTGCCGTCAGTGCAAATTGCGTTGAAAACTTACTTCATATTCATTGGCTTACTTAAATTTAAAAATTACATGCATTAAAATCACAAAACATGACAAAGTCACAACTGAATATTGAATTATATTTTACTAAACGAGCCTTACAAAATAATGAACATCAAGTTAAAATGAATTCAATCAATGTCAACTGATACCATAGGCTATTAGCAGCTCTAGTGAAAATTATGTCTTGAATTTATATCTGTTTTGATTCTTGATTAGAACTTAGTTGAAGATAATCTTTCCAACTCTATATTATTAGCATTATATTTTTAAAGTTCAATTAATACGAGGGTCATCTAAAAAATAAAGACCGTTTGGTTATACAAAATGAAAAACACAATATTTATTGGAAAAAAACAATTCTGTTAGATACCTGAAGCTTCCTTCAGTTCTCTACATAATCAGCTCCTACATTTAAACATTTGTCGTATCTGGGCACGAGCTTCAGAATTCCCATGTTATACTCTTCTGCTGAAAGTTCATTAAGCCAGGTCACTGCATTCTCCAACTCTTCATCACTTCCAAAACGTTTACCGCCCAGAAACTCTTTCAGCTTAGGGAAAAGGTGGAAATCGCTAGGAGCAAGTTCCGACTATAGGTTGGATGATCAAAAATTTCCCATCCAAATTGATCCAGCAATTCTTGAGTTGCACCAGCAATGTGAGGGCGGGCATTGTTGTGCAGAAGCACAATTCCTCCAGAAAGCATTCCTCGCCTCCTGTTTTGGATGGCTCGCCGTAGTTTTCTTAGAGTCTCACAATAACGATTTGCATTGATCGTAGTGCCTTTTGGCATGAAATCCACCAAAAGAACACCTTTACGATCCTTGTTTGAATGCAGTGACCACCTGGCTTAATGAACTGGCGGCAGAAGAGTATAACACGGGAATTCTGAAGCTCGTGCCCATACGACAAATGTTTAAATGTAGGAGGTGATTATGTAGAGAAGTGAAGGAAGCTTCAGGTATCTAACAGAATTGTTTTTCCAATAAATATTGTGTTTTTAATTTTGTATAACCAAACGATCTTTATTTTCTGGATGACCCTCGTAGGTATTGTTAATAAAAATAGTTATTGTAAGTAAATACTAGAACACTGGTTTATTCAGATTTTAAAAACTACATAATTGTAGGTTTTCATATTATAAAAATTTTAATTAGTTTGTTCCAATAGTTATAAACTAGCCTTATTAGCCAAAAAAGTTTTATACCAAAAGAATATCAACTTAAATTTTTGTAAATGGTTCATAGGGTTGTTTTAAAAAACACACTGTCTTGTGCTTATATTATTATCAAGGGCAGGAGCAAGGGTGATTCCGATTGGGCCACAGGGTCCCTCAAAATCAGGTTGGTATACTTGTTAGCCCTCCCTGTTAAAACGTAATGGGTAAATTTTGTGGAATATGTTGGGAATTTGAATTTTGTTTGTATCATGAGGTAAAAATATGAATATCAAAATACTTCTTTTTATTTTATGATATGTGAATGAATGAGTTAAAATTTCTGGGTGCATCAGCACATATGGACATTTTGCACTCTTCAAAGTATACAAAGAAAAATCTCCTTATGGGCAAGTCCATTGTGACGGGTGTGACATTCAGACAAATTTACATTCATTTTTTAATTATTTTCTTATCACCTTCAAATATGTAACTCTATCAATTCATTTAATTTCATTTTCCTTGATGAAAGCTATTTAATTTCAGAATATTCCTCATTTCAATTTTCAGCTACGCAAAATACATTTTTTGTAATTGTGATGGGTATGACACTTCTGCAACTTTACTTTAGGACCTTCATCAGTCTTTCAGAAAACTTTGTGAAATATATGTATTTACTGAAACATTTTAATTTTATTTTCACAAAGCAAACTTTACTCTACATTTAGATGCTTTTAGTTTCTAAAAATATTACTACATACTTTTATTATAAACATTTTTTTCCTACGATGGGTGTAACACCATGTACATTATTTATTTTGTAGGGTTATGGAACAATCCAAAGGCGATGAAAATTACCATAAATAGATTCTTTAAACTCAGGTTTGTGTCAGAAATGAAGTAGGCTACTTCAGAGATTAAGGTACAGAAACAATAAACGAGACAATTAGAATAAAATTAGAATTAATTTAGTTTTCTTACAGTATAATAGTATATCATAATTATACTAAATTAAGTGTAAACACCACAGATAAAATCTCACTTCTACTATAAAAAGTAATAGGTTTTAAACAATATGTCATTTAAAAGCCAACAAACTGATGTTTGTATTAATAAATCCAAATTCTGCATAGTTCTCGCTTTAATTTCATTTTGTAAGTGACACTGAATAAAAATTAAAATTAACCTTGTTTGTCCACTTTCACATGGAATGGCTCTTATCTAAAATCATTACCTGCAAATTAAAAAGGAAATGTAAAAAAAAAACATAAAAAAGGTTAAAGTGCAAGGTTGTAAAAGACCTTCAGATGGTATACACAATATGTTTAAAATGTAAGGACTAAAAACTTACTCAGAAACCATGTAAAAAGTTACAAACATTTGTTAAAACACTGTCATTATCTCCAAAATGGATGTCAAGGAGTCTGGAAGATGAAAAGTTTGCCTGGAAGATTCAGTCCATTCAACAAATGACAATAGAAAGTCTGGTACAACCATTGCACGTGCAAAAATTTTAGCCTAATTTTATCCATTGAGGAAACAAAAAGTTTTCTTAATAATATTAATTATATTATTTATCCATGAGTATTATTAATCTATGTTGCCTTTCCACTTCTGTCCTTTTATCTTACTTATCTCATAGAAATAAATCCACCCCTATTTCTTAAAACTTATCTATCAGCTTCGAGGTTGAATATTAATTAGATTTTACAACTGCTAATGTTATTGCAACTTTTATTTATTTCTATTTTATTGTCTTTTCTTTGAGAACCCTCATTTAATATATAAAAACTCTCCCCTAAAGATGCATTTAAAATGAGAAAAATGTAATTCTTAATATACAAAAAATCCAAAAAAATATTTTAATTGACAAATATTTATTTTAAAAAAAATATTGTGAAAAGAATATTAATATACACAATCATGTGAGATAGATCTGAGAGATTCGATAAACCAGTGTTCTAATATTTATTATTATCAAAGTACAGTATAAACATAATGTTGTTTTTCTAATCTACATGTCATGTCATTCTAAAACAAAAAAGACACAAAAATATTTTGTTTTTGTTTTTATAATATATTTACTATCTAATATTAAAAAATTGTATCTTATTTCAGATGGTTTTGCTTTGACACTGTGAAGTAAGGTTGGGCAGGATAATTACACTGAAATGACCTTCCTTGTGTGCTGTAAGATGAATTAAACTTGAGATTTAGGTAGTAATAATTATAATTTAATTATATTAAGAATAAGTCTGGCTTCTTCTAAAGTAACAGAAAAAAATTATATCTCAAACAAACACAAAATCCATTTTTTTCATAAAATTGTTCAGATGTATCAAATTTTTGCAGTAATGCTATAGATTTTACTATTACTGGTAGTGTATATGCATGTAACCAAATGAATTTAATAAGCACTCGATTAAAAATAAAAACAATATATTGAGAAATTTGCATAAAAATTACAAAATGTTCAGCTTAAAAGTATACTGTGGACATTAACACTTACAATTTTGGAACAATGGATAGTGTAAGTTGCAATAAGTGCTAATAAAAGTGACCTTCGCCTATATTTGGAACATACCGGAAAATTTGAAGTTATTGGATTTCTGTTTTTGTTTGCATGCCTGCATTGGTATTTTATTTCCATTATATCTAATTAATAGAAAATAAATAACAATTGTTTCAGAAAACCTGGCAAAAGTTTCAGAATATGCTAACTGGATGAAACCATTTCACAAGTTGCTAAGAACAACTTCTACCATCTGGTGACAGTAGCAATAACCAATGTGGCACAAATTACCACACTTGAACTAATAATTATAAAATATTTATAATTTAGTTGACAGTAAGGTGAACACCCTGTATACATGTATATTTTGTTCTTGTATTCCAAACAACCATATCAATGGCATAATTGTGACAGTAAAGGGTCTTTTTCATATGCAGCCCGTAAATAGCATCATCACTCAGGGAAAGAGGAACTTTTAGAATATCATTGACCCAAGTGTAAGTCCTCCTATTCTGCCACTTGGCAGACCCACAACTAGAATCAATCTCTTGGGGGGTCAAAGGTTACCAGGAGGATCTGAAAACTACCTCTATTTTTCAGAAATTTCACAGCAGAATGTACAGGATAGAGATGGATCAATATGAAATTTTTGTCGATACTGATTTACTGAGAGCGATAACCCATATTGTACTAATCCCATATAAAATTCCTTAAATAACATGAATGGTACATTAACCTCCTTAATTAATGTGTGTAACCAAGTGACTACATTGGATTTTTCCATTGAAAAATAAACTGCATATTTCGACATTTATTTTATAAAGCGAGTGCATATAAATGTCAATTTATGTTCATAAAAATATCTGAATGGCAGAATTCTGCACTAATTGCAAGCTATTTATAGATACATAGGATCGGTAAAATTATTGGTAATTTTACCAATAAATCTATTATTCCCACACTGGCTGATATCCACAGAGTACCAATTAATCTACCCATCCCTAATAAAGATAATTGTGACTGTGCATATAAATACATGCACATGCAAGTAACCTTGCATTGCACACACAAGTAATATTTTTCACTGGATTATTATTATAAATTTCTCATTTTAACACTCTACTCATTCCTCAGTAACTTTTAATGTCCACTTCTACCCAATACACAGAGAGTGATTTATCAACATTCCTGTAATGTATCCCAAACTTTTCCACAAAGCCCCAATATATGGTCATTTTGGCTCTAAATTTAGCGTTACTTCCTCAGATGGAAAATTCTGGATATACCCCTGTAATGTATGTACTATTCAATGGCTTTGGAAAATATATTTACCTGTATGAATTTTACAAATGTGAAAATTGGTATCAATGTTTTGACGAAAGGAAGAATTATTTGGAGAAAATTGAATTCCTTGTTCTGTATGTACATGAACACATGTAGTGTTCTACACTTCATTGTACCTTCTGGCAAGAAAAAGAAGGAATACTATGGAAGTAATTTTGAAAGATGGAAACAAAAAAATCTACAATGGAGCAAAGAGGGGTTTAGCACAGGTCTGAAACTTGATGACTGAAATGTGCTGGTACTGCAAAAACTACTTTCAATATTAGACCATGCTAAATGTAGAATTAAATTAGAAAGTAATCACACCTTAATTCTCTTAATTATAATACATATTCGCTAAAAACAAAATTAATCTTTTTTAAATTATGGAATTCACTGTTCCTCTCTGCTGGTATTTAGCATTACAGAACAGAGTTAGTGGTAAAGTATAATCATTATGGGCCTATTCTTCCAAAGGTGCAAATCTGATATTAAAAATTACTGACACTAGAAATATTAACACTATTCAAATTTCATTATATATATATATATATATATATATATATATATTACTCATTATCATTAAGTGGATTGGTATTGTGTCCATCATGGTATTGTTGACTATATTATCATTCCCCTTGTTGTATTATGTTGGACAATGGAATAACAAGGCACTGTGAAGGAAATGCATGTCTTAGAACTAGTCCTTATATTGATTGATTTGCTTTATTTTACTTGGTTTTTTTGTGCCACTTTTGGCAAATTTGCAAAGATGGGGATGAGTGCTAGACACTCACAAACATCCTGGCCAGGCCAGGATTTGAATCCGGGACCCCCGGCATTGTAGCACGATGTGCTAACTACTCCGCCATGGGGAATGTTGATAATGTTCCTAATTTTACACTGCCTTTACTAAACATTGTCAGATTTATGTTATTTCAAACAACAGTATAATGTAGAAAGCATAACTCTTAAATGTTACCAACATTTTTCTCATTCTTGTAGAAACTGTATTTCAACATATGTAAGTTACATAATGTAGACTGTGATGTTTCTTTTTGCTTTATAATGAATTAAATAAATAAACGGTAAAAAAAAAAAAATGTAAATAATGAAATCCCTAGCCAGAATTTTATCTCAAAGAGGGCTCATCTGTTATCAGCAGCAGCCATCTAAAGGTGAAAAAGTGGGGGGATAAATTCCTGAAGATGGATTTCTGAGAATATTACAACTTATTATACAAGATATTTAATCCTACTAAGGAAGTAAAATTAATTATCAACACTATTTAATTTAGATATTTGTAGGATTCAGCCCCCAGAACTCTCCACCTGGCTATTTGCCTGGAAATAATGCTTACTATAGTTTCACTTATGTTCATTCAAATTTGTATTTTCATACAATTAATATGTTATATGAATCTGTATATATTTTAATGCTTGATACACATGATAGTTGGACATTCATATTTTTATATCTTTCACACATGTCTTGCAAAGCGAGTTAAAAATCTAACAATTCTGAATTGATTGTTATATCTATTTTTAGAATATGTAAGTGATCGAAACTAGTATTCCTAGTCTACACAAGCCTGTTGATAGTGACATTATTCAAAGCAGTGTTTGTTGTTAGATGCTTTCTAATGGTAGCATTTCTTGCACATGGATATTTGTCAGTCGTTCACGATTGACAGTAAAGAAATTTCACTATTTAAATGATTCTAAGTTTTACATCACTATATTATTTTTCATATTAAAAATCTCATTAAAATTTTCCACTTTATGTTTGTACCTCTTTATGAACATAACTGTAAATATCTGCAAGTGCTCTGATTTTTGAATTTGAGTTTTTAATGTCCACTTTACACACAGAAAGGCTAATCAGGACTGATCCTATACTTAAAGTGGACTCTGTATGTTAATTGGAACTGGTGGTGCAAAAATAAAATAATAAACATAAAAATAAAGTTTGCTAGAAAATATCTAACATACAAGTCACAATCCTATCTTTTAAAAAAAACTGCCATTCTTTTTCAAGAATAGCATATTTTTTTGAGATATCGATTAAAATCGGTTCAATTCTAAAGTCAACCAGTATGTTGGTATGAATTATATTCAGAAATGTATTTTTCATGAGAATTAGATCCACGAATATTTTGTCTGACAATGGAAATAGTGTTACCTAAGATGTCATGGTAGTCAGGAAGTGCACGATGGAGGAAGAATAGAATTCCAAAAATTACACATATGGTCACCTTTTATCACGATTCTTGGTGTAAAATATTATTAATCTGAATATTCAAATATTTTTTTTATTGTCAAATGCTCCGATATACTCAAGTTTTCTGCTAAACTGCCAGGGTAATTTCCATAAATGTAGGAAAGTAATTGCTAATTTGTAGGGGGCATTTATCCCCTGCCTCCCTCCAGTGCTACTCAACTAAATCTTAAAATTAGTTCACACCATACACAACAATCCATCACCATCAATAAAAGAACAGCAGTGATCATATTTTTTAATTATCACCACTATATATAATGACAATAAGTTAATAATTTCACAAAAGCACCCAAAAAGATTAAATACACAATAATTTTTCAGTGTTGAGATATAATTTTCTTCTATTATTATTTACCTTTTACTATTCTTTCGTGAGAAGAGCAACTTAGAAAAAAAAAGTATGGTAACAAGCTGACTTCTCACTGTAACTAAAATTTTGTGCCACGGTGTATCTATCTACCTAAAAGAGCAAGTGCTTCGAATTTGTGCTACTCTAACAGAATTCCCCCTCCGTAAACATAAGCTACAGGGTGTGCAGAAAACTACATCCAGGTGAAAAGGAAACATGAGGGAAGCCTGCCCTACCTCCTGTCAGAGCAAGGCCATCCCATGAGAGTTAGTGGCTACACTATAACCAGGTTGGAGTAAGGGAACTGCAACAAGAGAAACAAAGTGCACAATAGAGAAGATGTTTAAAAAGGAAGTCAACCTGGGAAATAAGAAAAAGTTTACCTATTAGTATTTCATGCAAAAAGAGAGGATAAGCATACAACATAAACCTGTTACCGGTGTCACAGATCCATTTTAGGATCAGAGTTTGCTATTGCCTTGTCATTTTCATACCATAGATATGGGGGCAAGGCAAAATTCCTCAAGTAGTATATACATTATGCATAAAAAAAAAATATTGCCATTCTTGGCTCCCAAATATTTAAATGAAGTTCATGCCTCTGATCTCTTAGCATTTTATCTAGTTCCTTCCCTCACCTAATTTTAGATATATGTCCTGACAATGCTAGTATTAAGTTCAAGGAATCCATCACACCTTAATACCATAACATGTGTCACTTGTTAACAGGCCAATCAACAGAAACATTTCTAACTGCAGTAACGTAACAGGTGAACAAGTCCATATTTGATTGGTGTATCCTCAAGTGAAAAGCAACACATGTGACTTGTCACTTTGGTGTGAAATCTCCCTAAGAAACAATACACTTTTTGTTAAGTGATTTCATTATACCTCATTTTCTAAAATGTTATAAAGGGTGTTAAAGGGTTGGGCACAGGAATCAGACGAATTTGAAAAAGTCGCTACAAAGTTCATTTTTGCTGGAAAAAAATTATTTACAGAAATGTATAGTGAAGATCATAGCATTTTATGATAGACATTCAAATGTTCCGTTACTAGTAGTTACTAGCAGTTTTATTTTGTGTTGGAATGTTTACAAGTTATGTGGAGAATGAAGACATGGTGTTGTTGATGAGTGATGAAGCTGACTTCCACCTAAATGGTTCAGTAAATAAACAGAACTGTCGCTACTGGGATGGTAAATCCCCGACAACTCCACCAGAAACCCCTCCACAGGCAAAAAGTGACCATGTGGTGCGCTGTAGGAAATCGACAGATATATGCTGCAGAAAGTGGAGCCAATTTCCATGATCGCCTTCAAAGTTGCATCCGCGAAAATGGACGCCATTTGGCCGATGTAATTTTTCGCACATGAATAGCATAAAATGCTATGATCTTCACTATATATCTCTGTAAATATTTTTTTCCAGCAAAAATTAACTTTGTAGTGACTTTTTTAAATTTGTCCGGTTCCCATGCCACCCTGTATATCTAATTAATTACATTCTTCCAAAATAGGATGTTGTGTTTATACTAGTACATTGAGAGGATGGAGCAAGGAGGACAAGCATGAATTGAAAAGAAACACCCTGTAGTAACATATCTCAAATTCAAAACACTACAAAGATATTAACGTTCATACCTATGAATACTTTCTGTTGAAATCGCTACTTCAACAATGTTTTTTTTATTATGTTATTGCCTTTCTGCCACTTTTGACTAATCTCGATGATACAATGTAATGTTTCGGACATTCACACACAGTGAATACAATTAAGTATGGAGTAAAGAAAGTTTGGGCTGTACAAAGTATATCGCCATCATTCTGGTAGTGATTGAGAATTCATGTAGCCTTAACCCTAGAACGGATGAGTGACGTTAGCAGGACTGGTTGGGTCTCTCAGACCCAAAGTGAAATATTCGGTTCAGAGGTTATAAATACTTTATTTCAAAGTTTACAAGTTTTACAAGTGTATAAATTAGAGGATAATATTGTTTTAGAATATATATTTTAATAAAATAAGGTTTTTAGTACCTCTGAACTTAAAAATTCATTTTGGGTCTGTGAGACCCAACCCATCTGCTTACGTTACTTTATTCACCAAAAGTTACTCTCCAAAAGTTCATCAATTTTTTCTTCTGTCAGGTGACGTGCCATTTTTCGAGAAAACTTATCTCGTAAACACAGATTACAGCACACAATGTTTACAAAATACGACTAACAAAACGTACGAAACAAACGGGCTAAGAACAATGTCTATTTTGCAAAACTCACAAAAAAAAAACCTACGCGAGTGGATGGGCTGGGTTTCTCAGACCTGGAGGGAGTTTCAACACATGTAGCAGAATGGCTGATGCAATAGTGGCCTTGATGATACAACTAGTGACACTAGACCAAAAGCACTGAGAGCGACAGTACAGTATGTTGAAAACTTTATCCGGGATTGAGAGAAATATTACCCCCTGGGTCTCACTAGGGTTAACCCCACATTCTCTACGTCTCTTCATAGTACAGAGTTGATTTGATTTGATTATGCACAGATGGTAACTTTATTAAATTATGATTTCAAAACAAAGAAAATTCTATCATTATCATTTCATAACTTTTTTCAGAAATACATTTCGGAGCTAGTGGCGGCAATTAAGGGGCATGGGGGAAGTTGCTCCCCCTTCACTTTTTGCCCTCCATACTGTGCCCTGTTGATGCTAGGCCTTGTCTACCAAGAAAAAGTAAACTGTCCTTGTCCCCCCTCAGTTTTGCCACCCATCAAGTTCATCTGAAATTGGTGTAGAAAGCATCCAGGTGTATCACAGAAAAAAAGAGAGAGAAAGAATAGAGGAAATGGGATGGAAAATAGGAGTGAAAACATAAAAAATAAACTATCAAGAGAAGAGAAACTAAGAACAAGGACAAGCGATACTAAAACTGTTAAAAGAAGATAGAATGTCACAGTGGGGGAAAGGAGAGGGGTGGTTAAAATTGAAAAATTTCAAATTAGAAAAAAGGCAATGAGCTTATTATTCTGATGAAGTACAGTTGACTAGTACATGTATTCCAACAGAATTATGACTGGATTGATTGCTTTGATACTTTTAAGTCCACTTTATGCACAGTGAGGCTAATCGGGACTGGACCTACAGTTTAAAGTGGGATCCGAACCACTATGTACCTCCACTGGGTATCAAACCCGGGACCCCTTGATTACAAGGTGACGACGCTACCACTGTGCCATTGAGGAGGCCCCTTATGACAGGAAGAAAAAAAGAGTTAGGTCGAAAAACTTTGTGTATTTAACAAACAATGTATTTTGCAAGGTCAGAATTCATATTTTCATAATTCACTATTTAATTCAAAGAATAAATGGTTCTACAAGTTTTCAAGCTGGGTGCAAGATTGTTATCTCAGAGGTCACATAATATAAACTTCAAGACTAAAAATTTCCCCTAACTTTCAAAGGTTTCTTCTTGAATGGGAGGAGTCAAAGTTAATAACAAAATAGAATAACTGTAGCTTTCAGAATAATAAAGTATGGCAAGGAATGTGAAAAAGAATTGTGTTCAATTTTGATATTCACTCATCAGGGGTATCATGCAGAAGTCTCTTTTGAAGGATATAATAATAATAACAATAAATGTAATTCTTGAAGATTTTCTGTTGACGAGTGTGGTGATATTAGCCAGTTTAATTCCAGATATGCTTCCGAGCTTTAGAGAGTGAGAGAGTGGTGTTAGTTCTCAAACTGACCTGGATGATATCTCAAGAGAATTTCTTCAACAATAATAAAGCAATTATTTATTTATTATTATTTCATTTTTTTATTTTTTTATTATTACTTCAACTATTCAATTGTTATAACTATGGACTGAATCCCATGCAAAAATTTCTGGTGAAGGTCATCGTTACAAAGAAGAAACAAGGAAAGGAAAAAGATAAAACAGTTGATAACAGCAAAATAAGTAGCAATTTTTATTTTTTTCCAAGGGGGCGTCGTTATGACCTCCCTTGCGCACCTATGAAAACATGATACATGTAGTTATGACTACAACAGGGTATATTCCTTCCCTTACAACTGTGTGTCTGTTGTGCAACCTCCATTCTCCACAATCAGCAAGTATTTACGTAACACTTTATTCTGTCCAATTCTTGGACAACCTATAGCTTCACATTATTCATGTTTTCTTACAAGTTAGGTAAACTACCATATTTCCTACTCTGTGCTTATATCCACGTTGTTATTCTTTTTCCTTCTGTATTGAACGAGTCAGAAAGCAAGTACAATAAATATAAATTTGTAGTACATTAATTATTATTTTTTTCCACCAGCAGTTAATCAACCTTATTCACTTCCAGTACACGAAAGCTGTTGTTTAATTTTAGGCAAAAACAATCCAAGTTCTCAATGGGCCATATATGATCATTGTCTACTTAGGCCAGCTGCAAACTGGATCCGACAGGACGTGACAAGTCACAAAGCGACATGGCGATTCACAAAGTGACATGACGACTATTTTTTTTCTAGTTAGTTGATAGCAGATTTCATCCATGTATGCAATAGGTCTACGTCTGTCTTTTATAATTATGAAGAAGGTTAATGGTACATAGCAGTTTACAGCTGAATCAATGCATCAATGTAGGTAGGCTATGTGCAGAATTAATGATATCATTTTATATGTTGTGAATCGAGTCAGTTTGTATTACCTTAAATGTATTGCTTAAGTCACTAACATGACCATTACACTTTGAACTGCACCAGTGGCATATTCTCCCATGTTATCTAATTTACCTCCAGTAAACCAACTTTTTAAATATATTGCCGGAAAATTCGAAGTTGTCGGACTTCTGTTATTGTTTTATTTATATGTAATAAATATACACAATAAATAAGAATTGTTCCAGTAAACCAGGTCAAATTTCGGAATACACCACTGAACTGAACAATTTCCGACAATGTAGGCACCATTATAGGCCTACGGACATACAAATCACAATAAACATTATTCTCCCGTTAAATAAAGGAATTATTGGTAGTTAGAGGTTAGAAAGCCATGCAATCTTCTATGTTCACAAATTCTCAAATGTCGTACCTTGCACAGGTTGAACGCAAACATTTTGTCCATCAACATTAATCTAGTCATTCAGATTTTCTGTCTCTGCGATCTCCTGTGTCAGAATACAATCAAGTTTAATTTGCAATTAAATATAAATATTGCCACCATGATACTGTCCTCCAGTTTGGAAATTTTGCTTGAAGCTTCCGGTCTGTAATGAG
Organism: Lepisma saccharinum; assembly: GCF_977018435.1. Taxonomy (NCBI): domain Eukaryota; kingdom Metazoa; phylum Arthropoda; class Insecta; order Zygentoma; family Lepismatidae; genus Lepisma; species Lepisma saccharinum. Next base: position 70,888,476 of record NC_139242.1, read on the forward strand.
ATGTCTGTGACTGAATTGAATGGATTCACGCATGCACAAATCATTTTGTCGCAAGCTGCTCCTTGCGATACCAAATTCCCTAGACATTCACTGTTTTGTTGCAAACCGTCGCAACGTGACTCAAATCAAATGTTTCGACTGGTGTGCCCATAAGGGCTCATGTTAAACCTTCCCAGAGTCGGTTTGCAACAAAAATGACTTGTCGCGTTGTGTTGGATCCGGTATGTGGCTGGCCTTAATTGTAGATCAGGCTGTGACACCAGTACTTAGGTTTATACAAAAGGATGAAAGTTCACAAGCATTTCGAAATACTGTTGAAAAACACATGCAAGAAAAACTTTATGAAACAAGAAAATCAATCACTGTAACTACAGATTGAGATAAACTTTAACAAATATCAAAGCAGGGTATCCTAAAACAATACTTTAATATTCAAAATTCCAATTTTGACAAACTTAGGACACCCTGCCAGAAATATACATCAGAGATACACAGCAGAGGCTGTAACAAAATAAATAATTACTGAAATGCATTAGTTGTGCTTCTTATGAAAAATTTCGAGTCACACATACCAAAATATCTGCAAGCAAAAAAATGAAAGACTTAAAGAATATAGTAATGTCAAATTCAGCATGCATTGTGCAGTAAGTAAAGTACGTTTCAAGGAAATAGTATCTACATATTAAAAGTTATCTTCTTCATTCCTTTCTGTTTCCACTAGTAAAACAAAGTATGATTAATCTTCAACTAAGAATGTATTATTTTACACCCAAAAAATAATTTACCAAGACCTAACTCCCAAAACTTCAAATATCAATACTTACAACCAATGAACCTAATCACAATGAACATCAGATTGCACCTATCCTCAATATTCTGTAGTCTCTTGTCACACCTAGTTTTAATTCACTATCACTAAATACAGGAAGAAATAAACTGGAACGGACAAAACAGAAAAATTGGGGGTGGGGGGTGGAGTGCTTAATAAAACTTAAAATGAACATGCCTTAGTGGTGACAGTAACACAACAAGATAGGATCCTATGTTGAAAACATACAGATTTATTATGAAAAGTTTATGCTTCAAGTTTCAACACACATTAGAAAAAATTCTATTACCTGTCAGAGTAATTACTTTTCCCACTTAAGAATAGGTGCTAAAATAGATCTGGATAATAAGAAAACTGTCATGCAAGATTACAATAACGTTAACACCATGGATCAGAAGTTGATGATTTAAAGTGTCTCACAAATGTACCCTGAATACTGACCCTAAAATTATTTTAAATAACTTATAAAGTTGTGTAAGACTAACATGTTTCAAATATGACAAAAAGTCACAGTACTTGTGAAAGGTCTTGAACAATTTGACACAGAAAGCTGTTTTTGGTTAAAATTACAGAAGCTAAGGAAAAAACCCAGCCATCTGGGGGGCAATCCAGCCCAATTAGATGCTGGTCCTAAGCCCAGGTAAATGGGGAGAGGTGGGTGAATGGCTGGTAATGACACATTGAGAGAAGTACTGATGCTGAGTATGTACTTCTAGTAACACTCAAGAAATGCCATAACAAGCAGTCTACCTGTCAGTGTTAACATTAAGTCCAACTCTGTAAGAGTAAGGACAAGGGAGAACTCCTGGCACCCTAAAATGGGGAGTCCACGTTGGGGGTTGAGCACAGGGCCGACAACCCTGTCCTAGAAAAAATTAAACTGTTCAGAAACCCAAAGAAGAATGCCCGAAGGATTTAATAAGACAGACCTGGCAAAGGAATAATGTTTACGATATGGACTTTGCTACTTGGAACATGAGGAGCTTATATCAACCTGGTACCCTAAAATATTTAACACAAGAACTGAAGAAATACAAAATAAGCATTGCTGCTATACAGGGGGTACATGGAAAGGAAGTGACATATTTGATACTCATGACTTCACAATACGTTATAGTGGCAGTGGTGATGGGAACATTTTTGGAACAGGCTTCCTGATACATATGCAGCTCAATCTTGCATTTTACGCCAGTTGATGAGCTGCTTGAGACTCAAGAGGTAAATATTTTAATACAACTTTTATGTGTCCATGCCCCTACAGAAGAGAAACAAGAGATTAAGAAAGACTGCTTCCAAGATAACCTGAACCGTGTTTATCAAAACACTCCAAGTTATGACATAAAGGTGATCATGGGACATGAATGCTAAAGTGGTGAGAGATATCCAGGTACAGAATGTAGCTTGCACGAGGTACCGAATGTCAATGGATTGAGATTAATTTAATTTGCAGTAAGCAGAAACATGATTATCAGCAGTGTGAGATTTCCACACAAAGATGTGCATAAGGAGGCACGGATATCTCCTGATGGGATGACCAGAAACCAAATTGCCCGTGTCTTCATTGATGCTCGACATGCTTCGGATATTATTGATGTCACATCTTGTAGAGGTTCAGATTGCGAATCTGATCACTTCCTTGTCAGGATTAAATATCGGTCCAAATTAACTACTGGAAACAGACCAGGCAGAGCTAGGAACAGGAAGTATAATATTGAGAGATTGAAAAATTGAAGTACCAAGTTAGAATACAGACGGGTATTAGATGCACAACTGCAAGTTCATCAGACCCAAAATAGTGAAATAGAGCAAAACTGGAAAATAATTAGGAATAGTATACAGACAGCATCTGAGGAAGTTTTGGAGATTGAACAACCTAGGAAGAGAAATGGTTTGACAAAGCCTGTCACGAAGCAGTGAACAAAAGTAATGAAGCAAGGAAGAAAATGATAGAGATAGGAACGAGATCCAACAAAGCAGGTTATCTAGAAGCAAGAAGAGAAGCTAAAGCTGTGTGTTGCAAAAAGAAGGATGAAGAAAGTGTTTGTGAAGATTTGCAGTATACGTAACTAACAATGCTAAAAAAAATTATGAGGGCATAGGCAACATTAGAAGAGGGTTTTCAACCCAGAACAGAGCCCCCACATACAGTGGCTCTCGAGTTCATCCAGACTATATAATAAATGGGTATCTGGAGACCGTGGTGGGATAAAGGCAGCCAGTGTGTGTGGTGTTGATCACATCATCTCCACAATGGCCAATACCCCACCTATGTTACCTTCTCATGGCACAATGAATGAGCATGTGGTAACTGCACCTTTATATAATTTACTGATATTGATAACAAATTTGAATAATCTGATAAAACATTGCAAATGTTCCATGAAGATCGTAAATGGTCCATTCTCCCTCCTTCCTTCATTCTTTCTCTACCCATCTTCTTCTCCTCCTCCTCCTCCTCTCTCTCTCTGCCTCTCTCTTATTCTTTGCTTCTCTCCCATAGGCTTACTGGGCCTGGATTCATCTGAAATCTTGCAAAATTACACTACTCTACAATGAAATATTTACTGAAACAAATGCAGATGTTTCTTTTATGTAGTTTTGAAGCTGCTGAATAAAGAAAAGTGACAGTAACATTTGTCGACTGTCTCTTGTTCAAGTAATACTAGTTAATGAAATGAAATTTTTTATTGTATGCTATATATGTAGAGACCTGAAGTTTCACAATTGCAATAATACTGACAAATGTTAATCGCATGACAGGTAGTGCTCATAAGTACATAAAACAGATTTTTTCCATGCATACTAAGTCCCGATAGAATGAAAATTTGCCACTTCTCATGAATTTCACCACATTTTGTGCATATTCTATGCAAAACAGACTAAAAATTGTAAAGGAGTTTAACATGTTTGAGAACATTCTAATGAAAGTAGTATGTTATGAATACGTTAAATCCAATACAACACTGTTTTTCAATCAAACGTTGGACTCCCCTTCCCCTCAAAAAACAAAAAAATCTAGCTATGCCCACTTTCCCACCGTTTGAAATCAAATAAAATGAGCCTAACACTGAAATAATCTCACATTGCATTCTTAATTGAAAAACAAAATATATGCATCTCCCTAGTGCCGAAATAATTATTACAAAATTGATGGGCATTTATGGACTGAACCAGGATCCTCCCAAGTCAACCAATGGAATCACCACTTTCCATCTTAGGTTACACTCTTCGAGGTACAGAGACACAGAAATCAGTGATAAAGTACTGTAAATTATACTAATCAAAAATATTTTCACACTTTGTTAGGGTAAATTATTGCAAGCATGATCAAGGAAATAAAGGTCAGTAGTCATTGTGCCAGATAAATTGTTGAGTGCACAGAATTCTATACTTTTTGCTATCCCATCACTTAAAGCTAAGGCTTGTTCCTAAGAATCACACTTTAAGGTGACAATATTAAACAAAATTGCTGTTTTGATTTGACAATTGCCTGGGAACTGCTTTAGTTTCAAATATGTAACCAAACTTATCAAAATGACATGCACTTTTAAGTCAAAAATTTTGAATTAAAAATTGAACAATTTACGACATCTAATGGTAAAAAGGAGCAACCTACTTACTCATCTTCCCATGGACAAATCTCGTTGATATTGGCTGTTGGAGTTTCCTCCCAGTTCGGAACAACTGCAGTTGTCTTCTTCGGTGAAATGGTAGGCCTTGGTTCAGAAGGCCCTTCTGCAGGAATCGTTGCCTCTGTTTGATAACCTGATTTCACTGATGTGTCTACTTTTGTAGTTGAGGATTCTGCTTTGACAGACTTCCCACATTCTTTACTTGGACCGGGATTGCTGTCGACAGATCCTACACTGCTCATCGGTTTCAGCGAGGACCTCTTGCGGTGTTTTGAACTACAGCTAGTTTTATGCACTTTTGGCGAGTCACTTTTCTTATCGTCTTTCGCAGTCACTTTTTCCGTATCACTTTTTTCCGCTATGCTCAGTTTCTTACTTTCACCAACATGCTCTTCCTTTGAACTAGTCCCCTTTGTTATCTTGCTCGTTTCCATGGATACTTGAGTTTCTTCACACACAACTTCTTCAGGTATCGCACTAGTTTCTAACGGTACACAGACTCCAGTGTTTGTATTGGAAGAGGTAACCTGTTCAGGTACCTTTTTTGACTCCTCGGTGCATTCACTTATAACCGTTTCTTCTGGTGCACTCTCGGATTCCGGCGGGTGGACATTGGCGTCGACAACAGTTTGATGTGACTCCATCACGACCGTGGAATACTTCCGCGCGGGGGTTGCCGTGTCGTTGTTTTCCCAAGGACAAACGTTCACATCTATTGAAGCACCTGAAGCAGCACTGTCAATGCTGATCTTCTTTGAGAGAAGAGAGTCATTGCTTTGCAGGCTGGACTTCTTCAACTGCTCCGAGATCTCGCTCGTTTCAGACGTCGCTTCCGCTTCGGATAATTTCTGGTTATCATGCTTCTTGGAAGACGATGGACTCTCCGCTGCTTCCCACGGACACACATCCGAACCAGTTGTACCATGGCTGGTATTGCTCTGCCCGCTAACTTTCTTCTGTGACTCTTCAGATTTCTTTACTCGTGTCGGGATTTCAAATGATTCCCATGGGCACACATCATCGTCTCTTTTCTCTGACGTCGTTTCACTGAATGTTGTCGAAGAAGAATGCCCCTTTAATGGCGGGTCTCTGCAAAAACAAATGCAAAATTTCATATTAATTTTTAAAGATTATCAAGCACACTACAATGGAAACTTTTGAATTAAGAATAGGGCAGTGAAAAATTAACCACCTGGCATGGAACTTAAGTCATCTGGAAATAGTATGTTTTTATGTTAGTTCTTGTAGCACTTAACAGAAGTTACCTTGATTAGAAATATTAGAAAAGCAAAATTGATTTTCTAGCTTTCTTTTTTCTTTTGTTGATTATAACTTTGATTATATAAGTCAATTCATATTAATGTATTCTTTATAGTTATTAAGTTCAACAGTAAAGAATTTATTTTCCAAAACTAAGGAATTTCAGGTTAAGTATTCTGGTGAATTTTTAGAACAGACTTCAGAAAATGATAAAAAATGTATAATATTAAAAAATGATCAAACTATCTGTAGCAGTTACCATCTGATCATACATATCTCTGGTACTTAATAATGTGGCATAATATTGTATCTAATTTACAAGAGAATATAACAAGACATTTTTTTTTTATTCTTCAAGTGTGATAAAATTTATAATCATTAATTAATGATGAAAGTTGTGCGAATTACTCACAAATTTAATATAAATATATTAATAAGTTACGTTTTGCGAGTATGTATCTAGGTAACTCCTGCGACGTTTCGGGACGCAACTGCTCCCTTCCTCAGGCTGCTCACGTTTAGGTTATATGTAAATCATAACCACATTGACCTCTCCATAGGTACAGGATATAGTATTGGTAAAAGATGTGTGGTTAAAAAACAATAAAAATCTAAAACCCATTACAGGTGCAAGTCATACTACCATGTTGTTTCCCAATTAGAAACTGCTCCTTGGAATGTTAAAACTTTAAAAATGTGAACAGCCACGGCCCGTGTGTGCTTTGTGTCCCGAAACGTAGCAGCAGTTACCTAAATACATACTCGCAAAACATAAGTTATTAATATATTTATATTATAATCATTAGCTCAGATAATAAAGCAGCTTCAGAAATGCCTAGAAGTGCTAGGAGCTAATGAAGTAGTAGCTCACACTCTCTCTCGTAGGTTATCATGTCAGCTTACTCACCAGAATTTTCATACTTTAACCATCAACAGCCTGATATACTTCCAATGAGGGCAGTGAATTTGAGATGTCGACAAAAAACATTACTATGTGTTAGGCATTTTGAGTACGAGGGGTTGCTGGTAAGCCCTTAGCTTTTGGGCTTTCTTAGGATTTGATATTGACAAATTGCAGGTTGTTATGAACCTTCATCCTTGTAGTTTCTTGCAACAAAATATTAGCCTTCCAATTTAATTACATCTTTGTGTTTTGCCGGTGCGAACTGAACATGGTAGTAATTCAGGAAGGCTTCAGTGAGGAACACAGCAGAACAGTAATGAAACATCTCTTCTTGCAAGGAAAGTCTACAAAGCAAGTTCACGAGGATATGGCACAAACACTGGGGGACCATAGCCTGTATTACACCAAAAAGAAAAACTGGTTTGCCAGATTTTGGACTGAGCATTTCAGCACGGACGATGAGTCATGTCTGGGATGGCCTCCATTCGTGATTTTGCAAGAAACTGTGGATGCTGTGCATGAAATGATCTTGGAAAATATGAGAATTTCTGCTAAGCTGATAGCTGAGACCATGAACATCTTCCATGAAAAAGTGATCGAAAGTTGCAAGAAAGGTCACACAAGTGGCTTGGTCTCCACAAAGAATATGTTGAAGAAAAACCTCAACAATATTTGCCAAATCTCATTTCGGTAACAGTTTCATACATCGGAGACACATTTCTTCAATTTTACACAAGAAACCACTTACGGAAATTAGTTTCTCCAAGGTTTACAACGTTCGTCGAGGTATTTTCTTTCATCGTGGAATATATTACGTCGTTCGGAAAGTAAGTTCCACTGATGAATACCGTGGCGCTGCAAGCGGGGCAGTGTGAATGCGCATGCGCCTTGTGTAGCCACAACCTTGATGAAGTCCAGACGTCAGTCTGAGGCAAGTTGGTCAGGACAGTACTGCGTAGTGCGTTGTTGTTATGTTTCGGACAATCCAAACTCCCGCCACGTGTGAGGTGCGGTCCGTGATCCGTTTTCTGGATGCACGTAATGTTCCAGCTACGGATATCCACCGTCAGATTTGTGAGGTGTATGGAGAAGGAATAATGAGTGCTTCAATAGTAAGAAGATGGGTGAGACGGTTTCGAGGTGGACGGGTTAGTGTTCATGATGAAAAACGAAGTGGTCGACCGTCTGTTGTGAATCCCAATTTGGTTCGTTTAGTGGAAGAGCAGATTAGGATTAGTGCAGATTAGCACTTTGTCTGAGCTGTCATTAGAGTTTCCACAAATCTCCAGAACTGTGCTGTATGAAATTGTAACAGTAAATTTGAAATTTCGCAAATTGTGTAACCGTTGGGTCCCTCACCAGCTCTCCGAAAATGCCAAAAAGGAAAGAATGGGAAGTGCATTAGAGTTTTTGAAACAGTATAGTGAGGATGGGGAAGAGTTGTTGGATCAGATTGTGACTGGAGACGAGACATGGGTTTTGCATGAAACCCCAGAACAGAAACGAAGCACCATGTAGTTGAGGCACTCCGCGTCAGCGCGGAAAACGCAACCAAAACCAAAGTTTACAAACAAAAAAATCATGTGCACTGTGTTTTGGGATAGGCATGGTGTATTGCTTGTGGAATTTATGGAGCGTGGACAGCACATCAATGCCGAAACCTATTGTGTGACACTTCAAAACCTGCGTCGTGCAATACCAAACAAACGACGTGGCATGCTCAGTCGGGGTGTCATTCTCCTCCACGACAATGATCGTCCGCATGTGGCAAATGCAACTCAGGAACTCCTGACGACCTTCCTTGGGAAAAACTACCACATCCCCTTACAGTCCTGATCTTGCCCCATTTGATTTTCATTTGTTCCTCCACCTTAAGGCATTCCTTGCTTACTGACGAAGAACTGAAACTTGCAGTTTCCCAATGGTTCTCCATTCAGGCGGAAACGTTCTATGATAGGGGTATAACGAACTTGGTATCTCGCTGTGATGCGTGCTTGAATTCTTATGGCGATTATGTGTGAATGTTGTACCATGTATATATTCTCACCCCTATAAAGATCATGATATTACTATTTATATTTGTCATTTTATTGCATGATGGAACTTACTTTCCGAACGACGTAATATTTGACCGGGAAATCATGTATTTTTCAAGAGAAATATCTCACCGACGCACAATTGCCATTGCCTTCATTTGCTTGCCCTACGACAACCGGATGCTGCGTATGTTTGATGACGTAAGCCTCTGTCAGTGTTTCAAACCCCTTTTTTTTATTTTTTTATTTTACTATGCTTGCCTAACGTCACAAAACCTAACCTAACCTTATCGGAAATGGTTCGTGGGGCTATCCGTGAATGGTTTGTGGGGCTATCCATGTATGGTTCGTGGGGCTATCCGTCAGCTACCCATGTCAGTGTTTCAAACCCCTTCTTTTACTATGCTTGCCTAACGTAACCAAACCTAACCTATCTTATCGGAAATGGTTCGTGGGGCTATCCGTGAATGGTTTGTGGGGCTATCCGTGTATGGTTCATAGGGCTATCCGTAATGTACAATTTGCACAAGTGACTAACACGATAGTAGGTATTTTTCGGTGAAGGATGTTGGAAACACTGCATGCCCACTATGGTAGTCAAGATTTGCCCGCCATATTCTGTGTTATGGAAGCGAAAAAAGGAGTCAAAGAAATTACTCTCTATGTGAAAAATTGTGTTTTTTTCATGTAAAAAGCATAATGGCACCTTGAACTATGTTCTGCAATACATAATTGGTAAGTACGAACCATGCGAAACACAAAATATCAGATTTTAATGTGTCTCCGATCAACGAAACTGGTACCCTCATTTGTTGTAGATAAAGTTAAAGACTTACCAGCACCACCTTGTATTAGGATGATATCAAACTGCAAATGATCAATTTAAAATCATAACAATTTTGAAAAGTGAAGATCTATGTGTTCATTAATTAATCCAGAATTCATCCTCTACATATCCAATTGGTATATCTTAAATTGACCTTACATCTTGCCTTGCATCAGAGAATTCATATTTGATCTCAAATTGCACTGCTTAACTGGAACCACTAAAACTGAAATTCCTATAGTTGTTCAGAAAAGTCATTACATAAATTTAATAACTACACATTTAAAAATAAGGAAACTTTAAAAAAGTTGTTTAATTCTAAAGTTTATCAATGCATACAAGCAGCTGAGCACAAGTCATCCACAGCAACAAACCCAACAGACCAGATTGATGATAAGAATGCATGCAGTCTCAGCAAAAACTACTAAATAAGTGAAGGGGAAATATACTGTGATGCATTTGTCATTGCAACACATTCCTGTACAAAATGCCTAAGAAAAACAAACATATCAGTCTTTTGTTTAAAATATTGTACTTGAAAGGAACACTTGTTCTGTCTAATTTTAGATTTTTTTACTATAAACATAAGAAACTGAACTGCCATGTAAACACAGAAAATTAATTTAAACTAAAGTAAAATTCAAATTTTAATGCTTAAGGAAATTTCACATTTTAAAGCAAAATACTCGTAATGTGATCAGCGACTTGTTCTTTAATAGCACTATTGTGTGTAAATTTTACAAAAGAATATTATATTTTAACTCTTATTGCATATGTTTTTGCAGTAAAACTTGGATAAAGTTACAAGGTTGGGTTAAGTTTGATTACATTTTGATGTTTATGCATGATGATAATGAAATGTACATGATACAATTTTATGCAATATTTTTATTAAAGAAAAGAGTGTGTTATGTATAATTTATTATGTATGTAAATGTTACATTAGATTATGGTCTGATTTAATACACCATAATGCCACATAAAGAGGACCTTTCGTAAATGTAAGCAGGGTCTACTTTTACTCATGGGTTCACCCCAGTCACTTATGACACTCATCTGATATGAGTTTGGGTGTTCCCTGAAGGTACTTTAAATGGGTTACCAGGAGGAAAAAGATCCACACCCATTTGGGTCTCCCATGTGATCAATTTATTTAACAAATTCAGCAAGTGCTGTAAAGTTTTTCCAACACATATAACTTATTAAATTAAAAAAATAATAATAAACTCCTTGGGGCAACAGGTGTTTGAGGGCAAAGGTTTTCAAAGGGCTCTTCATTGGGTGATGTATTGTCCATGAATGTCCAATGTTATCTGGCTTTCCAGACAGGAATTCATTACTATTTCTTTCAAGTAGCTTCCCAATTGTCCTTACAATGATATATCAACTCCAAAACAAACAATGCAGTGACGCGGTACCATCTTCGCTTCAAACGCCGTACCCTTTTGTGAATGAAGACAGTGCATCTTCGAAATTAATAGGATTTAACCATTAAATTGTGTAATGCGGAAGTGCAAAATTTTCTAATTTTCACGTAAGTAATTTTAAACCGCGTTTACCGCAAATATCTTGAACAAAACTATAGAGTTTTGGTTCAAACCTGGGAGTACTTGAGTGAAAAGCAAGGACACTAACCTGCCATATATTGATATATTATTATTATTATGAAAGAAAATGTGGTAATCAGTGCAGAAACTTTATTGAACCAAACGAATCAGGAAAACAAAACACACGACTAATGCATGCCACAACAACATGGCTTGTTAACTGCAACAAGTAAATGTTTAGTGTTCCCCTATGCTTTCACGCCATGAAGGCATATAGGGGGTGTGGAGTTAGGCCCCACACTTTCTTGATCATGGCCAAAGGTAGGGGTGATGTAATCAGCACCATGCCCCTGGATGCCTTTACCCCCCAAAGTTTCCCCAGGTACCCCTCTTTATATGATGCTGGGTGGGTGCCAGAGCTGCTTGAACAAATGGAAAAAATCCCAGTTCTCCCCCTCCCAGGTATCGAACCCAGGTCTCTCGGATGGTAGTTGGTGCCCTAAGCACTGAGCTACCACGGCAACATCCAGATGAAAAACATCCAGATAATTGCAATATACAGATGAAAAACCGGACTCCTAACCACAGTATTGGGATTGAGTGACTTCTATCAGTAATTATTACCACACAATGTATGTGAGGAGGATAAGCATTCCTCTCAACCACTCAACCAATAACAACTTTTTATGTCAATTTTGATTGAGAATAATATGTTCTTGCACTATAAATAGCATCCAATCAGGTAGTAGTGTACGCAGGATTTTATCCAGGGTTGGGGGAGGGGGTTATTTCTAAACCTTTCTCCAAATGCACATTACCATTGTTTTATTATACTTTAATTAATTAATAATGCTCATAATTAATTAATAATACTTATAATTAATTAATTAATTAGCTGAATTACTACCAATAATACTACTAATACCACTACTACTATTAAGTAGTAGAGATATACATAAATATAGTATTTATGAAAGCAATTGAACAAAATTACTTTCTAGTCATTCGATTTTTAACAAATTCAGGGAGCATTTTTTTTTTGTTTCTTTGTTACGAAATAATTGTCTAGTCAATGAGGTGATACATTTTAAGTGTGAAGAAAATCCATAAAAACAAGAAAATATATTAAAATAAATTGAAATAATCAAAGTATGGAACTCATCCAAAGAGCTGAGGTGGCCGATAATTCACATCTGGATTGTGTTTCTGTTCTTACCAACAAAACATCCTACAATAGTTAAGGTTATTGTTGTTGAAATAATTGTGTAGTCAATGACGTGAGACATTCTAAAGAGACACATTCAGAAATTCAAATGTGCCGCGATAAACAATGGGACGGTGGACTGGTCTGCCTAGCCTTTGTCTATACATTAGCCGCTTACAACAAACCTAGAACTTTTGTTAGTTAATTCTCATTATTCACACAAAAAAATACATGTTCAGTGAACATTGTTGGAGCTGAGATACGAAACAACTTTTTTCCTCTTTTAAATCATAGTTGCCCTCATATTTTATTTTCAATAATTCGTGTTTACTTTCAAGGCATTCACTCTGAAAGACGCGTGTGTTTGGGATGCTGTGCTTTCCTCCATGTAATGGTGCATGGGAATTATAATTCAAATTACCACTACTATTATTATTATTAGTAGTAGCAGCAGCAATAGTAGTAGTACTAGTATTGTCGCAGATCTTTGACTGTGATAAATTGGCCATTTTTAACTTTTTCCACAGCATTTTTCATAATATTTAAAAAGTTCAAGGGGGGTTTAAATTCCATAACCCCCCCCCCCCCTTTGCGTACACCACTGCGGTTGGGACTTTGGCCAATAGTGTACATCTGGGAACAAAGGCAAAATACAATTGATGTATCAATATGAAAGTTTTATCACAGATATAGACATATATGTAAAGATTTAAAATGTAAAGCTATCTCCTGTGCATTGCATTGCACTATGAAGGCATATAGAGAGTGTGGAAGTAGGGCTCAATCTTGGCTACAGTTGGAGGTTATGTGGTCAGCACCATGCTCCAGTCACTTTCATGCCCCAGATATCCATCAATTCGAGACTGGGCAAGTCCCAGAACTGCTCAATGCAGGGACATTGTCACAAATATTTTCCATCTGGCATTGCCTGCCCTAGGAATCGAACCACGGTTTTTCATGTGGCAGTTGGATGCCTTGCTGAAGTGATCACTGTAGCTCCATAAAGATGTAAAGTGCTAAAAATATTTGTGAAGAACATTCACTTGCTCTGATTGGCTTTGTCTTGTTTAATTTTTTTTTATTTTTTATTCTTTCTATCATCATCATCAAACACATCATCGTAAAGGTGTGTTTGAATCCATGGAAATTAAGAAAATCCCACAAGCAATATGGTATTATTGGCCACAATATATGTACTTGCTGGTTAATATATCTTTCTACAATGTACCACAGAAAGGCAGGCGAAGGATTCATCTATTCTAAGTTCTTTTCTTTCCTAGCATTCATTCTGATTGTCTACTACTGCTGTAAATGATCTAAAGCATGTTCTCCAATCATAACTAATGTGTGAAGAGGTTAGTGCACTAATGAGATGCAAAGCATTACAAAAAAAAAAAAAAGGTCATAGAAATATTATTAAATGGCATTGTAATGAATTAATCAAAACAAGACCTTGCAAAGTTTTCTTTGAAATGATTCTATTTTTAAGCACTGAATTTCACATTTGCTCAAGATTGAAATGATGAAATTCTAAAGCCCTTTTCTCAAACGAAATGTATTTTTATAAATATACGAAAAGTGCTGTATATACTTATGATATTTGTCTAATTTTAAATTTTGTATCAAAATTGCACAATAATTGCTGATTCTTGCAGTCATATTTTAAGATGTGAATTGAGCTCTTTCTGAGTTAATAATTCCAACATATCACAGTATTACATTTATAAAAAATAGCATTTTGTGCAATTTCAGTTTCAAATACATAAATCATACATATTTTTTTTAAAAAAAAAGTTATTCATAATTAGTTTGCATCATACTAGGGTGTCAGTTTGATAAAGTGTAAAGAAAAAAACCATTTTTAGGAACCATTCCACAGTACTTAGTTTGAGTTTTCTTTACAAGAAACATTTCAGAAATAGGAAATGTGCTATGTTAATAAGAAGTGATTAGTTTTCATCACAATTCATGCAAAGTAACATTTAAAAAAAAGTTCGTGGGTGGGTGAATTTTACATATAAATATTCAAATTTTTATCCTACTATACATAAAGGATAAAAAAATGTTATTTCATGACTTTATCTCATCGTTTTGATTAATTATCATATAATGAATAAAATAGTAATAAGAAAGAGCCTCTGAACTCAAAGATGTATGTATTATATTAAACGTAATTAATAGTGTTTAATTAGTTCATCGCAAGAGTACATGGCAATGACACTGAAATTTTCTTCACGAATTTTTCACTATTTGGAATATATATAATCAATCAGATTAATAAGTATCATGATTGTACATACTTTTCACATACGTTGTACAGAAATCCCACAAAGAGGATCATATGAATATATGATTCATAACTAATTACTATCATTATTACAAGTATCATGAGAACTGATTTATGCATATGAGTATGTGTGCGAATGAGGATGGATGAGGTAAGAAGAGTGCCAAAAATTATTTTATAGAGTTCATAATTATAATTTATTTTTAGTAACATATTATGCAATTATATTTTAATTTTACATTACTTTTATTTAAAGAGAAACTTTTCTTAAAAGTGATTACAGACTGTATCATGCATAGATCAAAATCAGTCACAGAGGTGGTCATAACTACTGGTGTTTACATCTACTAGAGAAAAAAATAGTAAATTTCATGTTGGGAAAGGAGACTGTAAAACACAAACCAAGCACTTTTTTCAGTCACCATGCAAGATATATTTATATGTATTAACAATTGTTGGTAACAAAATGTAAAACCTCAGATTGACTCCATTCACTTGACAAAATTAAAGAAACAGTGACAAATAAAGTACTGGAGATTGAAATAATTATGAGTTACTGCACAATAAATCTATTATGTAATTCTAATTGAAAATTAAGCACGTAATTCTGTTGAGCTTTCACATATTAATAAAAGGAACAAAAATGAAAAAAAAAAAAAAAATTACACAGAACACTTTTTAATGCATTTGTGCCAACGCTCCATTTCATCATTTAAGATATAGAAATAGACATTCAATTTCTGCTTAACAACAAAAATTTCATCCATTTTGTAGATTAGTTTTTCTTCTTGTGTCTCAAGAACAATTTCATAAAATTGTAATTTGATTCAGAAAAAATTGTCTGCAATTTCGCAGATAAACTGATCTGATCCCACATAATTCATAAACAAGGAAACTTTCTGAGGTTTTGCATTGGATTGATAATAACCTGGAGAGAGAGAAATGTTGAGTAGCTTGTGTAACTGACAAAGAATCATTA
Source organism: Lepisma saccharinum (assembly GCF_977018435.1). NCBI lineage: Eukaryota > Metazoa > Arthropoda > Insecta > Zygentoma > Lepismatidae > Lepisma > Lepisma saccharinum. Next base: position 70,903,980 of record NC_139242.1, read on the forward strand.
AAGTAAAGATTAGTGATTACATCAGACAAACGGAAAAACTTAATTACCAAAAAAGAGATCTGGCAGAAACTTGAGCATGCAGCATCACAAAACACAAGAATACTCAAGGTCATCCATGTGGTCTATAAATTTTTCCTCAAAAAAGAAATTCAGGCAAAACAATTGATTATTCGCAAACCACTATTTCTGCCAAATCCTGTTTCGTTTTATTTGATTTTCTTAAATGTGGCAACAGTATAATTCATAACAACAGCTAGCCTCCACGAAGGCTACAACACTCAGTACATATCACGAGTACAGCTCCACAACACCTACAAAGGGCACCTAACTTACAGGCTACCCCAACGAGCGGATGAAGACTTCGACTGTCGTGGCATATCTCCCCTGCAAATTAATTGTCTTGTAATTATTCATTTCTACTCACTAACACCAATGGATTTTCAATAAATATTTTAGAACTACTGGGACATTCTTTATTTTGCTAGGTTGGGGATCAATTGTGACAGCTTCAATTTGGTACTGGTACAAATTTAAACAAACAATATAAAAGATGAGTAAAAAAGATAAGAAAATTTAAGAGGTTCTACAATTATAGCAACAAAATATATTTACACAATTCATTTTGACGTGTAAACTAGCTAGCAATCAATGAAAATATCTTGTTTAAAAGCTAAAGAATTAGTATCACATGATATAATAAGATATATTAAGATCATTTGATGAGAAAGAATATCTTTAAACCTTTTATTGAAGAGAGAATTTAATAAAAACAGAGGTCACAATAAAAAAAAAAAACACTCAAGGTTTGATTTTCTTTTGACAATTTCATACTGACCTAATCAGTCACAAGGAGTGGATATGTGTGAATGCATGTGATCCTTGTGTGTGTGTATTTATGGACATATATTTATCAGGTCTTTGGTGACAGGTAATGTGTTGTTATTGTGTGCATTCTTTAACTGGGCAGCATTTACAGAAGCACACCTATTCTCTTCTCCTATAGTTTTGTTAGTTTTTCTACGAATGCATATTTTAACCAAATTATATGCATGTACCACTATCGTGTAGCTTTAGATAAGAGTTACATACAAAATATGATAAATTTAAAAAATAATAAAAAAAACACGAACACAATAAATATTTTCGTCATGTTTTCATGAATTATATGGCAATTATACATATACATAAAACCTGCTAGGGAAGTTTAGGTCATGTCTGAACATGAATCAAAATAATGTTATGGCACAAGTACACATTCTGTCTAAAAACTCAACCTCAACCAAAACACACAGCAAGTTCTAGCAAACTGAAATATATATAGATACATCAACTTTGAATTTTGATTAAATGATTTTGGAAAGATCCTGCTTAGTCCTCTCACCTTTGATGCGAGTGATTCCAGGATCAATCCCCAGTGGGTGCACATTCCAGTGATTGGGATTCCACTATTGGTCCAATTGCAATTAGCCTATTTAGTTTTATTTATTTTGTTTTAGGGCTGGTGTTTTATGAACAATAATATGTGCTGCTGCATGAAAGGATATTATGTCAATGTAGGGATGTGCCGAAGCCAATTACAGATGTATGAAAATCGGCCGAAATTGACACATCGGCATCGGTATCGGAATCGGCAAAAATCCGATATTTAAACCGGTACAGATTATACTAGAGTTTTTACCTTCTAATAAGTTTTATATTCTAGTTTTGTAAGATTTATTGAAAATTTGGTTATGATTCGACATTATTGTAGAGTTTTTGTAATAAAATTATTGCAAACTCATTCAGAGGATCAACCTAACTATAAATCAGAAATAAAACAGTACATTGCTGAACCAGGATCTGCTGTTGTATTGGAAATTCAAAAATAAATATTCAAACCTGAAGCAAGTCCTGAGAAAATATTTGGGCATACCTGCTGCATCAGTATTCAGTGATTGATTGTTCGGTGTTGCTGAACAGATTTGCGATAAGAGAAGAAGTATGTTACTTCCTGAAGTGCTTCCAAATCTCGTGTTTCTGAAGTTGAATCTGGCAGAACAGGAATTCATTTTGCATTTCAGAGAACTGCTTGTGTACTAATGTTTAATCTCTTGAGAATCCATGTTCTTTTTAAAGGTTCACATAACATTTTGTAGATGCAAATGTACATTCGCATCTCTTGAGAATATATATGTATATACGTACATATGATATACAATAGAAATGTACATAGCAAATTTATTTTTGTCATGCTGAAAATAACATCCCATTTCTGTTTAAGAATCTTATGTATCGGAATCGGTTAAATATCGGCATCGGTATCGGTTCCAAAAATTATCGGTGAGTACATCGGCATCGGTAAATTTTCAGCTTCGTCACATCCCTATGTCAATGATTTATCCACATAATCCCACCCAATTACTCCTCCTAGATAAAACATCTGGATTTAGGTACCAGCTCTCCCCTCCCATGTCCTCTATATTATGGATAAATTTTATATTTATATAAACTTCATGCATCCTTGGCAAAACTGAAGGTATGACTTTACTGAACCAGCCAAGTGCATGTAACTACAATATTGTCCTTTCTCAATGTATGCAATATTTACATACTTTTGTAATTAGAAAAATAAAAGTTCTATCAGAAATTTTGCTAGTCTATTCTCAGTATTTGTAAAACAGCAGCAGCAACAGAAGTGGACAGACAAAGTAAAAAATATAATGACAATGAAATATAATTTACATCACTGAGAATAAAAATAGAGATTAGTCATAAGAAATGAAGGTGATAATGAAATTGTAAGTATAACTGGATAACCAGTACAGTTAATTGTTGTATAAAAAAAATCACTATTTCGATCATGAGATTCTACCATCTTTTACTCAGATGATCTCTCTTATGACAGAATTTCTGAATTTTCATAGCCAGTGAATATCTTTTCATGTTCCAATTATCAAAGTGAATCTTTATGAATTTACTTTTATAGCACAACAAGGAATATTACAGCAAGAAGTAGAAGAAATGGTTCAAGTAGGTTGCAGAATCTTGCTTTTTGCTGCTTCATGAAATGGATTATTTCCATATTCATTATGTATAGTTATATCAGCAATTTGCTGCAAATGGTTAAGAATGCCTCTTTATTCCATGCCATGTGCAAGTAATTGTCTCGGAAAGTAAGGTCCACAAATTCAAATAATTACATTAATATGCTACATTTTTATATAAAAAAAGGGTCCTAATTGTAGGTAAATATTTTATATTTTTGTCTGTGCACGTGTGTATTTATGGACATATATTTATCGGGTACAAACACAGATGAATGTAAGTTGTGGGCAAATTTTTTCTTGGATTCAAGTTAATTTCTCCTACCTAAAATATAATGATTCAGCCAATGTCATAATCAAAGCACAAGATTCTTAACTTTTTTATCCATGGATGTATGACTGAATCACATATCACTGCCAGTTAATCAGTGACAGTTGCTAAAGGGTAACAGGATTCTGAAAGGAAATTCTATCAGCTTAAAAATTCTATGATTCAAATTATTTATATTTATTTTGTTAAAATAACACCTTCTCTAGGTAAGGGAGTATTATTTTTAATGATTTTTCTTATTTTATTTGACTTTCCTACTTCTTATGAGGATGAATGTTGATTAGATAAAAAATTGTTCAAGGGAAACACAGTGAGAAACTTCTCCAAGTGATGAACTTGGATCCTTTGGTGGTGAACTTGTCTGTGTGAAGAGGAGAATGTGGTATACAGGGTGGGCCCACAAGTTGTAACAAGCAATTCAACTATAAACTTTGGATACAGCACAATTGCAAGAAAAGAAATTAAATTTTGAACACTGAGGATTCTCAGATTTTCATACTAAGTTGCTGATACCCTTCTTGCTGCTTGTGGGTACCCGTAAGTTATAAATGAGCCTGACATTAGATTTAATAACATTATTCAGGTTTATGGTGTGACCAATTTTCGTGATGGCATCACCAAGTGCTACATAATATTGTAAGTAGCATTCATACAACAAAAATCACAACACACAAGACATACATGAAAAGTTTCTTGGTTTAAATCCCACCTGTATGGAATGTCGCATTCCAGCTCCGTTAAGTTGGATTGGCTGTGGGAGTGAGCCACACGTGTGTCTCGCACAATGACTCCCATCAGATCATGCGCTGATCCAGTGAGACTCTTGTCACTTCCACGTCTCCTCATAGTTTGTGGATTCACCTGAAACAAGCTGTTTGGAGCACTGGCCGTGGAGATCTTCTTCTTTATCTGTCCACCAAAGTTGAAAAACCTGGAAATGAAGTACATGTTTGAATATAATGTACAAATTACTAATCTAAGACAAAATTTAAGTAGAACTAAAAAATAAATATAGACCAAAATGCCCACCAAAAGAATATCAAATCAGCCCCATAACATTAACGATCTTTGCAGTGTTCTTCATGGAATATGTCAAATAAGGTGAAATGTTTACATTATTCTGCAACTTGATATGCACAAAAATATATTTAGAATGTATTATCCCTACAAGCAATTTCAGGTGATGATTGATGCTTTTCCAGTGTTACAGCAATTGTGAGAAATAAGGTTCTTATATTGGGGCATAGATACATCTATATGGGGTTTCAGTTAAATTTCCCTGCATAACATGAAAACATGAGACAACACTACAAAATTTATAACAAATGGCTGCCTAGCTACGTTAATTCTCCTAAACTCACCAAACAAACAAAAAAAGAGAACAGAATTTAATTACACCCACCTCCTTCGCTGTGATGGTTGTATTGCTGTTGCCAAGAGATTTTTGTAGTGCTCAGAACGTACGAAACGAGGGTAGCAGTCCTTTTTCAGCAGCAGGGTGTAAACATGTTCCGACGCAGAGTCAAATGTAAACCTAGAGGGATTCCTCATTTCTTGATGAACACGTTCCATCGTTTTCCCATCAATGTTGATCTCACATGGAGCACCTGGGGCCAAAAACTCTCTGCAAAAAAAAAGCATTATTTTGTTAACAGTTGCCCAATAAGGATGCATGTTATGATGATGTGCACGGGATGAGATGCTATCTGGAAATGAATATGATGTGAATGGTGATATATACGAATGTGAAAAATCATTTCCAATGAAACAAATTCTTATCATAATTATACATTATTACCTTACCTGAATATTGATATATTTTTACACTATAAGTGATGATAAAATAAACTGTGATAATGAGAAACATCATTTCTCACATTTAAAATACTTTTTCTGTTTCCATTATTAGTATTTCTTGAATAAATTGCAAGATGTTTTTCAAATAAAAAACAATTTAAGATGGGGCATAATGACCACCATCCACATCATATTTATTTCATGCTGTCCTAATAAATACATATTACTTAAATTGTTATATAGTATTTCAGTACCCTAAATCAATACAATAATAGTAATGCAATGTTAAGCACAGGGGTAACTTTCTTTAGTTCATCCTAACCGGAAGAAAACTATCTATGTGAAACTTCTGCTAGCACAGGAATCATGGGAAGATTGAAACATCTCCACAATAAATAAAATCTGAAATCTATTACGTAGTACTTTATCTTTATTATGAACACCCAGAACTACTTGATACTCAAACGTATCAACTAAAATAATAAACAATTTAAATGGACAGAATTGTTGAGTGCTCTGGGTTCAAGTCTCAGCTAGAGTTTGGGCCCATTCCTGTATCTATTTTTATCCAATCACACTTAATTATTATTGTCAAAATTAACGAAAAAGGTCAACCCTGAGAAATCAGCAATGCCAAAGCAAATAGTAAACCCATTCAATATTTAGTTTCAAGACAACAATATATACATTTTGCAGCGAATCTGCTTCTACTTACTCAAATATGTGTTGCACTTTTCTTATGATTTGAGATTGAGCACTGTGCCTGAGGTCATTCACTGCCGTCCAGAACCTGATATTTTCATGACTGTACTCCTTTCGCAAGTAGTTAGTGAACTCTTGCAAACCTGGAAGAAGGGGAAAGTAGTGATTAATTTGAACCATCTCTGAGATACAGAACAAAGGCAGGAAATTTTTCACATGTTTGTCCAAAAAACGTATAGACAGGAAAGGGTAGATGTCTCTAAAATGAATGAAGTATTCTAAAACATGTAATTTTTTCCTAAATATGGCTGATCTTTCAGTAGTTGTGTGCATTTTTATAGGTGTCAGTGGTTGTTGAATCATACCATCGTTCTTCTACCTGGACATGTGCTATACTTTAATTAATATGAGGAAGTAAAAGTCCTACATTTTGAGTAAAAGATAATTTAAATTTTAGAAGTATGTATTTCAGGTGGAGAAACACAAAATCACAGGGAAGTTATCCGAGTGACTTTGTTATCCTACAGCATGACAACATTGAGTATGTTGAATATTGTATGGGATAGTTTGCTGAACAGCTGGACATAATATGTTTGCGGTCATTTGATATCATCTGCTATGTTTCTCTGATGTATGTGTGTGTGTCATTCCTCTTCTTAATGTCTGTCCAACTGTGGCACTGTGGAAGAGTCATTTCAGTCATTGATAGTACACTCGTGAAGGATGAAGTTTGGTTTATATTTTATATGTTTCTTTATATCAGACTCAAATTTCATTGCAGCTCTTTTGTATGTATGTTTCAGACAATAGTGTATGCTGAGACTAAAACCTGGACTAACTCACTATGAAACTTGGTCATAGACTATGGAGGAAGGGAGAAGACTAATAGACTCATTCTTGACGTCTTCGAGGAAGCCACATTATAATAATAATAATAATAATAATAATAATAATAATAATAATAATATATCTTTATTGAGCGGGCAAGGTTCAGCATACGCTGTTCTCCACCTAACCCTTGTCAGAATACAGAATAGTTACAAACGGTATGTATATCCAATAAAAAAAAAAGAAAAAGAAAAAGAAAAGAAAACAAAAAATAATAATAATAATAGTAAATAAGTAAGAAAGATGAAAGAAAAATGTATGGACAATTTGAAATCAAATAAGAACTGTAAAGATACAATTAATGAGTATATGTATACACATAAAACTAAATTCTAAATACAATTTTAAGTATATATATATATGAACACACACATGTACACGTAAATGCATATTTGTTAATGTTTGATGGTGCAAGAATAGAAATATTTGACGTGAAGTAATATCAAATTCTTATATTGACATTATTACATTGTGGGATGTATTTTTATTAGTGTGTGCTTCTAGACTAAAACTGTTTACATAGTAGATAGTCCTTTGGTCTGGATTTAAGAGCATGCAGTGTTAATTGGTTAGTTATTGTTATGGGCAATTTATTCTAGGTTGAAACTGCATTTACCGAGAATGATGATTTGAAGGAGGCAGTACTGTAATGACATGTAAAAAATTTGTTATGCCCTCGCGTGAAGTGTGAGTGTATTTGAGTGCCTATTTTAAGTTTTCTAAAAAAATAATCTAGTTTACTTACTTTCAAAATTTTGTTTATGAAGGTGATATAGTGCAGATGCCTTCTTCTGTCCATTGTTAATATTTTCTTTGTGTTCAAATGAGGCAGGATATGTTCATATTTTCTTATGCTCAATGCAAATCGTGTACAAGAATTTTGCATCACCTGAATTTTCCTTTTATCTCTGACTCAGACCCCAGGACCATAAACTACATCACAGTAATCAAAGAGTGACCACAATAAGAGCTCAACGAGCTTCAGTTTAACTTTTTCAGTTAGATAATTTTGAGACCTATATACATTTCTGAGGGCCATTCCAACGGTAGTCAGGTTGCAAGCTTCTAAGAATTGAGGTTGCCAACTTCTAAAAAATGAGGTTGCCAACTCCTAAGAATTCACGTTGCCAACTCCTAAGAATTCACGTTGCCAACTCCTAAGAATTCACGTTGCCAACTCCTAAGAATTCAAGTTGCCAACTCCTAAGAATTCAAGTTGCCAACTCCTAAGAATTCAAGTTGCCAACTCCTTAGACTTCAAGTTGCCAACTCCTAAGAATTCACGTTGCCAACTCCTAAGAATTCACGTTGCCAACTCCTAAGAATTCAGCCCTGTGGCAGAGTGGTTAGCACATCATGCTGCAACGCCAAGGGTCCCGGGATTGAATCCCACTCAGGCTTGATTGTTTGTGAATGTCCATTCATGAATTTTATCATTTCATCACTCATCCCCATCTTCACAAATTAACCAAGAGGCACAAAACGTGAAGTAAAATAAACTAAATCAATCAATCAATCCTAAGAATTTAGGTTGCCAACTCCTAAGAACTCATTTTACCAACTTCAGAATCACCATTATCTTCAATATTTTACTTTCTAAGCTTCAGACTTTGCAAATAGCCTAGATAGCTTGGAATATACATACGCTCCTGGTTTCAGAATATTGTTGAGCACAAAAGTTTCTTTCTTTATACTTTTCTTGTTACTTCATGTGTCAATCACCAGGGGAAAGGAGAATGGACCATATTAGTGGTGACATAACAAGCAGACAACTGAGAAAGATTGAATCCAAACAAACTTGCCATGGTGTTTTCCTATGCAATAGCATTGGATTTTCCATTGCAAGGGGAAACTTTAAAAAGTGTGACAGCAGTTCCGAAACAAAATTGTGATATGTATCATACATCAATGTAAAGTTAATATACTGGAGTAAGGAAATAATGCATTTTTAAAGAAAAACTGAGCCATCCTGGTTTAGAAGATCAACTGCTGCACCACTGTTGGTGGCGATGGTTGATAGGAGCCCAGCAGCCTCATGCATAGGCGCCAACTCCATGGGGCTTTGGGGGGGGGGGGGGGGGGTTTGAGCCCCCCAATGTTAATGATGTTGGGGCAGAGCCCCTCAAATAATTTTGGTTAAGAGGATCTAATGTATTATTTTGCTTCTCTTGTAAAGTTTACTCTGCATTGTGCCACATGAACTTAACTTTAAATATACATTTGAAATGTTCTAGTCCATCAACTTTGGGGGCTGAGACCGCTAAACCATGAACTTTGGTGGGTCTATGACTGGAGACAGCAAAATACATGACTTATTACTATATACTAAGTATATAATTATGAGTATTGTTAACATTTTTACTGAAAAGAGTTTCTAAATAACTAGTTGATATGACAATTATACCAATATGTTGTTTAGTGAATTCTGAACAATTTGAGGTCGTAAACATGACTTTCAGGCAATACTGATATGTACGATATTTAGTTTTCCTCGAAATCTCTTCCTCTAGTCCAAGGAATAAGGGGAAAATAAAGTTTATTTAACACTGGCTTGCAGTAAAGTACGCAAGGAAAGCTTATGAAAGGTCTGTATTGCAAAAGTGGGCAAGACTATGATCAAATGCATTATTGCTAAAGCACGGCATGCTTTAATTGCAAAATTAAATTTAAGAAGTAAAATATTGTAGCAAGAACAAAAAAGTAAAACTATTTTCCTGCGATTTGTGTTAGCATTTATGTAAATAATTAAATAAAACTGTTAAATATTGTAAATATTCGTTATTTTTATGGGTACGTCAACACTAAGGTTATTTGCACCTGTCACATGTCCTTTCTATACAAGTCTGTTGTGGACATTAAAACACACCCATGCCCTCGCTGGGACTCGAACCCGAGATCTCCGGATAAAAGTGAGTTGAGTCGACCACCCAACATGCTCGGCTATTGAGGCCGGCATCAAACTGTTAGGTTGGCCTCTTAATGTAAATACATAGCCTACTATTAAATAATACCCCCACACCCCCTATACGCCTTCATGGCATGGTGCTAAGCACAGGGGAGCACTTTACTTTTCTTTTACTACTTTTTTTTTTTACTTTTAAATAAAAATGTTAATTGTTATCTAAAAAAAACAAATGAGCATAAAAAAAGACATTAAAAGACTTTGAAACATTTTCTAAAAGTTTTTCATGTTACATTTAATTTGCATGAGGAATATAAAAGATGCTTAAAAACTGCTATACGAAGACGTAATTTTTATTTTTAAAAAAGGAAGGGAGTAAGTCATTCATTCATTTATTTCAGTGATCAGAGCCCCCCCAATAATTTTGACAAGTCGGCGCCCCTGGCCTCATGTGACTGCAATGCCTATTGGTGTGGTTTCCAGATCAGATGCCGGCTAGGAACATCCACTTAATTTATTTCTTACTCCAGTTATGTTTTACCTTATTCCTTATAAGGTATGTGTAGTATAATAATAATAATAATAATACTTTATTGTCATTAAGCTTGTACAGCAATAGACAACGTCAAGGACAAAATACATGTGAAATATATTATAAAATAATAACCCCTTTTATGTTTAAGTTGCACTAAAATACAATATTTTTAATTTCAAGAAATTCTTGAGTTGAGTATAATGGTGTAGCAACCAGGGGTGCCCATCCCCCCAAGGCCTGTGACACACTACCCCCCCCCCCCCAAAATGGGTAGAACATCCCCCCTTTATGCCGAATTATTTGCTCAAATTATTTTTTTCAGACAAAATTTGCGGAACAGTGTAACAGACATATTTAAGCAAAATGTGTTTACTTTAGGTATTGTTTATAATGTAGACAATTACATGTACATTGTATATTACTTGACATTGATTGAAATAACATTTTACACAAATAATAATAATTTCTCACGTTGTTGCAGCAAGCTTACTGATAATCTTCTCAATTGGCTCCACCTTTAAAATATCGGAGTCACAGGATGGAATTAAGGTAGACATTCACCATTCATCAGCCACACACGAATGTAGTCAGTTTTTAATGACACTAATTAAACTCATTGTGCGTTCTGCAGAGCAATTTGTCAACTTATTTTATATAATACCTGCAAATTTGGAAAGGTCGAAAACTGGACAACAACACAACCAACCCCCAGCGACCAATATAAATGGTTTGCCTTCCCCTACCATCCCACCACTTCCAACCGCATAGCCAAAGCCCTTCTCCCATTTGGCATCAAAGTAGCGCACAAACCCAACTCCAAAATAACTGATAAACTGAACAAGCACAAACGGTACTTCCTCTCCCCCCTTGACAACCCAGGTGTATATGATGCAGAGTGTGATTGCAAGGCTCATTACATCGGCAGGTCCATCAGATCTGTCAATGAAAGAATCCAACAGCACCTAGCAGATGCGAAAAAAGCCCAACCCACTACTGGTCTTGCTAGACATATCAAATACAATAGCCATAAAATTCAAAAGGTTCGAGTCAAACACACTGCCCACACGCTCATAGACACCAAAATCAAGGAAACGCACGCCATAATGCACTTCCCGCACGAACTAAACATCGATAGCGGGCAAGCGCACCATACTTGGATTCCACTACTGCAGCAGTTATCGCCCGGAAATAGCAGACGACGCACCAAGATGCACAGCGCACCTAACGGCAGCCAGAGAACTACGAACAAAAGACGCACGCCAAGCAACAGCGCAGCAAGTTCCAACGAGGATGGTGGCAGTGGCCACTGAAATTAATCGAAAAAGAAGAAAAAACAGCTTCGCGGATAAAAGTGAGTACTAGTTTCTCCGTATTTATATACTACCGCGTCTCTCTTTTCCCTATCATGAACACAGTATGGTTCAAGAAATCCATTCTTAACCCATTTCTGTAGATCCATAACTTATTCAGAACCCATCATGTCGTGTGTACCTGAACTGAACCTTATTTTCAACATTTTGTCTGCTTGACTATGCGAACAGCACGTCCCCCTCTTCCAAACCGATTCTAAAGGCATAAGAGGTGGTTCTTCATTTCAACCCCATCGCAGCGACCAGCCACAGGTAGGTAGAGAAACTGTACATAATAAGCATAACTAAAAATTAATAACAAGTTAATCAAACGAAACGATCCCCCATTTTTGTGTGAAGTTATGTAGAAGTGGCAGCTAAACTATAACATTTTGTCCCCCCAAAAAATTCCCATGATGCAGGTGCGTAATGAATCCCCCTGTGGGCACTCCTGGTAGCAACTAACCAGGCATACTCCAGGGGAGTCTCTTCCACATAGGTCCCACAGATCTCCCATGGTGCGTTTCTGGTAGAGCACATAAGATTCCTTTGGAACCGCCTTTCTAACTGCCATAGTACTCGTCCTACAGAGGTGTGAACTGTACTTTCCCACACTTTCGGTGGTGTCTAGCTCCAACAATGAGCATCTCTCGGAAAAATGGAAGAGAAACTTTCATCTGGGTTTGACATGATGTATCTCTGGTTTCATTTATGACCATTACTTATGATACACCCTGTATATGCAGGATCGAGTCTGCATTTCCCACTTACATTTCTATGTAGTACATCTCCCATGTGTTGTGATGCGAGATACTAGGCACCATTGAAGTCATCAATGTTTCAGAGGAAACTTACACTGGGCCTGATGGTGCAGTGGTTGTGTCATCGCCTTGTAATCAAGGGGTCCCAGGTTCGATACCTGGTGGAGGCACATAGTGGTTCGGATTTCACTTTAAACTGTAGATCCAGTCCCGATTAGCCATTCCATTCATAAAGAGGACTTAAAACACCAACTCAATCAATCAAGCAACTTACCCTTTTGCAGTAGCACTGAGAGACAATTCAACACAGGAAAATACAGTGGAAGGAATAAAGCAAGCAAAACATTGGCTGACTTGGCAGCTCAGTTGGTATAGATCAACCACAAGGAAAAAAACCTTGGGACAAAAAGTCCCCGTGCAGCTTTCCTTTCTTCCCTCCACCTCAGGCCATAAGGAAGCATGGTCCAATCTCCCCCACCCCTACTCGCGGGAGTACGGTACACAGGAGTTGCGGGTCTGCGGAGGTTGTTTTGCTCGTGGTTCCACTATAGACCAATGGCATGGTATGCTAGACCTTCAGGTTCAAGTCCTGGTAAAGCCTGCATTCTTTGCTTAAACTTGTACATAACATCTTAGGATGCATAGAGAGAATGCAGACAGACAAATCCTTCCAGAACAACAAGAAAAAAAGAAGAAGAAAAGAATACAGGCCGAGGATTTTCAAAAGGAGAGGGGGATGTTATGTATTGTTTTACGTTAGTAGTCTGTCCTCATTTTGACATAATTTTCTGAGACTGATTTTCTATTTTTAGTAATACTGGGGGTGCGGCTAATACCCTCACCAACCCTTTTCCCTGGGCATGCCACTGCTAGTAACCAACAGCTTCTCCAGGAGGTATTGTATTTGTATTTTTATTATTAGCATTAATTTTCTGCCACTTTCGTCTAATCACAATGATGATGATGATAGATGATTAGATGAAAGTGATGAAGAGCCATATACATAGAACACCCCTCCCAGGAAGGATTCAAGCCTGGTTTTTCCATGTCACAATCCTCATAGAACCAGTTACACAGGAATGGGAGAGGGGGGAGATTATCCCCTATAAATTTTTAGAATTTTTCAATCCTATTTGTGCCCCTTGTAACTCATAAAATAATTTGTAATTAAGGTGCAAGATGCAGCACAAAGCATCTCGTTTTTATTAACAAAACACAAAGATTGTTTTGTCTTCATTATCCAAAATAATTAGCAGTCTCAGTGTCAGCAGGGGTGGTAGTGGGTCATAAGATGTCGTGCAGTGCAGAAGTCATTGACCCTGTCATCAGGGATATGGTAAGATTTGGCAATGATAGTGGCTAATTTACAGACCTCGTTTAATTTTGCAGGATAAGTGGTAGAACAGTCGAAGGCTGAACTTTGCCCATGAGTAAAGAATTTCTAATTGTAAGACTGTACTGCACAAGTATGCTTATTCAGGAATGCAAGAGTACAATGCTTTAACACACATATTTTTTTTTTAATCCATAAAGTTTAGCAAAGAAATTAATTTTTCTCACCTGTAGGATCGCTTACTACATGTTCCATGGAAAGTCCCCATTTTCTTACTCTCTTGTCCGTTGGAATTTCAACACTGTAATACAACAGGTTAATAATTAATACATTTGCATTATATTATTTATTTACTTGCATCTATTACAAAAAATAACTTTAAAAAATTTAATATTATTTAAAGCATTGATTTTCAATATTATCCCTGATAGCTATTTGATACAGGTAATAAATATATTATGCATTATGCCATGCCACTTGTGCATAACTTGGATTGTTGGGAGAATTTAAACTAAGTTAAATACATACTTTTATTAAAATTTGAGTCCTAATTGTCATATTTAAACTACTTTAGAAGAAAATAACTCAGATTACAATACAATATCTGTTGTTAAAAGTTGCTAATAGAAAGAATGCATTTAATCCTATTACTGACTGAGTGGTATCTTAACTGAAATAGACAAATGCATTTATTTCTATTTAGAGATTCTGAATCAGTGGCATGGCGTTACTTTTTCAAAAGTGTTACTGGCCATCAGATGTTATCATCTCTATCCTACCCCACTCCCCCCCCCCAAAAAACAAGCCTTTGATCTGGATTTTTGTTAATTTCGTTCTTTTTTTTTTTTTTTTTTTGCAATCTGCTCAATGATTTTGCCACAATAACTCCTAGAAAGAACTACCACTCATGAGAGAGTTACTGCGAAAATCCAGTCAATAATGGTCGAGCCTTGTCAACCATCTCTGTTTCTTTGCAAAGAGGTGGAAAGGGGAAGAACAACCACACATTCGGGTCAGTTTGACACTTCTGCATTGAACAGACGACAGAATTCCCCTCCTCCAGCCGTGGAAGGGAAGTCCAGATGTACGTACTACTGTTGCCAACTTAGTTTTTTGGAGCAAGGTTTGTCCAAATCATGAATTGCATCAAGTACTTATATTTTCGTCTATTACATAAACGGCCTCAGTTGTAGTTAAATTCAGCTTTGGCTTTGCAGTCTAGCTCTTGTTGCTTCAGAGAAATAGTATCCCAGTTTTAGGCAGAATTTAGCTCTTTTCTGGAAATCCAATGTGACAACACTTGCTGATCCGGTAGGCCGCAGCGGTAACTGGGCCCCTAAACAGGCATGTGAATAACCCCCTAGCACACTTGCCTCCAAGTCTTTCCCCGCTGTTCCCTTGCATTGGCACCCTTTCCTCTTGTTTCCACTTGAGGGTAGCGGAATGGCCTGCCTCTTTGCTTTTGTCAGCTGCAGAAAAAATGTCCTCTGCAATATACACTCAATTGCAACGCTGTCGGTTAACATATTTAAGAATGTTGTTATTTTATTGAGGAGAAACTTTTTAATTTCTTTACATTTTGCTGTTACCTGCGGTAACACCGGTTACATGCACATCATGCCTCTGTTCTGAATAGATAGATACGCAGATTTACAGAAACTGGGAAATGGTATATACTAATATACTGAAACAGTGCAATATTAGTAAAAAAAAAATTTATCTCAGTCTATCTGATGGGAACATACGCTAAACCAGGTACTGATTTCATATATGTGTGTATAACATCTAGGACTGTAATTAAGTGGATTAAATGCCTCCCATTGCACTGGCTATCCATGGACATCTGCAGGATTTTTTCTAGGGAGGGGCAAGCAAGGTAATTTTTTCCTGGGGGAGGGGCAAAGGAGGCATATTTTTCCCCATAATAGTGATGCCCACTCAAAAAAACTGCTTCAGTCTAAAATTGGCATGTTCCTTCAACACCCTTTTAATAATTAACTGTGACTCAAATGAAAGTATGTCTGAAATATATGATTTTTATGTAGACCTTCATTTTTGGGGGGTGGTCATGTACAGGCTATCCTACAGTAACAAGAGCCCTGATTTTCAAATTCACCTAATATATTCAAAGCCATGTTGTTAAAATCTTTGTCATTATTATACTGATGATATTTGCTACACCTATATTTGTCCAACAAGTCATGAATTAAGTGGCCACTTCAGTAACAAAATATCAATAATTTATTCCCATAGTTATTGCTATAAATGATGTTGATTGATTAATTTATTTATTTTGTTTATTTTACTTCACTTTTCTGACACTTTTGGGTAATCATGAAGATGAGTATGAGTGATGATATGAAGAAATTGATGAAAGAACACTTATGAAGAACACCCATGCCCAGGCTGGGATTCGAACCCATGACCCCTGGCATTGTAGCATGCTTTGCTAACTAACCACTGCCGCAAATGATAAAAGCAGCACATTCTTCATTATTACATATGACGATGTTTAAACTTTCGCAATCTTTTTCTCTCATTTTGTGTCTTTATCCTTCCTTTTTCAGTTGCAATGTCACCTTCCTGCAATTGTTGCACTTGTTTTCATCCAATTGCGAGCCTTTCTCATTCGTTTCTTCTATATTGAGAAGCTGGAGAATTTGTCACAGAAGTTGAGTGAATCTCATCTCCATTGCTGCCGCAGCTGATTCATCATCAACTTGTTCATACCACCAATCTCAATGGAGTTGAAACAAGAAAGCAGTGAATTACATGTGCTGGAGGAAAAAAAAAAAGCTAAGTGAGCATAATATGTAGTTCACTGTACTAGTTTCTTCTTTCTACTCCAGGGTGTAAGAGTGGCCCTTTCTGAAGATACCCGAATGTCAATCTCTCTTCCATGTAGTATACCCTGCATAATACTTTTAAGTATATATCAGAGTTAATGCATTACCGATTACTTTCCAATGTTTTTCATTACTTTCTTTCTATGATGTGCAAGTATTTTTTCTTGTCCTTCATTGTGATAAAATATCATCGATTACTGTTACCCCTTCATGCATAAATCACGTTGTTTATGCAAAAATGCTGAGCTGTTCACAATTCTGGCTACTTTAATGCAGTAATGTAATTTACGCAATACCTCAACTTGCATGATACCTTAACCAGCTGCACTTAATTTCAAGTGAGTGAAGACTCTGAAGCAGGAATCGCATTAGCCTTATTGATAGACTACGCATTAAGCCTAACTTCAGAAACTATGTGGAGATGGGATAAGAGGTCCTTAGAGTTTAAATTGGATATTGCTTTTAGACAACATAACTCATGGTCTGAAAAGTTCTCTGGTTTGGAATTTATTTTACAGAACTTGCATCGGAATGGCAGAGATTTATTAGGCTTACAGTGGGCTGTTGAGGAGCCAGTAATTTACATCATCTCCAATCCACGGATTAGATGGCTGAACTGGTGTGATGAATGGGTCGTACTCCACGTAGGTCTCACAGTTCTGGATCAAATTGTCCACTTCCTGAGACACCTTGAGCCGTGTTCTCACCAGGCAGTTCTGCAGAAACTCTGCCTGTGAATACAGAGCAAAAGCATCATTGTAAAGAACCATTAGGATGAACATGCTATTCACAAAAAGTACTTAACATTGTTGATTAATTGTCGCTGGAGTAGTCATGAGTTCTATTATGTTCTATTATGAATCACCTGCTGAAATTTTGAATTTCGTATTCTAGATATCCTTTTATGACAGTAAAAAATCACTCTGTTTCTTCAATTTTAGATTATCTATATCTCAAAATTGTGGCAGCGTAAAGTAAATAGGCTGGCCGACACTGTCGAAACATGATAAAAATAAGATGGCACTGTGTAGATAATTATTAATATGATGACCTTTCCTTGTTTGTATCATGTCCAACAATGTGAATATCAAAATATATTTTAAATTTGAAGATCTGTCTCACCCATGCCAGAAAGCTGGTATTTCCACTGTATACTCACTCTCTCACTCTCATACACACAAACACACAAACACACACACACAGAGCATTCTCACATCAAAACATCTGAAAAAATGACACAATTTGAATTCACTTCTATTAAGTTGTACAACGAACAATATCAAACCTTATGTATCTGGCACACACATGTGATGTACTCTGTAGAAGTTTCAGTGAAAAATTCAGGCTCGACAAGGACTCGAACCTGGTTCTCTAGCATACTGTGCCATTGCTAATATTTCTTAAAGGAAAGTCCCTAAGCGGCAGTTTCCTGTGTCATTCTCTCATATCAATATCACTTAATTTCTCTACTATTTCATTCAGGAAAATACAATCACCTAGGTCTTAACCAGAATTCAAACCTGGGACCCTTGGTATCGTAGCATGCTGTGCTGACAACTCTGTCCCAAAGGTCGAATGAACTACTAAGACAATCTTGGTTTCATCAGACACACCATGGTTTGAGTCCTCTTCGATCCTCTTTTGCTGAGATTTCTACACAACAATATCTAATTATGAAAAATATGGATTTCAGTCTTTTTTCAAATTTAAAGACTGCAAGCACATAAAATATTATATTTTGGGTGCTTGTTGTACGAAAAGAGTGATGTAAGCAACAAGCATTTATTAAGAATACTTCCTCAACATGTAAATGCTGTAAACGTTTGTCTGCATTGTTTCGTCACCATCATTGCCAAGAAATGCTTCAGAATTAATTAGTTGTTAAAAACATTTCTACGTCACCGAAGCATGATAAGTTTCCATCCTTTAGTTCCACAGCCTGCAGGGATTCACACGATACTTACTTCTCTTTGCAAATCTTCTACAGTCTTCTTTTTAGCTCTAGGGCTTTGGGTTCGACTAGGAATGGGTGCAGTTTCAAGACAGTTGAGATAACCTGGGGGAGGGCGATACACCCGCCAGTAGGCTCTCTCCTGACTGTCTGTGACTATCTTGTCCCCCTTCTTCCGCTCCTTGGCCAACCGGACCTGTAACAGAAAGTACCAAAAGTTACGCAAGTAACAATTAACTAAAAATTTGGTTTCAAAATGTTACATCAAAACAAGTGTGTCTGAAATTCAGTACAGAAGACCTAAGAGAGATATATTACACTTATGTGTACATGATATAATGCAATGTAACTAATATATGGTAACATCCCAGAAATATAAAGGAGGTATTGCTGGGGGAGGGGGCAGGTCGTAACATTCACTTTTGACTCAACTTTCCTTAAGAGAGAGATAGAGAAATGAACATCAAAAGCAGGAAAAATAGATAGAATATAAGACTAGTCTAAACAAAACGAAGACATACCCTTCCCATTTAGGGTCATATTTCCCTCAAGAAAATACTAAGCACGCCACTGAAAATGATCAATAGGAGTTGGAATCAATCTTTGGTGAGGAGATGAGGGATCCAAGTTGATCGATTAATGCCGAGGAGGACACACACAATCATTGTTGCCGACTTTAGGTTGCAAAGTAGTCCTCCCCAAACCCAAATTTCTGAAGAGGTGCAGATATGATGCCAATGTTGCCTTCCAATAATATTTGAAGTCGAAGCTACTGCATCCTACAAAACACACACACACACATGTTCAGCAGTGCCGAATCTACAAGCCGCAAAACCCCGCAGTGCGGGGGGGGGGGGGCAGTGACAAGTAAGCTTTTAGGGGCCCTCAGCCATTGACATAGTAGAGGGTTCGCGTATGTAAAAAATAAACATAGTTGCTCAGCCTCAGGGGTACAGAAACTAATGCAATATGTACAGGTAAAGTTAAAGTTCCCTATGCATATAGCACCGTGCCGCCATAAAGGCACATTTAATGAAGGGAGGGGGTAGGGCCCACATATTTTCGATGTCGGCCATCTTGGAGGTGATGTGATCAGCACCACGCTGCGGCCGCCTTTTGATTTGAGGCAGGGTGGGCCCTAGAGCCTCTTTATGCGGGGACAAAGCGGGAAAAATTCAGAACTTAGATCACCCACCTCAGACTTCTCACGTGGCAGTCAGACTAGAATCAAATCAGGCAAGAATTTCACGAGAAATGCCGGGGTAAAGGTTCCTTCAACCAATCTTTAATCAGTAAAATTTACGACTGCGTGATTGTAACAAATGTACCTATCATTTTCCAGGTGTGAGAAAACAGTGTACTATATACAACATATCACATAACCAACCCCCTTCCCATTGAAAAATTTTGAGGTGGGTGCGTGTGGGTGTAGGTAAGGGGGGGGGGGGGCTTTGGTAATGTTTTGCGGGGGGGGCAAGGCTCGTAGATCCGGCACCGGATGTTCAGATTCTGCTGACCACCGCTGCGGAGTTGTTAGCTACAGCATCAGGGGTTCCGGAATTAAATCCCAGCCTGTTCATATTTGCACACGTGCGAATTACTCACTCCGGTAAACTAAAAAGTGTTTTCTAAAAAAATAATAAAAAACGTTGCTTACAACAACGGGATATACTCGCATATCATAAGCAAACAGTTTTTGTGTTTTTAGTATTTTTTAGAAAACACTTTTTAGATCCCAGCCTGGTTATGGGTGTTCTTCGTGAGCTTCCCTTCATCAATTTCATCATATCATCACTCATCCTCACCGTCGCGATTAGCCAAAAGTGACAGAAAAGCAAAGTAAAATAAACCAAATCAATCAATCAATCAATATATTCAGATCCGTAAGTGAAATGGGATAAGGTAAAAAAAAAAAAACATAGGTGACACTCGCTGTGGGTTTCAATTAATATTTACGTTTATTATCGCTTTCTTTTTTTGCGTAACGACAATAAACACACTCCAAGTGGAACACGATATTCTCAGACCCTGCTTCCGTCTGCGTTCCACTTGAAGCTACCACCCCTATCTGCCACTGCACTCGTCCAGCTAGCGCATGCGCAACTGACTGAAATTGTCACGATCCATTCGACAACACATGGATCCATTTGAACGTAAATCGAAAGGCACTACGTTGACAACAGGGAAGCTAGTGTCAGAGGAAATAGACGTATTTACCCTAATCAGCACAAATTAACAGTTCGTTACGAACATCGAGAGGATCGCTGACCATGTTCTAATTCCGCTTGTTACAGAGAGGGAAATTTGCTTCGCCTGTGCAAGCCTTGTTGACGGTTAACGCAATTATTTGGCGCTTGCATCGCATTCTCAAAGCATGCCGGGAAGCTGCGTGTGACTTAATAAATGCGGGGAAGTGGAATTTGAAAGGGGAACGAAAACGCGATAGAACAAGAGATCGTTGGTGTGTCAACGGGATGCCAGGAGGAAGCCACCTCGTTTCAATGTTTACTGTTTCAATTGAGAGTTCCCAAGCTCGTACGAATTTGCGTTGTGTTTTCTTTTAAATCTGCCAGTAAGCAAATTTTATCTATTTTCTTGGAAATATATCTTCGGAAGGTTATTTTTGAAAAGTAGTTGACAGTTACTTCGTCCAAAATGTAATTCTGTTGCAGTCACAGTCTCTCTAATTGAACGAAAGTAAAGACTAATATTCTGATGTATGCAATTTTGTGTAAGAATGGGACGGAGGGCAGACAAGTCTCTCACCTCGGTCTCGTCTCGAGACGACTTTGTATCGAAACAAGACCCAAGACGTTGTGTTCGAGACTCTTGTTTGAGGCTTTGGTATGCAGTTGTGTGGTGTCGTGCTATATACTGCATATGTCAAGAAGCGAGACAAGAACGAGATGGATGTTTGCAAACCGAGAAGAGACAGACACTGTAATTTTGGGGGAAACAGATCAGAATAAAATGCATAAAAGAACCGTGAAGCAGTAAAATGTAGTTTAAAAATCTGAAAAATACTGAATAGTGAATAAAAATATATTTTGCAGCACAAGCATAAGACAGTATCTTCTATGACATTAACAATAAAGTTAATTTAGAACACAAAGCATTTTGCACTACTTTTCTGCATGTCAAGTACCTTTAACATTGCAGAAACGAAACATGCATGAAAATAATATACTTCTATATGTTATTTTGCATTGCTTTTTTACCTCCCGAGTTAACCATGATGAAAAAGATGAATGATTATTTGGTGAAATGGTGATAGGACAAACACAGACACCATGATGCATCCATGCCTGATTAGGGTTCAAACTTGGGATCGCTGAATTCATAATACATTACCCTAACCACTTACTCATGGATGCTGGTATGAAATTAAACTTTGTAGCTGTTGAAGTATAATTAATCATATTACGAAAAAAGTTCAAAGCATGGTCTTTCATCGACTTCTGTTATCTGATCGTCATAGTCCTTGAGAGAGAGAAAAAAAACTTTCGGAAAGAAGGGTTTCTTTACAGTATTATATAATCACTCATGAATTTTATGACACATAAGTGAAAACATCTTATCCCACAACACAGAGAATGGAATTTTGGGCCAATCACAAGGGAATTTTCAGACTGAACCAGGAACAACAATGGAAAGAGTAGTACGGCCAGAATTGTAAGTGGAGAAGTGTAGGGGTACCGGGTGAGCTGTGATTCCATGAATAAAAATTATTCCGTACAAGTTTCAATGATTTCAAAGGTTTCAAAATTTTCACTCGATTGACGCAAGGAAGAGTTCTGAGTTTTGGTTAAGTCCGCTTTATGCACAGATAGGTTCTAATCGGAACTAGACCTACAGTTTCAAATGAGATCCGAACAACTATATGCTTCCATTTGGTATCGAATCTGGGACCCCTTGATTACAAGGAGACGTTACCACTACGCCATCGAGGAGGCACAGTTGCCGATTATAGTTTCTGAACTTGCATTAATACAACGTGCCAAAAACGTTTGCGGGCTGTTGAACCATAAACCTCCCCTTAAATACGGCCATTATAATTTATTGGACTTGCAGCTTTACATTTCCCACTTTTCCTCCCTCAGCCCGGGACTTTATGTTATAACATATTTTTCAATTGGCTTCGGATCTATTATTGGGGTGAGATCTTTACATATGTGATGAAAATCAGCCGAAATAGACAAACTTGACAATGCATGTTTTGACATATTTCACAAATTTCGCGTTTTTACAACATATTTCTTCAATTTCTTTGTAATAAGACATATTTGTGTATAATTTCGTAATTCTCTCGCACATAATCGCTTATTTCATATTTTTTTTCTTCGTAGCTTTAGCACAACGGGAAAGTTCATATTGTCGATGGCACGATATGGAAATTACGGAGGAAGAAAGGTGCCGTCTTTTCTTAGTACAGAACAATATAATACCCCACTTTTTTTATCCCGCCGACATTTGATAGCCATGCAAACATTATTGGGTCAAAATGTTCTCTCTCATTGTTGCACAGGAAGTAAAGAAGTTTCGTTCTCATTTCTTTTCCTTTTTCGCTTTTCACAAAAGTCAGTCAAAAGTAAAAATAACATTAGGTACATTACAGCCCCTACTTTACTCTATCGGGTATGGGAGAAATTCGAGAGTACTGTTGTGCATATTTTTGGCTTTACTGGGAATATTTCTGCATTTTTCTGACATATTTGTAATTTTTCATGACATATTTTCTAATTTATATGACATAATTACATACATATTTTACAGTTTTATAGGACAAAGTCCCGGGCCCTAGGTCACATACGATCACAATATGAAATATGTAAAAGTTGTCCCATTGACACTATTTTCCGTTCAGAAATTTTCAAGTGGCGTTAGTTGTAGGCGCTCACAAATAGAAAAAAAAGCAGGGTTCTTACGAAATTACTTAGCACGTCAAATAACTGGTGTGTAAGGGGAGACCCTTCCACATAATATACCCAAATATCATCCTCACTTCCACGTAGCACACTCTGAACCATGGCCGTATTTAGAGGGGGTGTGTGTTTTAGGGTTCAACCCCCCGAAACTTCTGACATGTTGGATTAATGGAAGGTCAGAAACCAAAATTTGTAACTCATTTTCAAAAAATTATTCGAAACTTCACAAAAATACAACACGGAGACAATGCTAGGAAGATCGAGCAAGGATTTTCAAACTTTTGGAATTCCTGAAATTTGAGCGAAAGAGGTTTAACTCTCGGAATCACAGCCCACCCTCGAACCCTCCATTCTCACTACCGCTGTCCTCTTTCCAGTGTTGTTCCTGGGTCAGACTGAACCTTTGAATTCTTTGTTCTAGGACATACATTTAACCTGTATGCGGTCCTGTAAAGCACATACTTGTGCAGTGCATAGTTGTATGTAATGCTGTTTGGTAAGTATTGGAACAATTATGAGCGTCGAGAAGTGGGATTGAATTTGACCAAAGTCGAACAGAATAATCAAATAAAAACTTTGTTAGATAGAAAAAATTTAGGCCACGGTACAGGCACGTGGTTATGTTTTCTGTTTTTAATATTCTACTCTTTAATTCAAAGAGCAACTGGTTCCACAGTTTCCAAAATTTCAAAACTTAATTTGTAAGTGATAGGTCAAACAACATTAACTTTATGACTAAAATTTCCCTCTAACTTTTACAGCTTTTTCTTGAAGGTATCTAAAATTTAATAATATATAATAACGGTGCATTTCAGTACACACGGTATTGATTTATTGATTGAGTTGATGTTTTAGGCCACTTTATGCACAGTAAGACTAATCGGGACTGGACCTACAGTTTAAAGTAGGATCCGAACCACTATGTGCCTCTACCAGGATTAGAACCCGGGACACCTTGATTACAAGGCGATGACGCTACCAGGTACACACGGTATGAAACGTAAGAAAAATAAATGAAGAAAAGCAGTTGTGTACATACACTCGTCTGATGGATCGAGTAGAAACGTTTCCTCAAGGATATAATAACAGCAATAATAATACAAATTAGTAATAATAATACCGGGTGTCCCAGAAGTCTTTCCCTGATTACAAACTTTATTTATATCCGCTATATGCAATGTAGAGATGTGAAAGTGGTGCCAAAATGTTGGAAAACTTACCAAGTTTATTTGTTGCAGGTTTCAGTAATGTGGCTGTAGTGTAGCAGTGTCAGTGCCAATCAATCTGGAATTAATGCTCTTCACATCGGGTGGCATCTTTCCATGCAATGTTTCTTGGACTTGATAGGATTTGGGAATGAAGATAAATTCCATTTTTTAAATACCAACTTATTGATGGCAGATATTCTAGACGAAAGAATTCTGTACATTTGAAAGTTCCTCTGCACTGTTATTGGTGACCGGGTCTCGTGATACCAGAGGACATGCTGAGCTTTTTCCTGATTTGTGAACATTTCCGGTTTTCTGGGCACTGACACTGCTTCACAACGGCCACGTTACTCAAACCTGCAAAAAAAAAAAAAAAAAAAAAAAAAAAAAAAAAAAAAAAAAAAAAAAAAAAAAAAAAAAAAAAACTTGGTTAATTTTCTAACATTTTGGCATCACTTTCACATCTCTACCTTGCATATAGCGGATATGAATAAAGTTTGTAATTAGAGAAAGATATCTGGGACACCCAGTATTAATAATAATAGTAATTTTGGAATAAATTGGTTCATTATCATGAAATTTTAATTATTATTACATAATAATAATTATTTTTATTATTTCTATTATTCAAATTTCTAGCAACGACCATGGGAACAATTATGAGTGAACCCCCCCCCAAAAAAAAAATCCTGGCTACGGCCATGTCCTGGACTGCATTTTACAGACTTTGGCGTCGAGATCTACAGCCAGTATAGGGCTGTGTATGTGTTTTGTCCTTATGTGTGTTGAGTGCCCATTTACAGCCTCAGTTTTTAAACCAGGTAAGAATATTTTAGTCCTTCGACATTATAGTTATGTTATATTAGTTATGGGCTGGACCCCGTATGATGTGACTGGTGCAAAATAGCCTAACTGCTGACGCACCAAAAAATTCAAATTCAATCAATCACTCAATGAATGAATCAATCAAAATAATTGAAGGTGGATTCAATACTACATTAAAACGTCTGGCAGCAAACAGGTGTTAATTTCCTAAGTTAATTCGGAGTATTACAAGGGTTCGAACTTAATATGAGAAATCATTGAAAAGTGCGAATCAACAATATGAGTTTCCAACTTTTCCACTCTCGACAGGCGTGTAAAGCTGTTATCCTGTCCGTTCGTCAGAATGAATTCGCCCCCAGGGCATATGAAGTCGGTCGACGGTGGTGATCCAAATGCATTCTACACCTATCCAGGGGGCATTTCCCCCCCCTCATGTTTCGCGAAATTGCTCTCGACTAGCCTGTACATTCAGCCATCGGGGTTTCTATCGATATGTCAACTCGCTTGAAAAAACACAAAAACAACTTCTAATTCATTCCAGCTCCCCTGGTTCCAGTTAAAAGTTGGTCGCAACTACGAACGTCCAGCTCCACACGGGCAATGTTCCGCAAGTTGTAGAATACACGCATGGATGGCTCTGAGGGAGAATAACGACGTACAGCCTCGATTTTACTCAATGCTTATTTTGTTTCTGTGGATAGATTCGCAGGCTTTCAGTACAGAAGTATGTTTCAGAGTACTACTGTCAGACCTAAACTTGCATATTTCTGTTATTACCGACTTAAAATGTTTTTAAAATGAACTAAAAAATTCCCGGTCACGCCCACGATTACAGCTGTGTAGAACAAATTTAATATGGAAAAACACTCCAGCAAACGCTCCTAGGAAAATCCCATACATCTTATTCTCCCTTCTATGAAGAATTGTGTGCAACATTCCTTAGTGTCAACATAAATAGATCCTCATACTTTCAACATTTTTTACTATTCTCTTTCTCCCCAGTTTTATATACCTCGCTCAGTGTGAGAAAACACAAGTTAAATATTAGAAATATCTATTATTGGCCGGGTATTTATGTATTAGGGTCGGCATAATGGTGGGAGATTTTAAGCATCAATGCATTTTATTTTCCATACTTTCTTTATTCTTAGTTCATACAAATCCCAGTGTGACTCATAAGTAGAGGCCGGATTTGTATGCAATTTACATATTCTATTCCTTTCTAGATACAGGGTGACAATTAATGAACTATATGAAATAAAACGAAAATTAGTGACAAACCACGTAGTACACAAACTGTATTGCACATGTAAACGGCACTACAGACATTCGGATTTAGGTTATGACATGTTCGATATGTCTGCCATCTCTGGCGATGATGTGGCGCAGACGAACAGCAAAATTCTGCATGACCTGCTGAAGTGTCGAAACATCGATGCTGTCGATGACCTCCTGAATGGCAGTTTTCAGCTCGGCAATGGTTTTGGGATTATTTCTGTACACCTTGTCCTTAACATAGCCCCACAAAAATGAGTCACATGTGTTCAGATCCGGGGAATGTGGCGGCCAAGCGAGTCCCCTTCCAGTGGCCTCCGGGTACCCCAGAGCCAGAATGCGGTCCCCAAAATACTCATCCAGGACGTCAAACACTCTCATGGTCCGATGGGGTCGAGCTCCGTCTTATATGAACCACATCACAAACACTACCTGTTCTCTCAAACTTGCGAATCAAATTCTTGATTGTTAGCACACTTGGACCGGTTGTCTTTAACTTGTACTCGGTCGCAAACTTCCTTTGCGCCGCAATCGGACTGTTATTGCTCGCATAGTAGGCCTTCACAAGTGATATACGCTCCTGCACGCTGTACCGTGACATTTTCACTTGCAAATGGCCGACATCAACACGTTGCGTGCGCATGCGCATACGAATTCCCATCATGCCCTGTGGTCAGCCACGCAGTTTGGACATCACGCGAACCGTTCAGAAATTATGACGGTTTTATTTCATATAGTTCATTAATTGCCACCCTGTACATACCTTGAACAGAAAAATATAAACGAATTATGTAACTGACATGATTTTGCATAAGTTTCATGTTACATATTTTTACGTATTTGACAGGATATTACATAATTAACATTTTTGATAATTTACG
This sequence comes from Lepisma saccharinum, assembly GCF_977018435.1. Taxonomy (NCBI): domain Eukaryota; kingdom Metazoa; phylum Arthropoda; class Insecta; order Zygentoma; family Lepismatidae; genus Lepisma; species Lepisma saccharinum. The sequence continues at coordinate 70,931,512 of NC_139242.1, forward strand.
TTACATAAAAAATTACCTATCTCGATCCTCTTTCCTATATTTTTGATCTCTGAAAGACGATGAAGAAAATTTGTAACTCACGTGACGTCATATTTTCTAATCGATAAGATAGTGCTTACGGTCACCTAAAATTGACTGCGAAGTCGACAGAGGCTGAAGAAAAAAAAACAAAAAAACTGGAACTGTAATTTATGGAAAGAGTCCCCCCACCCCCTTTTCAGTGTATGACAGCTGAAAACATGGAAAAGTACCTAGTGGTTCACTCTGTAACAAAACATAAGGAAGTCCTGTATGCATTAATTCTTCTTGAATCTGCCTCTACATTTACATATTTTACAATAATTTGCAATGTGAAAAGTAATTAATACTTGACAAAATTGGTTTCTTAATCATATTCACGTTACTTTGCTTTTTTGAGGTTATAAATTTGATACAAATTTTAATTTGAACTTATGTCCTTAAAATTAAGTTGAACATGTTCAAATGAAATAAATATCTAGCAGAATTCTCGAAATTGCTTGGATGCTCGAGAAAAGGTCTAAATATGGCCCCCTTTTTATTTTGTCATTTTCGGAGGAAAAAAATTAATATATCAAGCACCTGCCTTTAAAATGCATATCTATGAAATATATACTTAAATGTAATAGCATGCTAAAGTATAGAAGGTCTCACCCTTTTTTTTAAAGCAATTTCCAAAAAATGGTAAAATGATGTATTTCAAAATTGTGGTCTAAATATGGGCTACTAGTGGCAATATCACAAAAAGCAATTAAAATTTAAAAAAAAAACAGTCATTTATCGCTAAAACATTATAAAATTGATATTTATGAATAATCTGTTGTTTTGAAAATCACGCGGAATGGGAAAAATCGAAATTAAGAAAATATTTGTTGAAAATGTGATCTCAGCATTAGACCTCATGTCATAGCCCATATTTAGACCATCACGCTATTTTTCTTCTTCAAATGATTTTCGCTCTCTGTGGCACATATTTCGCAAACAAATCATGGCATTATACGAGGGTGATTCAATAATTATTGTCCCCGACATACTTAAAGTATATGAATTGCAATGAATGATGGGGATATTGTAGCCTAATGTCTTAGATGCCTATATGCAAAATTTCAGAACCGTAGGTGCTATAGTAAATTTGTTTTTCTCGTTTTAAGTGTGAGAGGTGGCACTTAGTTTGAAAAATGGAGAAAACCGAACAACGAGCTGTCATCAAGTACCTCCAGAAAAAGGGGCTAAGCCCAAAGGAGATTCATGAAGACATGGTCAGTGTGTTGGGTGATGGGGCTCCTACCTACCAGGTGGTAAAAAACTGGTGCCGCGATTTCCGTTGCGGGAGGGAAAGCTGTCAACAGGCCCCTGGTGCTGGTCCTCCAACAACAGCATCCACCCCAGAAAACATTGATGCTGTGCATGACATGATTATGGCTGACAGAAGAATCACGGTGCAACAGTTAGCAGACATCATGCACATCTCTGTAGGCTCAGTGGAAACCATTGTGCATGAACAGTTGGGATTCAGAAAGGTGTCAGTGCGATGGGTCCCCAAAATGTTATCCCGTGAACAACAGAGAGACAGAGTTCAATGTTCAAGGGCTGGTTTGGAGCTGATGGGGGCAGACCTCAAGCAGTTTTGTGATAGATTTGTGAAAGTGGATGAGACATGGCTCCACCACTATGATCCCGAGTCCAAACGACAGAGTATGGAGTGGCGGCACAGCAATTCACCTCCCCCCGCAAATTCAATGTGCAAGCATCAGCACGCAAGGTTATGGCCACAATTTTTTGGGATGCGAAGGGTGTGCTCCTTATTGGCTACCTGGTGGGACACACTGTTACTGGGGACTATTATGCAGCCCTAATTCCTAAGTTACGCGAAGCAATCAAGGAGAAACGGATTGGTATGTTTCGGCGAAAAGTGCTGTTTCACCACGATAATGCTCCAGCACACAGAAGCCATGTTACTGGTGCCGCAATCCATGCTGCTGGTTTCCATGTGTTGGAACACCCTCCCTACTCACCCGACCTCGCCCCTAGTGACTTTCATTTGTTCCCGAAGTTGAAGGAGCACCTCAAGGGGACGCATTTTCCCTCAAATGCTGCTGTTATGGACGCTGCGGAAGAATGGCTCACGGCTCAGGCACAGACATTCTTTGAAGCTGGCATAGTGGCTTTACAGCATAGGTGGAAGAAGTGCATTACTGTGAAGGGGGACTTTGTGGAAAAATAATACTGCTTATATGTCAGGGACAATAATTATTGAACCACCCTCGTAAAAGCCCACGTTTGTTTTATGTAGCGCTAATATCATAACCTATACAAAGCAGATGAGAATTCAGAAAAAGCTGAGTTAAAACATACATGCAAAAAGTTTTCGGAGGTCGCAATTCTATAACAGCGTCCGAGGCCGAAACTAACCACCAATTCGCTTGCAAATTGGCGCCGCAACCTTTGTCCTTGACAGATAACTAGTTTCCATAGCCTCTGCCAGGCTGCAGCACCCGGGAGCGCTGATAACTCCAAAACCCATATTTAAACCTTCGCCCATATTTAGACCTTCTCCTCTAATATTATATTTTCTTTGATACTACATATTTAGCTACATATCCTTTTGATAATGCATATTTAGGTTCACATTTTATTAGTTATTGTTACATATTTATGTATATATTTTGTACTTTGATATGACATAAAAATCCTGGGTCTTATCACGAGCTTTGCTGACCGAGAATAACGAACGTTTACCAACGTAAACGCAACAGGCAACGTGGGTGTAGAATAAACGGTTTTCTTATTGCTTGGGGACCCTTGTCATTTCTATCTGCGCTTGTTTGTTTTAAGCCTGCCGTCGACCGTTGCTGTAGATGCGTCGCCTTGGCAACGGGAGCTTGCGGGCCACGTTGAGGGCGTGTATCTAATTGATGTTGCATAGCGCTGCTGCGATCGTTGACCGAAAATAATCTTGACTTGCGAGCAAAATGAAACTTTGTGTGACAGCGTTCTTTTGTTTATTCTGCGAAACGTTCCAATCATTAGCGCACCACTGTTACAAGCCAGGAAAGGTTACTTCAACACATTTTCTCCCTTGACACTTCGGTATCTTGCTGATATATTTCCATAATTTTGTATGAATTTTTTGTATTATTTTACACAGACTCGGATTTATATAGGGTGCGTTCCGAAAGTCTTAACGAAACGAACGCATTCAACGAAAATAACTGGGTTCGTGAATCTGGTGAAGGCAGTTATTTTACAGAGTTATGGGACACTCTAGGCGAAAGCGCAGGCGCAGCGTTTTGTTTAGAGAAAGTTTCAGCATGGCGTCAGCGGAAGGAATGTCCTTATGGCAAAAATAACCTCTACTGGGGACACTGTTACTCCTTTTAATCACATTCTAAGAACGGTCAAGGCATATTCATCTTGTGCATGTTGCTTCATATCCGTCTCTGTTAAAAAAATAATACATTTTCCGAACTAGTGCAATTTGAATCCACCAGCACGCGCTTTGTCTGCAAGGAGCAGACGATTCTCACCGAACGAACCAGCCTCCTGGCCCGTGCGTTTGGTGAATCTCGTTCTTGCACGAAACGCACGGAATGCGACTTCTGGGACAGCATAATGAAACTCACGAAACGCACGTAAGCACTTATGGGACAGCCAGTTGCCATAACTTGTTTAACGCGTTAAACTCGTGCGACTTTCGGAACGGGCTCATAAGTATGTGCACGCCAGGGTATAACATCACCGTTACATACATATACAATTTCAGTTATGACGTTTAAGTGAAGATATAACATGAAATGCTAGCTGGACATTATTCATTGTCTGGTGCTTAGTCTAACACTACGTTCCGAGAGCACTAGACAACGGATAATGCCCATGCTAATAAAGAGCCATTGTCACCGAGATTCAGAGAATTATTAACTAACTAACTCACTAGCCTTCTTAAACCCGAAGGTTTATGGCTGCAGCAACACAAGCCTTCCATCTGTCCCTATCCTGGCCAAGATCAATCCAATCTTTTCCATCCTTACCGATTTCCATTATATCTCAACGTTATCCTTCCATCTTCGTCTTCCTACAGGTCTCTTATCATCAGGTTTCCCAACAAGAATCCTGAAAACTCTTCTTTCCTCTCCCATTCGTGCCCACCCAAGTCTTCTTGATATCTGGACAGAAATACAAATTGTGCAGTTCTAAATAATGTAGTCTCCTCATCCCTCTTAGGTCCAAATATTTTCCTAAGGATTTTATTTTCAAATATGAGCCATTACATGGATGTTCAGAGAATTATTAGGTGAAGATATGTCAGACAGTTATAATTCTAAATATTTTTATCACGTCAAATATCTGGTTTTCTTCCAATTTTGTGGCACTTTTCAAAAGAACTTTTATACGTAATTATGGGTTTAGTTGCGGTTAAATAAAGGCAATACGTACACAAAAATGTATGAGCGTGCGTCTGTGTTTAAAATTCCAAACTGTTACCGACGCCATTCTATTCTAGCCACACCAGAATGCATGTTTTTTTCTAAATCAAAAGGCATCTGATAAATTTGAACGCTGGAATATTGCAAATAAATCGGTAAATTCTAACAGTAAGAAAGTTCATAACCTAAGAATCTAAAGTCACTGTAGTTATTCAAATGCAAGTTTTAATTCAACATAAATGACAAAAGAAATCACGGTACTTGTGAAACAACTGGTTGCTTCTTAGGGTTTGGTTCGACCTTTGGCTGATGCCATCAACGAAATTTCCTCTCATTTCGAAAAACTGCTATGGAAAATTACATCTGGTTAGAATTCCTTCTAGAGCATTCATGAGAATCTTCGTGTGGATTACTCTCTCAATCATGGGTGTTCCTAACAACAAGATATTTCAAACTGTAAATGAAGCGTTAAGTTCCGCTGGTTTAAACTATTGAAATGAAGTTAAGTGTAACCGAATATTGTATTTGCATCTTCCTGCAACGTTAACTCTTCATTTCTTTTCCCTATCTCTGACGTTATCTGCGACAGACTTCAAGATGATGACGCTATCTCCCTTTGCACTTGAACGGTAGCGGATCCAGAAGAGTGAGGGCGAAGGTAGTAAATTTCTTTCCTGTAAGTGCTTGTTAAACCCAAATTAAACTGCAAATTTGCAACAATAAAATAAATTTAGATTGTGTTCCTAAATGTTGTTCCCGACTTCCCTAATTAATCTCCAAAGCTGAGATAAGACCTTTGGAGTGTATTTTTCTTTATTTAAAAAAAAAAGAAAACATGCTACTAAGATTAGGCATTTGAGCAATTTTTCAAGACGTACATTGCAAATGATACACCTTGCTGTTTACGGAATTTATACAGTGCAGAACATCAATACTAGGCATATACTTTAGACAAAGTTACTAAAAAAAAGTATGACTATTGAAGAGTCCACCTTTTGTGTGCCTTTAGTAAGCTTTATCATCAAATGATGATGCTCTTGTAACGTACACAAATTATTCTCAACACCACCCCCTTGTATACTGCGATTAGTTACGTATTTGGCAAGTTTGCAACTTCAACCCAGTACAGGTTAGTCTGAAAAAGCACGAAATAACTATATTTCAACAGACGAGGTTTTTTTTTGTTAATCAAGTACTCAAAGTCGAGAGTGGGCCTCATGGGCCAACCCCCTAAATCCATCCTTGAACTTGAATTTTCCGTCTTTTAATATTGAAAGAATCAATATGAAGCGACTGAGAAGAAGCAAAATATCAGTTAAGAAACTCAATAAAGTATAGAAATGCATTATAATATCACATACATTATTGTCTTAATTCTGAATGAATTATTGTGTTGATACAGATTTAATTTTACAGTGATAGTCATATTTGACTTAAGAAAAACTTGATAAATATAATTTATATTATCATCATTGTGCAAAATATATCCACACACACAATATATCCACACACACACACACACATCGCAATTGTAATAAGAAGAACAATAAAGCAATGGAGGTAAGTCAAAATTATATATTGAATTTTATAAATATATTAATGCCAGTGCTAATTGTTACTAATGACTCCAATAGAAATTATATCCACTTTATTAAGGTACTGTTTGCAACTATGAAAATTCGAATTACAAATTATAACAAGCATATACCACAACGCCACATTCAGCTACATACAAGTGATTCCCTATCCTCGTTATAGCCTAATATAGCAACTAGTAAATAGGGTTATTGTTTCATGTTCAAGAAAGTCATTGCTCCCATTCAAGCTCTCACCTGCTCATCTGCCTGCATTTGAACGAAGTCCCACTTGTGCTGCAGAATCTTCCTCATGTTGTTCAAGGCCTCCTGAAAGGATAAAGAACAACGCAGTTGGTTAATGGGGAACAAAGGGAAGCAACATCACAGAAACAAAATTAGATTTCTATCATATTGTTCTCAGCAGAGTGGTATTTTAAGGGAGGGGGAATCCTTTCCCCACCTCTGCTTGATATCTTTTGGCACTTGACACACTTTATATACATATAGCCTACATAAAAAGGAAATAAGAGGGAAATTTTTATCAGTGACACGACATACTTTGATTTGTAACGATAATGATCTTTTTAAAACTATTTTCATATCAATATAATTCTCGAGTTATTATTTTAACACAAGATAATGTCATACGCCTATTTTCGAAAGTAAATTTTACCTGTACGTATAAACATGTTTCAACTTATAAGCAGAGGCATAGCTAGCAATCAAAAATTATATATAAAGCTTTCCGCTGTGCATTGTGAAAATGACGTGCGTGAAGTTTTAGGGGTGAGTATTGTGTAATTATTTTTAAACGTTATACTCAAATGTAATTATGTAAATGCAATATACGAATTTAATAACATGTGGCGTGACAGCCCGTGACGACCAAAGCCTACCTACCGACTAACGGTTTATCTCCCAGTACAAGTGGAAGATCATCCAACCAGTTACGGGTAACGTGTGGTCAGCACGACGAACCTCCAGTCTTCGTCATGGGTTTTCTATGACCGGGTTACGCTAGTCGTTTGTAGCTCCCCAATTTCCTCATGATTTCCCGCCACCACGTGTTCTAGAGCATTCCATGACATTCGCTACGAGACTCGGCGGCAAGCTGCCCGGCATCAGCGATTATCTTTCCCGGTGAACGGGTCCGCGACCGTCGCTTATATTAAACCTCGTAAAAAAGTTTAGAGTAACAGGGTCAGTTCTGAATAAAAGTGGAAAGAAAAATGGGGAAATAAAGTATACAAAGACAATCCGCACACCATCCGTGAGTTAAAAGAGAGTATTGTACGAAAAATCGGGAGAATTACAGTAGACGAACTTGCACGTGTAAATGCCAATTTCCTTGGGAGATGCCAGGAATGTGTTGCAGCAGAGGGACATCATTTTCAACACCTTCTGTAGTCAAGGTTAGTACACAATATGAAAACTGTAATTCGTAACGAACCTTAAAGTTCGTGGGATCTTAAGAGTATCTAGCAGGTTAACCAGTTAATTGATGGGGTGATGTAAACTACTCATCATTCATCCTCTTGATGAGACCACTCGTCATTGACATGACGAGTTATCGCTTGGCACGCGAAAGGTACAAATTACACAAAGGAATTAAACTACTGAAAAGACAATGGTCACTCGCTGGATTTTGTGAACCGTTGAACCTGTATCATGGCTGGGTGTAGGATAATTACCTGTCTATCTGAAGTCTTTAGCTGAATGACAATAGCGAAGTCCTCTGTAAGCTTCTCTCCTATTTGTCGACCAGAGCGTTGTTCTACTCCTCACCTACTGCCTTGCTGACCACCTTCTCTCTCTCCACTCAATCCCCAAAGTCAGTCACCTCCCAGCTTGTCTCACCTCTATATTCCCTGGCCATGGAGCTCTTCCTCGATGCCGAATCGCCGAATCGTGTGATTATCATAATTGCCACCATGCAAACCGCTGACTCTAAAACCAGAAGTGTTACCTGTTCCTGAATGCTCAGGAGGTTTGCATGGCACAACACATTGCATTGTAAACATGCCTAAGAGGCTTGAGACAGCTGAGAAAAACAAGTGAATGCCCTGGTCAACATGAAGCGTTCAGAGAGACTTAATAAAATAAACATACAATCTTATGGATTGATACGAATTTTCATAGCCGACTCTAGCGACTGTCGCTGACCCGTTCACCGGGAAAGACAAGCGCTGATGCCGGGCAGCTTGCCGCCGAGTCTCGTAGCGAATGTCAGAGAATGCTCTGTAGTTCATGAGACTTTAGAGACCGAACTATTATTCTTCCTGTCAAACTATAAACGTAGATGAAGCGTTGATGATGCGATTTCAGGCAAACTTTCTCTTGTTCGCCTTCCCGATTTGCCCACCAATAAAATCGAACACTTTCGAATTCCTTGACTTTGAAGTCGAATTTTATGCACAGATAGGCTAATCGGGTCTGTACCCACTGTTTAAAAGTGAAATCTGAAGCCGTATGTGCTTCCAGCCGGTATCAAACCCTGCACCCCTTTGTTACAATGGACGTCGTTACCACTAGGCCGTCGGGGAGACCACTTTCGAATTTTGTATGCGGTATGATTCTAGTTTTACACACAAAACATATTTTCTTTGTGTTTCTATGATTACAGATATATATATATATATATATATATATCCTACGTCAGTTATGTTTTACTTTAATGCCTGAAAACCGATTATTTTTTTCTACAAGGAAGCAGAAAAGCACTCTGAGGCAATCTTGGAATTCTTGATCGATCCAAAAGAAAGAAGGCGTGGTAGAGGAAAATCATAACTATTTTGTGACGTCATTGTGATTTATGATTACGATCCTACCGTGTTTATCTAACCAAATAGGAAGACGTACTCAAAGTGTAAGGCCAATTTAAGGCAATGGGTCTGAATGTATTGCGTTGTGGTGAATCGATAGTAGAATCAGGTTTGAATATTAAATAAATAAATGTACATTTGTGAAGAGTACATATAATCACGAAAGTTTGCACACTTTTTCAAAGTATGTGTGCGTTAGAATATCTGACCATTGATTTTATACTGATTATTTGAAACTCACAGATAATTTTCTTATTTTTTCCCTGGTTTTGGAGGCAATGGAAAATTTACAGTTTTTCTTTGCTCTTGATTTACTTTATGTTACGTCGCTTTTCTTATAGTTTTGGCTGATCGCGACGATGAGGATGAATGATTATAAGTAGATTCCGGATTTGTATGTAATCACATATTATATTCCTTTCTATATACATACCTTGAACAGGAAAATGTCAACGAATTATATAACTGACATGATTTTGCATAAGTTTTATGTTTTTACATATTTGCCAAGATATTACATATTTGCTAATTTACTTTACATAAAACAACATATATCGGTATTTTTTCCCATATCTTTACCCTTTTCCACATATTTTTGATCTCTGAAACACAATGAAGAAAATTTGTAGCTCATGTGATGTCATATTTTCTTATCAATGAGATGCATAGTGCTTACAGACACCTAAAATTTACTACCAAGTCGAAAGACAGGCTGAAGACAAATAATAATAATAAATAAATAAATTAAATAAAAAAATATCGAAAGATGCTGGAGTTTTCCCCCAATCTTCTGGTTGCATATCTTCGTTTCGCTTTTAGGTTTAGGTAAAGCACCTAGAAACTTGGCATCGGTGGACAAGAAACCTACTTTCTTGTAGATGCTTTCTTTTACGATTTGTTTCCAAAGTTACAAAGAGCATTCTTACATATTTACATATTCTACAATAATTTGCGATGTGAAAAGTAATTAATAGTTGAGAAAATTGTTTTTTTAAATATGTACACGTTGCTGTGCTTTTTTGAGTTTATAAATTTGATACAACTTTTAATTTGAAGAAATTATGTCCTTAAAATTATGTTGGATATGTTCAAATTAAATTGCAGAATTCATGAAATTCCTTGGATGCTCTATTATTATTAATATTACATTTTCTTTGATGCTACACATTTAGCTACATATCCTTTTGATATTTAGGTACATATTTTATCAATTATTGTTACATATTTATGTACATATTTTGTACATTGATATTACATAAAACTCCGAGGTCTAGTTATATGATGAGCTGAATGAAGGGACAACACGACACAAATACTCACAGAGAACTGTGGGTCCATCTGCCAACGCCTCTTTGTCCTACAACATTACCGGGGGTGTAGAAGCAAGGCTGATGTTTTAATTTTTGATCTGTTTTATCTTCGTGGTTAATCTAAATGCAACAGTGCAAATACTCTGCAGAATCGAATCAATAACAAATTACACCGTTTGTTGAAGGGATTTGATTACACGATAGGTTCATGTCAATGGATACATCACATACTACAAACCTAAACGAATTACTCGACAATTATCCACTTTGTCAGAATTTGCTATTGAAAAGTTGCTAATGAAGTTGGCTCATCGACACAGAGTTAGGCAACACACATAACACATCACAGGAAAGCTGCTATTTCAGGATCTCCATCTTTATTGCTGGGGACTGTACGTTACTTTTTTTTCCAGCGTGATCAGCTACTCCAGCTTTAACCCCGTTTTATTTTATTATTATTCATTAGATTCCTCCTATCTAAACCTCACTGTTTGACCCACACTGGTTGGGAAAACATCGATACCATTATTTCCATTACCTTCCAGCCCAAATGCCAAAGCAATATTTATATAACCTTCTTCTGTAATGATCCGACATTGTTCGATATTTGCTTTCTTTCTTCATTGATTTTTGTTCTTGTTTATCAGTCAGAAGGAACGCATGTTTGTTTAATTTTGCATGTCTCGGTTGAGTGATCAAATGCAGCTGGTGTTTCAGTACCCTAGGAAAGCAATTATTTCGCACAGGAGGTCTGGATCGTATTTCTCTGCATGTACTTGTTTCGAGCATATATTCTCAGCCAGGGTAAAGTTAGACTGTTTACTCTTTGCTCTTTGAGCCGAAGTAAATAGTGGGTTCATTGCAACATTTGGCGACTTATGTATTACACTTAGGCGCAAAAACTGAAAACTTAGTCGCTAAAATTTGAAACGACAGCAAAGAGTCTGCCAAATATAGTGTGGGGCAGAATTAGTTAAACCACGTTTGGGATGATACAACTTTTTAATAAATGAAGGGCTCTGGTGTAAAACATGGTAAGTGACATTGGTAATTTCTGAGTTCATTAAGAAAAAAGGTTGTTAGAAGCTATACTGTAGATAAATTGTTTTCGTGTCGTGTTTACCAATTTCAGAAGGCTTCACTGAGTCCAATGCAAATTGTATGACATGGCAATTCCACTCGAAAATTGAAGGGTGGCACATTTTACTTTGTAACTCAAAAATGACCAAAATGTCACCATGTTTTACACCTGAGGCCTTCAAATGATCTTAAAGACATACTACCTTTTGTTTAGTAATGAACAATAACTCAATTTTTTTTATAGGCAAGCTGGAAAACACTTGTTGGCAAGACATTAATTCAAGATGGCGACCAAGTACGAAAGGGGGCATCGTGTGTTCATTGTGGAAAAGTATTTGGATCGCCAATATTCGTGCAAAGAGAGTTCCAAAAATATTTCCTGGACAGAGTTGAATTGACGTCTTGCCAATAAGTGTTTTCGAACTTACCTCTAAAGAAAACAATTCTAAACAAAAGGTATGTCTGTGATCATTTATTAAAAACTTTCAGCATCCCGAAACTGTTTACCTAAATCTGCTCCACCTTGTAAAAATCAACGATAATTCTGTTCTATTTAGATCCACACAGCAAGGGAAAATATACCTAAAAGAATTAGAAATTATTAAAAAGTAATGATTCATTTTTGCATTTATATGTGGTATGAGACATCAAACATTTTCGTCAACGTAACTTTTCATAGATTAAGACAATCCCCAAACTGGAAAATAAAGTCTCGGATTTCGGCTCGAGGGCGCTAATTTCGAATGGTGGTTCATTATGTTCTACAATTACGTGAATAATCTCCACAACTAGCCTGTTAAGTAAAATATTGACACTAACCTTCCCAGGGGTACTTATTTATTTATAATAGATGCCAGCTGACCAACCCTTTGCCTTGTCTCGTCTGGTATACTAGACACGTGTCGAAGGGATATCCGACACAACAAGGATCACTGTCTGGGACAGTAGGCCAGTGACAGTGCTGAGGACACATTCATTAATTGAGTCATTGAATTGGGTTACTTTACGTCGCTTCTCTTCCACCTTTGGTTAATCGCGATGAATGATGATGTGATGAGATAAAGGACAATCACAAACATATACGGACGACACAACACAGGTCCAGACGCCAGAGCCTCGTTAGTCTGCAAAATGCAGTCCAGGTGTACTATGTGGAAGGTACGTTGACATTTGGGCGTACTACTACACCCCAAGACACATCCATGCATCGCCTGGGATTCAAAAGTGTCGAAGAGATGCCTGGCACTACGAGAAAGCTTCATTACAAAAACAAATGGTACAAGTTTGTCCGTATAAGTTTGGATTGAGAATTATTCTCTGAAAAAGTACATTAAGTACTGAAAGCTCCAGCTCACGTACTTCCTTTACTGAGATGCACTGGAATCAATAAGAAAGAATAAACTGTTGGAGCCAAAACGCAATTTTTGATTGATTGATTTGATTTATTTTACTTCGCATTTCAGCCACTTTTCGCTAATTGCAAAGATGAGGATGATTGCTGATACGATGAAGAGACGATCAAAAACACATATGGACAGATACAACGGAAGTCCCACAGATAATTATAGTGGTTATGGATCAAGAAGCCAGAGACTCGTTAGTTGACATTTGGGTGTCTTGATAAAGGGTCACCACTTCCATTCCCAAACCTACCCTGAGAAAGGTTTCAGTCAGTAGCGGTGATTGGGTGCCAAAACAGGGGGGTAAGTATAGTTAACTTTTTCTCGGTAGACAAGGTCTACTATTAAGAGGCCATAGTGCGGGAACCAAAGCGTAAAAAGTGGAGGGGGTGCAAGTAACTGTTGGAACGTAACACACCGTACTGACAGGACAATTGGAGCTCTAATAATAACAATAAAAGGAAAAATAATGCAATATTGTCCATACTATAAGAACACAAAAGCATTTGATAAACAATTGAATTCGTTAACAACTTAGAAACTAATAATGTCATCTCAATGCAGCAATCCGCAAATATTACTTCTGAAATTCAATTCGTATTTAGTCTGTGGAAGTTTCAAATTACTTACAATCTCATAATCCTCCAACGCGTGCTTCTGCTTGTTCCTCAAAGAGCGCTTTGCAAGATAAATGGCGTACTCGATATTGTCTGGGCTGTGGTTCTGTGAGGCCCAGTAGTAAGGCGTCTGAAAAGAACCAAGAGAGAAATTATTAAATCAAATTTAATATGCTGTGGACAAAATATGAAACTGTGGTTTAAATGAAGAGAGCAAAAGATTTTCACATATTAAAACTTCACTCCAACTCACAAGAAATATGGGCACGTTTTAAAATTTGAAGCATGCATATGTCCGAATCAACTTCAACACCTGATTCGCAAAAGACCACAGAATTCCAATTATGATGCTGACGTGCATTGTAAACTTTAAAATAACCTTATTATTTACAAGGTACATTATTTTTAAAGTTATTGATATCTGTTTAAAGGTTATTATACGTTCGTGTCGCATTTTCTTCCATAAAAATTACCGAATATTAGAAATTTATTTTGCAGAATTTCATGGAATATATGATCGTGAAATAGCATGGTTATATTATCACTTTCTTTACATTACATCACTAATGGTTATAAAAAACAGAAATATGTGTTTATATGGGTTCTTTACAGTGAATTTCATAATTTACATATGAATGACTTAACTGTGTTGGAACTTTAAACAGCAACATGTTTAAAACAAATTCTGAATGGCCAAAACATAAAAATTCGTTAGTAAAAGTAAGGCCCTCTGTAAACCATATCTGTGAGGCCATTATAAAATATGGACAATTTCCATTTCTAGTAAAATACTAAACTCAAACAAATGTTATTAGTATTGTGTAATTATGTGTACATATCATATAAACTTGGCTGCAAACCACTGAGAAAATTGATACCGTAGAGAACATCAAAACAAATATTCTTGTTGATAGCTTTTTGTTTTCTGAGACCTGTTTTAGAGCGTTAGTACTCTACGGAAACGGGATCATGCTAGCCGAGAAGCCGACAGGATGAGACCCCTGAGATTAACATTTTCGCTCAATCTATGCTTTGTTGAACAGTTTTTAAAAATAGTAAACATTTTTTTGAAAAGTACATTTATAAATTTTTCCCCTCATCTCTTTAGTCCTTCAGAATCAGTTTCCAACAGTTCGTTAGACATATATCGGATGGGTGACGCCTTATGCCCTGCCTGCCGGAACGAAGCGACCTTATGCCTTCCATCGTCAATATTGCAGTCATTCGGTTTAGTACATATGTAGGTAGTAGGTGAAAATATAGTCAGATTTACACCAAGGATATGTGCAATATTGATGCTTTGAAAAAAATAATTAATAACTTTAAATGGCAAAGATTAATGGATGATATTCAACTTAGAACTTTCCTCACAATTCATGGCGCGAAATCACGCCGCATTGTTTCCGGAAAAAGTTTCGGAGTTGTCAAGAAACTTGGTAAGCATTGCACTTGTTTATTGACTGGCTTTATTTTACTTCGCTTTTGTGCCACTTTTGGCTAATTTGCGAAGATGGGGATGAGTGATGATATGATGAATGGTCAATCAATAAACATCCATGCCCAGGATGGGATTCGAACCCGGGACCCCTGGCGTCGTAGCACGATGTTCTAACCACTTCGCCACGGGGGCCGACTTGCAGTCTTTGTGGTAGTGATTCAAGGTACAACTAAATCGATAATATGATAAATTATTTTCATGCACGTGGCGTTTGTTTCGCTACGCGCTTGCCATCGCTTGCTGGACCTTTCGGCAAGGTTTCCCATACTGCCCTGCGCCGCTGACGTCAAATTGCATATCACCCATTTTAGATTAAAATATATGATATTTAGAATTCGGAAAACAATTCGCGTTTCTGGTACGATGACTATTGGAAGTATTGGCTAGCAATTTGCGAAACACAGGTAAAAAACAGCCAGAAACATTGCGTGCATTTGGCATAATGACGAGTTTCTCTCCTGAAAATGGCACTTGGGGTGCGGCAACTGTATACGGAACTTGTAGAGCGAGGGAAGTACGCAGAGAAATGTGAGAAAGACATAGTTAAACTTCAAGGAGTGCACTTCGCTTCCGAACACGTTAAATAATTTAAAAGGGCCTTGTCTTCGAGGTTAAACTCGACGGCGTTGAGTTCTTGAAGAGACCCGGAGCGGCATTTTTACGCAAAGGAAAAAGCTTTCGCCTTCCGAAGAGATTGAAGATTTATCACTATTCCAGGCGTTATTCCCCGAATTGAGCTATAACACCATTACGACTTCTCTCCAGAGCTCGGTCTGTTGATTTTTATTGTATCGCGTGAGTCCTCTCGACATTTTGATTCTGTGTGGAGTCCACACCATCTTTTACTGTCGAGTTACCGGCTTCGACTGAGAGATCACTTGAACGAAAATCTGATCACTTTCCACGAATGTAGTCGGCTGTGGAAAGTCTAAAACGTTGTTCGGTGCTTGTGGATTCAATGTCTGCTTTTAGTAGTAAGGGTAGTAAAAACCATGGTTCGAGAAACACATGCAGCACATTGAGATGTAATGTGCGATTCGTAGTATTTATTTTACGTAATATACACAAGTATATTACATAACTATAACTAATTGTGTAAGATGCTTATCGTATTGCGCTAACATTCAAAAGTAATTTTCGAGAAAAAAGATCCCCTTATGAATGTGGTTGCGATCAAAAATCATCAGCACGAATCAAATTATCAACACGATTCTTACTTTTGACGTAGAAATTGTGTAAAAACAATTATTATTTTAGAATCCAAAATTATACATTGATATCATGTAAGATTGTTTTATATATTGAAATTTCCAGTACAGCAGAAGCCATTTTAAACCGGAAAGAAACAACAGTAAAACAGTACACTAGTGTTAAAAAAAACACACACACAAAAAACAAGATAAAATAAAATAAAGTATAAACAAGCCAAGACAGTACCAAGGTAAACAGATTATTTTCACAATGCAATACTTATGTACAATTTTTTTCTAAGTTGGTGATAAAAGACGAACTGAATATATCTACTTGATTTGAGATGATGTTGAATTGTTTCGGTAGCCTATGGAATAATGAACGTTGTATGAGTGAGAGTCTGGGAGTTGCAGTGTGGTAAGTTTCCTTGCTCCGTGCTTCATGTCTAGGCACACTGAGGGAGAGTTCGTGGAGTGGGATGCTGCATTGGGTTTCCATTAATGATATTTTGTAGTAATTTCATATCTGCAACGTATCTACGTGATTCTTGAGTATTTATGTTTAAGTTTACAAGCAGATCTCTCTTAGGTAGGTGTCTCGGGGCCGGCACACTATATCGAACGATGGAGAGGAAAAAGCATATGCAAATGCATATTTATATGAAAATAAGTTGATGTGCACATTTTTGTACCCACAACGATCACCGAGCATATACTGTATTTATTTTTCATCTCCTCGGTTCTCTTTTCTTTATCTTTTCCGTCTTTCTTATTTCCTTTTTCCTGGATTGTATGAAATGTGGCAAGTACGTCATTCTTACCTCAACAATCGACTAAGCTGGCAACGCCGTCGCAAATGGACAACGCGTGGATGATCTGGAACTTGATGTCTCTGACATTGTTGCCCTAAAATACAGTCCACTTGTATCTTGCGAAGTGGAGCGTGTGTTTCTGAATATAAAACTATTCTAGCTGAAAACAGGAGTTTCAAGTTCGAAAATTTGAGACATGTTGTTATCTTGAACTGTAGTGTATTGTGTTTCATTTAACGCAGAACCATATTAATTGAAAATAATTGTGTAGCGAATGAGCATTCAGAATAATGCATATTCATTGCCTGGCATGTAATCTTTCATAGTTTGTAATATACAGCATTTACAAATTAAACAGGTTTTTAAAGTGCATATTTAAGTGCATAGTTTACACTTTTTAGTGCATATTTGCATGCATATTTTGAGTTTTTTAGTGCATAACTATCCGAGTCCTAGTGATTTCCAAATTTATTTTATTAAAATATGAAGCAATATATGCACAATGCCATTCATTATCAGCCACGAGCATTTTTAAGTCGTCTATATTTTGCTTCTTTCTGATTGTCTTCTTGATTATTTATACTTTAGCTACTTCACATTAATCAACATTACATAATCATCTATACTTTGCTTGGGGCTTATAAAGAGTGACTTTCCCATATAACACCCACACGTCACCCTCACTTACACGTAGCACACCCTGCAAACTGCATTCCTGCAGGTTAACAAGTCTCTGGCGTCTGCATCTAGGGTCAGTATAATCCTTTGTAGGGCTATGTATTGTCTTGTTTTGACCTAGGAGCCCCTTGACAGCCTCAGCTCTTAACCCATGCAAGGGTATTTTTATATTCTCAGAGAGAAGTGTCTATTTTAGCATTGGTAAGGGGCTTGGCCCCATATAATGTGACTGGTGCAAATAGCTTCTTGACGCACCCATAATTTTCATCTCAAAAACTATAAAAAACAACAACTTCAACATCCTTTCTTCTAAGTATCAATATTACGATTCAGGGTGACCACTCTACAACCATGATAAAATTCAAGTATAATTCCTGGTTTTCAGGCGAATTTTCCAAGAATTCAAAGTTCAATTATAACACCGTTAAGCCTTGTTTCCATGATATGAAAAACTCAATATGCTGGCCAAGGCAGAAATTTATTTTATTATAAAACATAAACTAAACTCAACGTTTCAACCTTCTAGCAAGGTCTTCTTCAGACTCTGCACCAAGTACAAATGTAACAACGTACAAAACAGGACGATATATATACACAAAAATTACTCCCCTCCAGACTATTAGAAAGTTGTTTTCCTGGAACATTTTAGCAGGTGGCCTTCCCTTGTCAACTGTACTTTCGCCTGACAGGCGATTTAGTTAAACATTTTCTTTCATCTGGAATGTGGTTGGACTCTTTATCTCACGCTCTTTTTCCTTCATTCTTCTTCCTTCTTCTCTCCTCTTTCTCTCTTGTCCTTTCCACTCTTTCTAACACCTTCTTCCATTCTTTGTTTATCTTTCACCTTTCTTCTCTATTTCCTTGGACTCCTTCCATTTTCTCACTAGCATTCTCTTCTCCCTTCCTATCTGCTTAGCCTCATCCCACTCTATGGTATGTCCTGTTTCTCTCGTGTGTTTAAATATCGCATTTCTCTCTCTTTTAAGTCGTACATCATCCCTATGTTGTTTCAACCTGTCTTTCAGCCTCTTTTTCGTTTCTCCTATAGACACACTCTGACATTCTTTACATTTCACTTCGTTGATAATCCCTTCCTCTTCCTCTTTTCGTTTTCCTTGTTTGCATTCTTCGCTATTCTTAAGAATAGGATCTCCCTGTGCCTAACCTATTTCTTTCATGTCCAATTATACCCAGGATAACTCCTTTACATTTTGTAGGGGGTGTTAAGGGACATTTGACTCGTCATAGTTCATGTAGTGAGGCATTTATCAGTCACATAGTTACACATATTATTTTATATCTTCTGATCCCATTGCAGTCCCAGAATGATTTTTTGATATGTTTTAGAGTATGGCATGAGGGACCAAATATGTTTTTTTCACGATTTTTGGTGACGACGTGTTTTGAGATATTCAAGGTCAAGGTAACGTGACAATTATATTTTTATCTAAAGGTAGGCTTATTATATATCACTGGAAAGCTTGTTCAATTCCCTGTACTATAAGCTTTATTTGACCTTCCTGGGCGAAATAGGGGCGGAGTTACAGCACATTTAGTATAGCTAAGCGGGCTCAAAAAGGGCAATTTATACGAACTTTGACCTTGAATAATTTAACAATTACAAGACGCACCATACTCTAAATTTTTATAGTTACTAAGTACCATGCATAGTTTCAACTCCCCAAATTTCATGAAAACCGGAGTTGGTCAGGTTGTGGGCTGTGTTGATTCCATATGGAATGACTCAAAGGGCACTAAGAGAGTAAACGGATTGAGATAATTTGGGTTTTATTTTCGACGTAACCTTCTCTTCCTTGCTCGATAAAAATACAAACTAAACTGTGAAAAACTTGCCTCAGGGCATTTATAAATATGTATAAATTCAATGGGATTTGGATTAATAAAAGTTGCAATTTTTCACTTTTACGGATAAAAAATTCACGCATAATTTCCGGAGGCAATAACACGCAGAACTACCGGAATTCAAGGAATTCCCGGTGAGTAGGCACCATGCGATTTTAATGTTAGGCAAAAAGAAGCAGGGTCATTCAAGTAAGCATAAATGTAACGATAGATTTATTTATTTTGTGTTTTAAGTCCACTTTATGCACAGTAAGGCTAATGGGGACTGGACCTACAGTTTAATGTGGGATCCGAAACACTATGTGCCTCCAACGGGTATCGAACCCGGGACACCCCGATTACAAGGCGACGACGTTACCACTATGCCATCGCGGAGGCCCTATATATGTAACCAAATTATGCATTAATAATAATAATAATAACAACAACAACAACAACAACAACAACAACCTGAATGACAGTGGATCAGAGATCATGGTGCAACCTATGTTGATACTGTAAAGTTGAAGTCCTGGTTCGAACATCTCTTTACTTCAAAGAAAGTTCCCTCTGCCACAGGTGTAAACAACCAGGCGTCACGTCGGCGTGGAGACGAGAATAGCCTCCCCTCAAACCTTTCCCACCAACAGCGTCCGCTTTAAGAACTGGTAGCACCTGTCAAGTCCACGTGGAGTAAATGCGATGTTGCCAATTCAGTTTCTTTAGAGATTTCTTAACGTGGGGTTGAGAATGCGTTACCTTTGGTAGGTTGTGTTATTATGTTGTGCTATTTTTTATACAATGTGGAGACCTTGGGAGTATATCGTCACAGTGAATGTCTAAACACTGCAACAACGCTTTTTAGATAAACAGGTGATTGGTCGAAACCAGATACGCGTCCTGTCGGCATCCTCTCGAGCTGTGTCAAAGATACCGAACTGGCGTTCGAATATTGACTTCGACTTTACCCCTATTGCAAAAAAATTGAAGAGGCAAGAGGTATCCTCCCCTATTCGTCCTGCGTCACTGCTCTGTCTAAGCATCCGACTAAGGATCGAATGGCACAGAACTGTCAGGGATTCATGTTTCCCCAGACTCCATAACTTTTTTTTGCGACTTCAGTTTGATAAAGGGATTCGACGTTTCAACGGTCCGCTTTTCTTGCCCCTAAGCGCACCCTTCAGAGCCAGCTCCCATTCCCCCACCCCCCTTTCCCGCGGTGAGTCTGAATGTGGGTCAAGATGAACAGCGATCTCCCTCCCGGCGAGAATTAATCACGGACGCCGAGCGGCAGTCAAAAGTCGAAAAGTCAGCATCACAGAGCGATCTCGGTTGCCATGGCGACCGGACGACGTTTGTTAGAGCCGATACATCACTTCTCGGAAGAGGTAAAACGTCGCGGACACAAAGAAACAAGCGGAAGTGGAGGGGTTTGGGGAGGGGGGCGTTCCGCGTGCCCGGAGAATAATAAAGCGTCGTTGGTAAAAAGAAAGTAATAGAGAGTTGCTTGCGAAAGACGCACAGAAGCCATCGTTACATCGGTTATCGGGGTATTAACTTTTAATGATCTGTATGTGTGTACTGTTGGGATAGTTTACGTTGCTTTTAGGGATGGACGATATCGGATATTTGATATCGCGATATATCGTCAAGAAAATATCGTCGCAGATGAACCGATATTTTTTTCCGTATGGTGATATCGGCTATACAGGGTGATTCAGAATTCCTATTACGCACTTCTAGGGGTTGTAGAGGGGACTTAGTAGATCAAGTTCTGATGAGGAACCCATGTCCGGAAACGTACCGTTTTGGTACTACACAGATGACAAGATCACATAATTTCACATCTCCCGCTTTACCTGTGTCACTACAAGAGCTGCTCGATGTGGCGACCCTGAAGTTGTTGCAAACAGTGTACCTCCGAAGGATGTTTGCATACACACGCTCAAAAATACATGCTGAATCGTGTCTGCTGCAGCCAGAACTCGTGCAACCAGGTCTTCCTCCGACACTACAGGAGTCTCATAAACAAGACTCATCATGTGGCCCCATACAAAATAGTCAAGAGGAGTTAGATCCGGTGATCGTGGTGGCCAAGGACGTGGTCCACCGCGACCTATCCACCTGTCCCCGTATGTTTGATTGAGATGTCGTCGGACGTCATGGGAAAAGTGTGCTGGTGCGCCATCATGTTGGAATCACATGTTCTGTGTAAACAGATTGTAAACAGAGGACGTTGGAAGCAGCACACATCGCATCAGGTGACAGAAAATGTGGCCCTCCGTCATTGTGGGTTGCCTACCGTGAAGCAAGAGATGTGAAATTATATGATCTTGTCATCTGTGTAGTACCAAAACGGAACGTTTCCGGACATGGGTTCCATATCAAAACTTGATCTACTAAGTCCCCTGTACAACCTCTAGAAGTGTGTAAAAGGAATTATGAATCACCCTGTATATACAGAATGTGTGTGTGGGTGTGTGTGGTATGGTAAAATATTGCACTGACCACAATTAAAAATAAAAGTAGTTAACGTTACACTTAGAAAACTCCTGGTCATTTCATTATCCGAGGAGCCATACAGTAATTATTTCTTTACATCATAGCCACTGTAAAGAAAGCAAGACCTAAACTTTGTAAGTTTTCACAATGTTTTTCCTAAATTTATACCCCTCGTTCCAACTTTGAAATATGAGACGTTGAGTTAGGAAACAAACAATATCGATTTTTTTCTATAAATAGACACAGGCACTTGATCCATAATCTCTCTTTACAGTGCAAGCATGCAACAGTGACAGTAATGACGTGATTAGTTATGTCTTTTCGTCTCTTTATTCGTGAACAAATAACACGTTAGGACGTACGCGAAGGCCCGGCACATTTTCTTCGCATGTGACAATTCGTTTTTCTTTTTTCGGTACATCATAAAGACTTCCTATTCACGAACAGTCGAGAAAATCGATGCAAGCGCCACTGCGTGTCAAGCAACACGGCAGGAAGTTAAAAGAGAATGGTTGTGCATTGGTAACGGAAACGTTTACAGGCTTCATCACATCCATGGCCGTGGCGGAGTGGTTAGCAGAGCGCGCTATGACGCCAATGGTGCCAGTTTGAAACGCAGCCTGCCTGGGCAAGGGTGTTTGTTCTATGTTCTTTGAACTTCATCAAGTTCACCATATCATCACTCGTTCTCATATTCGCGATTAGCCAAAATCGGAAGACAAGCGGCGTAAAATAAACAAAAATCTATATATATACGATCTCGTATAAATGGATTTATGTGTGTATATGTGTGTGTTTGTTCAGCAATAACTCTCGAACGCCTGGAGCGATTTCAACCAAACTTGGTACACGTATCACTTGCAACCTGAAAAGAAATACTGTGTGCGTATGACACCCCTGGCACCCCTAGGGGTGGGGGTGAGAAGGGGTGACATGTAAAAATAATCGAGAACCACCGATATTAAATTCCGCACAAACAGACATCCGTGACTCTATGCAATCCGCACAACGATAGTGTTTCTCGGGTTGTCTAACATTCAGGCTGTGTTGCGAATGGAATCCATTGTTTTCGCAGCACTCCCAATGTGGTTCAACTCCAAGTTCATCACCTATCGGCATGGGGGGGGGGGGGGAGGGTGAGAGGGGGTGAAAAATAAAATGCCACAAATGACCTAGATTAGTGTGGAATCCATAGTTTTTGGAGTCGCTAAGCTAATTGGTGACATTCACAAACACATTTAAAATTAGTTACATTTTACACTATAGTTAGAATTCATTATTTTCCTGTCTAATACAAGATTGGGATAAATAAATACCCGGGCAACGCCGGATAATCAGATAGTATAAAATACAAATCTACTCCCATTTGTTGTTAAATGATGTCCAATCCTGTCGGCGAATATATCGTTACTATATTTGGCGATATATTGTCACGATAGATATGGATATATGTATAAGAGAGTATGGTGAAATATTGCATTGACTACACTAAAAAAAAAGTTGTAGCGTTACACTTACAAGATTCGTGAACATTTCACTATTGGTGAAGTCATATAATGCTTGTTTTTACACAGGGTGATCCAAAAATGGTAACAGAAATATACATTAATCAATGAATTTCTGCTACCTTTTCGGGCCACCCTGTATCAAAAACCTCGCCCACACACAAACATATACGTGGGCAAAGCACAGTGGACAATCTGGAAGACTAATTTGAGGGGTGGTGGTTTGTATTGAGCATTAGTGGGGCACTACCTTTTCGTCAAAGATGTTTACCTACTGAAACGATGATTATCTTGCATAAAACGACCACCTTCCCCTTAATCAGTTCAACTCAGGCCATAAGGAAGCATGCTCCACTCTGCCCCTCTCCTCCACGCGGGAGTATGATGCACAGGACACACGGTTCTGCGCAGGTCCTTTTTCATGTGGTCTCACTATACTGTTGGTATATTGCAAGAACACAAAGTCAAGAGATGAAACACTACGTGTACAATGTGTACGTGTACAATGTGTACGTGTACAATGTAGCTATCAATAGTCTATCTTGTCTTTTTCCAGAACAGCATATGCAGCTGATACGTTTATATGTGATGATTCTGTCGTTGTTTTACATGTGTGCGAATTAAAGGCACTTCTCATAAGATGGTGAACTTTCATTGTGTCATATATCCAAATTGACTAATATAACAACATATAGTACAGTGGGATCCATGAGTATTACCGTGCAAATTGTCCATCACCATGTTAGTGCACTTTATTTGACCAAATAAGAGCTTCCAGAATTAAAAGAAAACTCAAAACAAGCCATTGACAACTTCTGCACCAGCATACATAAAAATCCATCGCTTAAAACACATAGGATGTAAGAAAAAAATTAATGAAAATAGTCATGAAAAATTTGCACGGTATTAATCATGGATCACACTGTATGTGTTCCTAATGTCACACTGACGTTCCTCCCTTGACTCAGAACGCTCTAGTGGCGGAATTCGGAAGCACATCCGACGAGCTTTGAAGCATGTATTCTCATATTGCAGTGTTACCACCTGTTTAGCAGGAAGAAAATTCTTGCCATGAATTCCATAAAACGCCGGGTATAGAGCACACCAATGTCCATTTACAAGGTTCGCCCATAAAAAAACAGTAATTACCTTCAAATGACTTTATCACCTTCAAAATAATCACCAGAGGAGAAAATATACTTTGACCAGCGTTTGTACAGGTCTTGGAAACACTGCTGATAGTCATTGACAGTAAGTGTTTGCAAAATACGCGTACCATTTAATTTAATTTCAGCGACGTCGTCAAATCTTCGCCCTTTCATAGCCATCTTAAGCTTCGGAAAAGGGTAAAAATCAGCAGGCGATAAGTCCGGAGAATATGGAGGGTGATTGATCACTGTCACTGAATGCTTAGCAAGGTATTGTTGTACAGACAATGCGGTATGAGGCTGAGCATTATCGTGTAATAGAAACCATTGGCCAGAATCACAGAGGTCTTTCCTAACCCGCTTCATCCTATTTCTGAGTCGACCAAGCAATTCCTTGTAATACCACTCATTCATTGTTTGATTTTCAGTGCACGAACTTTCTTCACATTGTCGTCATTCCTTGACGTTGAAGGGCGTCCTAATCTTGGTTCATCCTCGACACTTTCACGTCCACCTTTGAAACGATTGTACCAGTCATACACCTGGGTTCTTGATAATGCTGCATCACCATACACTGCCCGTATCATCCGTAACGTTTCAGTAAACGATTTACCCAATTTGTAACAAAACGTTATGCTGTAACGTTGTTCCATCTTGGTGCGCGCATTTTGTACGCCGCAGCACACGACCTGCATCTGACACACGCTTGCCCCGATACCGACTGCCTGTCTTTATGGGCGGACGTTGTATATTCAACATGATATCGATTTAAGTAAGAAATACTGTCAAAGTCTATATAACTATGTCTATGTGCACTCTTTGTCCACGGTCTCCGTGGCCAGGTCTTATGCATTCTTCGATTCATCATTCATCCTCATCGTTGCGATCACATCAAGAAGTAGAAAAGTGACGTAAAATAACAGAAACAGATTAAGAATGATACCTTAAATGATTTAACTGTGATCTTTCACTTTCAATAACCCTACCCAGTGTAAAAACGTATTATTTTCAAGTGTATCTGGAAATAACTTTTATTGATTTATTGTTTTTTACTCCGTAGACCCTTGGTTGATTGAATGAATGATTTGCTTTATGTTACTTCGCGTTTTGTGCCACTTTTGGCTAATTTGCAAAGATGGGGATGACTGATGATGCTATGAAATTGATGAATGGACACTCACAAACATTCATGCCCAGACCGAGATTCGAACCCGGGACCCCCGGCGTCGTCGCGCAATGTGCTAACCATTCCGCCACGGGGGCCGACACAGACCCTTGGTGAAAGGGCATGAAAACGTCAATTACAGAAATTGTTCCATTTTTTAACATTTTATTATCTACAGACCGAATTTATAGGTGCTAAAAGTGTCTAAAATATGTTATTTTTAAGCATGAACAATATGTGTTAAAAATGGAACCATATTTGGCAACATTTTAAAAGTATCTTACGCATGTTGGCATATTTGCACATAACAATCAATGACTTTTTTTCAACATATGGCAAAATGTAGGAGAGTTTCTTTCTTTACTTCGGAAATTTCCAAGTTTCTGGAGTGAATTTGGTTCATTTTATGTTTAATGTTGAATCAGAGTATCTGACCGGGGACAACCGATTGATCAAACAAAAGCGCATTGTTTCCAGTCTGTATCTAAAGGTCTGTGGCTGCAATGCACTCGGAACGAAGTTGCGAGTCCCATTAAGAATCTGTCGTCCCTGATCTCACGAACTGGATCGCACCTGAGCATTGTTGCCAGAGTCCTTACCAGGACATTAAAAATGTTTGCTTGCGTCTTCATCAAGTGTGTTTGTGATTGTCGTTTCATTATTTCATTCTCATCTTCTCAATTAGCCAAAAGTGGAAGAAAAGAAGTAAAATAAATCAAATCATGCCACTTCTTAAAAAAAACAAAAACTCCCGAGGTTATCACAAGAACCCAGACAGGCAAATTGCAAAAGGAAGTTGTCTGGATGACTACGAGCATGCGCAGTTTGTGTCTTCCCCTTTTTCATCTTGAACAAACGATCTGCTGATAGCCGGGAAAGGAAGTGGCTGTGTAACTTAGTTTTCCACTTTGTAACAACGTTATTCTCTGCGCAGGTTCATTAAGATCGATAGAGACAGCCTTTCCTGTCGTACATCATCACCGGAAATGAGCGAAACAAACATTCCATATTTTTTCCTACATTTTCCCTTCTACGGCTTGAGCATCCACGGCAGAGATTTGTTGCTAGATTTTGAGGAAAATGGCAGCTTCATATGGAACCATCAGCTAGAAAGATGAACCTTAGTAAGTAATGTAGTCGGATTTGTAGTCCCTTGCTGCCTCGGTACTCGAGCATGTTGAGCGATGGTTCACCACCTCGATGCGGAATATTCCAAATTCGGTGTCCCGACAGAACGTACCAGCGACAAAACGTACCACCTGGGTTTTCTTGACGAAACGTACCACTCAGATAAACATCTACCTTCGAGATATTTACTCCGCGACAAAGCGTACCACTCCAAGGAAAACGCTTCAACTTCAAATCAAAAGAGAATAAAGTGGTTAGTGGCCCGTCGAGTGATCAAGTTTGTGGAGTCCCGAATGATGCTCAGTTAGATATGAAGAAGCGTATGCAAGAGGCGAAGAAAAGGGTTCGAGAGGAAGACACGCCAATTACCAAGATTTAGAACGATACTCTAGGCAACCTACACGACAAAGGTTAGGTTAGGCTAGGTTAGGTTAGAACTGACATAAACGAAAATCGAAAAAAAGACGAAAAGATAAAACAAAAGAAAAAATGTGGACCACAGCTTAACCACAGCTGATTTTAAACACGCCAAAATATATATATATATATATATATATATATATATGCATTATATAGTAATTTTGCCAGTCCAAAGCGTAGATAAAGTGTGATGGAATCAGCAAAACCATCAAGTGGTACGTTTTGTAGCATCGCAAATATTTTTAGACTCAATAGAAGACCCTTCGCAGGTAGCCGGTCCAGGTGGTAAGTACGTTTTGTCGGTGGCACGTTCGGTCGCGTATTCTCCAAATGCGAGTCTTGCATCAGTTGCATCCTCATAGTAACAATTGGCCAAAAATGGATAAATATCAGCGTAAAGTAAGAAAAATAATCAACGACTATCATGATATACTAATAGGTCCGATTACACCAAAGTTTCAAAATCGTTTGAAGATCTACAGGTTACAGCAATCCTCGAGCTAGGATCTCAATGTGTTCAGAACAATAATTTTGTTGTTCAGGAAAAATAGTCCCTCCTCTACATGTAATTCATGTTGTAATTTGTAGTAATGTTCAATTTCAGGATCACTAACATTTTTGACATTATCCCAGTTTTCTTCACATGTCACAAAATTTGCATATTTTCTTCACGGTTGCATCATTTTCAGTTTCCTTTTGAAATTGCATAATTCTTCTTTCACTCATGGGCAATGATGTGATTACTGAATGTACAACATTTATTATATCTTCATCTAATTCCTTTGGATTTGTTTTAATAAATGCTCTTGATAATGGGTCTGCCAGGACCATCTGTCTTCCAGGTATGTATTTAAGTTTCATGTTATACTTAAGCAACTTACGAGGCATTCGTTGCAATCTAGCCGATACTTTATTTATTGGTTTGCATACTATTGCTTCCAATGGTTTATGATCGATCACTTTATACTAATATCTTTCTTCCATACACAAAATGAGGAAATTTTTGTAGCGTAAAAGTAACTGATAATATCCCTCCCAATGTGTGCATAGAATTTCTCACAGTCAGTTAATGGTCTAGACACGAATGATACTGGATGTTCTTGTATTAAACAAGTATCTAGTCCATCTTTGCTACTGTCACACTGGATTGTAATGTTCTTGCTACCATCAAATGGTTGAAGTACTGCAGCATTAATTATAAAATCTTCAGTTCTGCAAACGCTTTTGCGAGTTCTGGATATCAGTGAAATTTTACATTCTACTTAATAGTAAAATCCGTAAAGAAGCAGTTACATCTGACACATTTGGTATAAATTTGGATAAGGAATTAACAATTCCCAACAATCTTCTTAGTGCTTGTTTATCTTTTGGTGGTTCCATTCAACAATTGCCTTTACATGACTTGGATCTGATTTTATACCTGTTTTTGATATTATTCTGCCAAGATACCGTACTTCATTTACTGTATCTTATTTTAATTAAACTTGACGTTACATTTTCTGGCACATTCTAGTACTCTTTTTATATTCTCATCATGCTCGTTTTTATCTCTGTCTGTTATAATTGAATCTTCGAAGTAGATCTCTACACCTGGTAGATGTCCAAAGATTTCCAAGTTCTTTCCCTGGAATACTTCCGGAGCAGACGCAATGGCAATCTATTAAAGCAATACCGACCAACTAATGCGTTAAAACGTACACAATTTTGAACTTACTTCATCTAATGTGACATGTTAAAATCCATCCTTCAAGTCAAACTGTAAACAGTTGTTTTCCTGCCAGTTTGCTAAGAATATCTTCTGTAAATGAAATGGCATAGTGTTTTAATTTAATAGTGTTATTCAGTTCTTGTGGATCCAAGCACAAGCGAAATGATTTGTCTGGTTTTTCAACAATCACTAAATTATGGACCCATTCTGATAGCTTTTCCACTTTATTTATGATGCCTTTGAACTCTATATTCTCTAATGTCTTCTTCAGCTTATCATGCACTGATTGAGATATTCTTCTAGGAGGGCTGATATGCGGTTCATATCCTTCCTTCAATTCTATGTGGTGAGACTTTCCTGGAAATTTTCCTAATCCTTTAAACACATCTGCATAGTCTTTGGTAATAGTGTGTTCAGAAAATGATTTAACATCAGTAACAAAATCTACGCGCTTGACCAAATTTAAATCTATACATGCTTTTAAACCTAACAATGGTATTGTTTCATTTTGAACAATGTAAAATTCAACAGGAACATTTATACCTTTCTTTGTTTTACACTTCATAGTAGTAATACGCACCTTCAGGTTTTATTGTGTTACCTCCATATGACACAAGCAACGTTGAGGTTTCTTTCAACGGTCTAATTCCTTCCTTGCACTTTATGTTTTGATAGTACCTCTGAGGCAATACATTAGTTTCACTACCTTTGTCTAGCTTAAATTCTATATTTGTACCTTCCACTTGGATTTATTTTTTCCATGATTTCAATGGACTTGGAACATTACTCGATTTCTTACGTGTACTTAAATTAACACTTTGTTGCACCATATCAACATACAAGCATGATTCATGCTCATCATTTGATTCATTGTGTGTTTGCACTTGCCTTTTCTTCTCATTTCTCGTAATAGTGCACCCTACTGCAAAGTGATTTTTGCCCTTGCACTTATTGCAAATTTTTCCATATGAGTCATTCCATGCCAAATCAACACAGATATATGCAATTTTTAACCTGACCATCTCCGATTTTCATGAAATTTGGGGAGTTGAAACTATGCATAGAACTTAGTAACTATGAAAATTTTTAGTCTCGTGCGTCTTGTAATTGTTAAATTATTCAAGGTCAAAGTTTGCAGAAATTGCCCTTTTTGAGCCCGCTCAGCTATACTAAATGTGCTGTAACTCCACCCCTATTTCACCTAGGAAGCTCAAATAAAGCTTATTGTACAGGGAATTGAATAAGCTTTCCAGTGATATATAACAAGCCTACCTTTGGATAAAAATATAATTTTGTCACGTGACCTTGACCTTTGACCTTGAATATCTCAAAACATGTCATCACCAAAAATCGTGAAAAAAATATATTTGATCCCTCATACCATACTCTAAAACATACCAAAAAATCATTCTGGGACTGCAATGGGATCAGAAGATACAAAATAATATGTGTAACTATGTGACTGATAAAAGCCCCATTACATGAACTATGAAGAGTCAAATGTCCCTTAACACCCCCTACAAAATGTGAAGGAGTTATCCTGGGTATAATTGGTCATAAAATAAATAGGTTAGGCACAGGGAGATCGCTAGCCGTGTGTGTCAAGCGCAGATCCGGCATATTGTTGACCGCCATATTGAATTCGACGCAAAAATTTCAAAGGAAAGGGGCTTATGTGATATATCAAATGAGGCTAGAATTTCACGAGAAATGTAGTGACGAAGGTTTATCCAACATATATTTAACCAGCAAAAATGTATTACTGCATGCTTGTAACCATTTTCTCCTTTTCGAGGTGTTAAAAACAAATCATTGGAATGCTCCTAACGTGTTAGGAACTCATCGAGATCCCGCTGACATCTTGGGAGAGAAAGAAGTATACGCACCATTGCATATGATTTTAATCAGCTACATTCACCAAATAGTTGAATAGTGAAGAATATTGGGAAAAGTATCTCAAACAATTAAGTGACACTTCCTTTGGAATGAAAAATTCTTCAGTGACGAGGCAAATTTTTATGTTCACGGTGAAGTTAATAAAAATAATATGCAATACCTGTGATTTGCTCAGTCGAATGGTTGTTACTGGTAAGCTAATTATGTGGTATAATGTATGGCGAACGGAAATGGTTGGTCCATATTCAACAACGGAACCTTAAATGGTGAGGGCTTCTTGGATTTGTTAAGTGAACAGGTTTTTTCACCCTTGCTTACGGGATATGGCACTTTTCGAGAGTTTTGAAACAGGACAGAGTGTGACCACACTATGTAGATATTTTCGCAATTTCTTCATGGTAATTTTCTAGGTAGATTGATGGGCACACGGGGATCTATTAAAAGGCCTGCACATTCCCCAGATCTAACATCTTAGGAGGACTTTTACCTTCAGAAACATTTGAAGAGAATGGTGCATGCACTAAAAGTCCCTGATATTGACCATCTGAGAGAAGGCATAGTTGCAGCTTGCGATGTTGTTGCACATGCTACATTACCAAATGTTCTATGCGAGTGTGAGAGACGTCAACGAGTGTGCTCACAGGAACATTGACAACATTATAATGTGCATATATCGTAAGTGAAAGATATGTGTATAACTTTTTGCTGGCGTAAGATACGTTGGAAAATCCTTCGTCACTTCATTTCTCGTGAAATTCTAGCCTCATTTGATATATCACATCACCCCCTTTCCTTTGAAATTTTTGCGTTGAATTCAATATGGCGGTCAACAATATGCCGGATCTGCGCTTGACACACACGGCTAGCGATCTCCCTGTGCCTAACCTATTTATTTTATGACCAATTATACCCAGGATAACTCCTTCACATTTTGTAGGGGGTGTTAAGGGACATTTGACTCTTCATAGTTCATGTAATGGGGCTTTTATCAGTCACATAGTTATACATATTATTTTGTATCTTCTGATCCCATTGCAGTCCCAGAATGATTTTTTGGTATGTTTTAGAGTATGGTATGAGGGATCAAATATATTTTTTTCACGATTTTTGGTGATGACATGTTTTGAGATATTCAAGGTCAAAGGTCAAGGTCACGTGACAAAATTATATTTTTATCCAAAGGTAGGCTTGTTATATATCACTGGAAAGCTTATTCAATTCCCTGTACAATAAGCTTTATTTGAGCTTCCTAGGTGAAATAGGGGTGGAGTTACAGCACATTTAGTATAGCTAAGCGGGCTCAAAAAGGGCAATTTCTGCAAACTTTGACCTTGAATAATTTAACAATTACAAGACGCACGAGACTAAAAATTTTCATAGTTACTAAGTTCCATGCATAGTTTCAACTCCCCAAATTTCATGAAAATCGGAGATGGTCAGGTCAAAGGCTGTGTTGATTTCGCATGGAATGACTCATATGCAAAACACTTATCTTTCACATGAATTTTACCATACTTTTTACACTCATATGGAGCACTTTCTTCTTTCTTCTCGCCTGTGCTTCGATTCTTTCTTCCAACAGAGACCACGCTTACTGGAACATCTTCATTCCTCAGCAGGGTTCTGAACTGCTGCTTACTTGCTTCAGCTGCTCGGACGTAGTCTGCTGCTTTCTCGATGTCAATGTCTGCTCTCTCAGCAACCTTTCTTGTAGAACAGCATCTCGTAGACCTAGCACTATTCTGTCACGAATTAGACTGCTTTCTTGGTCTCCAAATTCACATGAGGCTACTAACGTATTTAGCATCGTTAGGTTACTGTAAAAAGATTGGTAGACTTTTTGGCTGCATGAGAATAATTTGTAGCGTTCAAATACTACAGTTTTGCGTGGTTGACAGTATTCGCCGAATTTCCTTACCGCAATTTCGAAATTGTGTTTGTCTTCTTCATTTTCAACCTTGAACATACTACACACTTCAAGTCCCTGATCTCCTGTGAGATTTAACAATATTGCAACTTTTACCTTATCGGGCTTCTCATTTTTTTCTGACGAGATTAAATAAGTGTCCAACTTATTTCTCTATTTCTGTCAGTTCTCAGCAACGTTTCCCGAAAATTGCAAAACAGTTGGCGTCTTAAACGTCTGCATGTTTTCGAAGATAATATCGACCTTGTACTTACATCTTTCAAAGCATCTACTTATTTCAACTGTCAAACCCCGAGCCTGACATCATGTTTCGTTCTTTTATGTGTTCTTATATTATTAATAAACACTCTTCTTCTTGTTCTTATGCTATTTATTAGATGCTACACAGGAAGCTTACACAACATGTAACTCGCCATGATCTTACGATGACGTCACTACTGTTGCCATCTTTTATCATTACATAACCCATGTTACAGTTATTCGCAATGGTGTACTTCCCTGTACGAAAATACAGTAATAAAGCTCTTAGATGCATATAACTTGTCTAAACCCTCCTGGCTTGCCGTAGTGACGGAATTAAGAAAACATTGTTCCGTTGCTTGGTAACGCTTTTAGCAGCAGCAGAGAATCACTTGGGAAACAAATTAAAGCTCACAGGTGTTCCGTGTTTTCCAAGTGGCGCCGCAGGCAGCTTTTAGCTTCGTTACAGGCCTGTTACAGCAGCTCTACTCGTTCAAATCTATTGTCGGTCGTTCCTGTAAACAACATTCAAATTGAGCAAAATATAGGAATACAGAAAGGAGAGGGATATCTCAGATTTTTTTTTTTTTTTTTAGATATTTATAAGATACCAATTCAAATCGTGGCATTAAAATGTATTTACGTAACGCAAGTGACGAGTTATTATTTCGGTTAGTAACGAGTTACTAAATTTCCATGAATAATTGCAACAGTACTTCGTTACTTTGTGTTACTTGCAGTACGTTGATAAATTCAGAACTGAAGGATTTATTTGACAGGACGAAATATGCTTTCTTACACTGGCAGCAGTTTTGCCGTGTCGAGGAAATTGAAAGCAATACGATATTTCACGAGTAAAATTAATTAAATTTTCGTAACGATGATGCAGTAAATGAAGATATCAAACAGTAATTCTCTAGAAACATTCTTTCTCAGTCTTCAGATAAAATTTGAAAATTTTCTATCCATCTGTTCTAGAGAAAATCGTGACCAAAGTTTCTATGTAAGCTTACACAGGCCAGTATATCTCTCCGGGATATAAGATCACCTTAAGCTTGTGCTTGTCAAGTTACACTGGAAAAACATGAACAGATGTGGTACTTTGTGAATATTAAATGTCCATATTGTGTAACAGTAATAGTAACGATAACGTGTTGCTATTGGCAGCAAAGTAACGGCAACTTTTTTTAACAGCAGTTCTTTTTAATAATTTACTCATTCTTGTAAAAGGGCTCCCACTCGTTTTTCTAAAGCAAATCCCCTGACCTCTTCAGGTTCTCCAGGTATTTCCAAACAGTTTTGTAGTTTAAAGTTAGTTTAGCTCTGTCTTTGAGTGACAAGACAAAGCAACATCTCCAATGGCAAGAAACATATTTTTAAATATTT
The DNA here is from genome assembly GCF_977018435.1 of Lepisma saccharinum. Taxonomy (NCBI): domain Eukaryota; kingdom Metazoa; phylum Arthropoda; class Insecta; order Zygentoma; family Lepismatidae; genus Lepisma; species Lepisma saccharinum. The sequence goes on from NC_139242.1 coordinate 70,965,805, forward strand.
CGTTTTACTTACCAGTGCCTGTTGAACCAAATTAGAATTTTAAATTATGTGATAAATTCCAAATTCACTGAAAGTGAAACAACTATATTATTCATTCTAGTTTTTGGACTTTTAACCACTGTTATTTTTTAAAAGAGATTTACCTACGTTTCGGAGGCTGAATCTGCCTCCGTCTTCAGGGTAGCGTGTAGTCTGTTAGGTCACATAAATAGTTGCCTAGGAGGATTATTCTTGGTGGCCTAGGCTCCACCGCGTCTGTCGGTCACAAGGACCTCTATATACATAAAGTTGCCAGGTAGGATTATCAGTGGTCCAGGCTCCACTTCGTCAGACCAATATAGACCATTTATATGATCTAACAGACTACACGCTACCCTGAAGACGGAGGCAGATTCAGCCTCCGAAACGTAGGTAAATCTCTTTTAAAAAATAACAGTGGTTAAAAGTCCAAAAACTAGAATGAATAAATCACCACTGATTATCTACAAAGAAGAACTATATTATATTTAAAATTCCTTGACTTTTAAACATTTAAAAAAAATAAAGACATTTCCTGGCTTTCATGACGGGTCTGTCTACTTCCCCAGGTTTCCCATCAGTGGTAAAATGTAAAGAATACACCTAGAACACGTCCATTGCAAATATCAGGCATCAATACGTTTAGGGTTGTGCGATATTTCGATATATCGACACGGAGTCGATACTTTAAAAGTATGGACGGATGCTCCGATATCGTAAACATATGGACTTTGACATACCAATTTCTACGCAGACATCGATAAAATTGATATTTTACATATCGATATATGACTCGATTTCGCACAGCCCTAAATATGTCTGCAGAAACTGTGCCTGGGTAGTTAGAGTAGGCGATCGCTGTCCTTCCGTGTAAATATAAATAACATGGCCTCCCCGATGGCGTAATGGGGATGTCGACCTCCGTGGCGAAGTGGTTAGCACAGAGCGCTGGGACGACAGGGGTCCCGGGTTCGAATCCCGGGTAAGACATAGATATTTGTGTTTGTCCTAACTAGAAAAACTGAAAATCGAGGGGAACCGAGAAATGTAAAAATTGAGAAAAAAGTGAAAATAAACGGGGGATACTACCGCTTAGGGGTATTCCTTTAAATGTAATCAAGGGCTCCAGGGTTCGATACCTGGTGGAGACACAAGTGGTTCGGATTACACTTTAAACTGTAGGTCCAGTCCCGATTAACCTTCCTGTGCATAAAGTGGACTTAATTGAATTGATGAATGGACATTCACAAACAACCAAGCCCGAGCGGGATTCGAACCTGGGACCCTTGGCGTCGCAGCGCAATGTGCTAACCACTCGGCCACAAGGTCCGGCTAAAGTGGACTTAAAACCAATACTCAAACTCATAAATAATAGTTCCGTTTTTTAGTGTTTAACACAAATATATGACATATCAATTCCATAATTATCAACTTTCTTGTCTTAAAATTCAGTTATGGGAATGAAAGCAGATCAGTTCGCTCTCAGATCGTTGTTCAGAGGCAGGCACGTATCCAGAGGGGGGGCTCAGGGGGCTTGAGCCCCCTCCGAAATTTTTCGATTTACACTAGATAAAATGAGGTTTTTGGCTTGTGTGTGTGAAATAAAATATTGTGATTATAATTTAAGGAGAAATATAATTATCGAGGAAAGGCAGAGAATGTTCTAGAACCCTGAGTGATAACCCTGTTACTGATAATATTGTATGTAAACTTTTCTTGCTCTTTCGGTGTTTTCGCAACGAACTTGAGCATTGTTTAAAAATTTGTCAGCATTTGGAAGTTGCACAACAAAGCACTGTTGAAAGTAGCGCCATGAGTCGGGCGATTCATTGAATTACTACAAAAAAAGTGCGGAATATTCCAGAATATAATATGGACATAAATACGCGGATTCAATTTCACCGTTGGTCTGTACAACAGAATAATTCAATAAGACTTCACGAGTAAGTGTGACGGTCGATTAGTGATCAGTCAGTGTCCATTGACAGTTTTATAAGATGTAGAGATTCGGGGGGAGGAGAGGGGGAAGAGGACTAGTGACACATTTTCCTGGAAAGTGCTGAAGTCTACCACTAGTACAAGTTCGGGTCCAAAGCTGAAGACATTGCCGACAGTGTAGTGCTAGTTTCGGGTCATGAGCCGAAGAGATCGAAGGTCTCTAAAGTAAATATTTCAGCAGTAATGGGCATTGGAGCATCATTTTTTTTTAAAAAAAAAGGAAAGAAGCTTCGCAGATCGACTGAAAATCTATGTTTTGAGTGACGATTTATTAGTGACCGGACCAAGTTTCGTGTATGCAGTCCGAGAGTTTCGTGGGTTTAAAAAGGACTTTTAAGTCAACTGTTTTGGAAAAACACTCAAACACTAACTACCACAAAAGGGCAGCCATGAAGATCGAAAATTTTATGAATGTCGAAAAGAGAAAGCAAGAAGATGTTTCATATATGGAAATTTTAGCGGAAAAAGCAAGCTCGACCAAGACTCCAAAACCAGGTCAGATTTAGGAGACAGTTGCTCTCCATTTTTGGCCCCGTGCTATGGCTTTTTAATACTAACCTTTGTCTTCCAAGAGCAATTAAATTTTTCTTGCCCCCTCCCCCCCATCGTTTTGGAACTGAATCGCCACCATCGACCTTAAACCTTGCGAGGTTCTATCTATACCCCTGTAAAAAAAATGATGTTTAGCCCCCCCCCCCGAAAAGAATTTCTTGATACGTGCCTGTTCAGAGGTCACCTGTTCGAATCACGGCATGGCTGTTTGAGTGTGTCCAGTCATCAGTTTCTCATCATATCATCACTCATCTCCATCTTCGTGATTAGCCAAAAGTGGCAGAAAAGCGAAGTAAAATAAACCAAATCAATCAGATAGTTGTTGTTTTGCTGGTAGATCAAGTTCTTCCAGGCCTCTGAGATAAACTTTTACACAAGATACGACTCTGTGCCACGGTTCTGAAATTTACCGTAATGTATCTGAATAATGGTCTACTGCAGTCAAGTGAGAATATCGGTAGACTTTATTTATTTATCTTGCTTCGTGTATTCCCTGCGACTTAAATTTAACGACGAGAACGAAGTTCAGTGACAAGGAAAATAACTGTTCCTAAAGCTTTCGTTGTCTCGAAATAAATTCAATCGAATGGTTTCTTAAATCAAATCTAATAAAGACCAATAATTTTGTTTACTTTGTCATCTTTCTTTTCATGAAAAATAAAGTGCTTTACATGAACCCTCTCTTTTATCTCTTTACTATTACGTATCAACAAGTTCGATAATTTACTCAAGTGGTTTGGAAAACAAATACAGGAAGTTTAAATCACTTCCAAACTGTATTCACACTCAAGTGAAGAAAACAAAGCTGGTTTCTTTCTGAATCAAAATTTTAATATCGCGATATTGTGAAAAGATGCTACGTATACAATAATAATGAGTGTTATTGTATTGTACTGTATTGAGGATACTGTATTCGATAACACAATCTCTGATTCTGGATCCGATATCTGAATGCAGACTATACATATATATCCCATATATATCCATATATATCCCATTATACACCATGATAAATAGAACTTTAACATAAAGTAACTATGAGAGAAACGCTAAGTTAGGCTATATAAGAAAATTATACCTAGATATATTATACAGACACTAAGTTTCTTTATGGGTTTTTAATGGGAATATTAATTGCTTACACAGTACATTACAGAGGTCGATAGCTTGGATTTAAGAGGATGTAAAGTACTCACCTGAAACCGGTAGAGCGAGCTATCATCCTTCACTACCAAGTTTTTTGAATCGCCAACTGGAAAGAAGTAGCCGTATTGACAGAGCAGGTTGGCCATATGGACCGCCTCAACTGCAATAACAAATAAATACATTTAATTTTATATTCTAAATAGAGAGCAACAACTGTAAAAAGGTACAAAAAGTGCAACAGCGGATTTTGGATTACATTAATATGATCATTTTTTACGTCTGTGAAGCATATTCGGCACCAGTTTCATAGATCGGAGACACATTAAAATCGGATATTTTGTGTTTCGCATGGTTCGTACTTACCAATTGGGGGGTCTAGTGAGAGAGGGAGCTAAGCCACAAATCTTGAAAATTTTATTTTTTGCCATATTCAGTCTTCTCCTACCATCTGTCATGTATCATGTGAACTACAACCATGTGGCATAGCTCCCGCTTGTTCTGCAGCAGATTTTCTGAGTTCTTGAATATGTCCTCATCAGCATTTTGAGTGAGAGAATGAGCTATGCCACTTACTGATGGTGTCTGCAATAGGAGTGTCAGAGGTTCTGTTGCAGTAACCGGTGCTAGATTTAATATCAGCCCTGAACTTAAAAGATCTCATGGCAATAATGCCTTATATTCCTCCAGTTTTTCATGGTGTTTAGCAAAAACTGAAATCCACAGAAACAATGGACAGTGAAGATCCTCCAGAAGACATATGAAGCTGTCTTTATGTAGATCATATGTAACCCTGTGAACATGATTTACACTCAGGCAAAAGTATTTAAGCTTTGTTCAAATTATTTGATGTGCTACATTGATTTTTCCATATGGGTATACTACAACAATATACCATACATGTTCATAATAAATCGTATTTATATTGAAATTCATATTTTTCCTTTTGAATAATTTACCTAACAATATGTTCAGAAAAAAAAATTACCCTTTGTTATAAGTAGTTTCTTGTGTAAAATTTAAGAAATGTGTCTCCGATGTATGAAACTGTTACCGAATATTCATGCAGAATTCACGCATAATTTCCGGTAACAAAAAATCATGCAGAATTCCTGGTCAGTAGACACCCAATTCCAGCCAAAGTTTGATATGCCAAAGAATGTTCTTCACTGCTGAAATCAGACTGTTCGGCGATGCCCGCATTAAAAATATCAGGCTTTTCTTTTATTATATTCTTATGTTTACCATTTGAAATGTACAGTATCCCCACTTAGTACACAAACATTTTTGGATTGCCGAAAGAACATATTTTCCAAACTCAAAAGTTGTCAGGTGTTGTAACTGCATTTCCAGGTATCTTTTTCCGCCCACTGCGGTGATAAAATCAACAGAAGTAAAAATATTCTAAAGTAAAAGAAGGGTGGTTGCACATGGCCTTTTGTTTCTGTAATGTTGACAATGCATGTCCTAAATCTTGATTTTCAGACATTTTTCACTTTTAAATTTCAGAATACGCAAAATCCTACAGAAATAGCATAATATGCCAAATTTTCGTTGTTTAGCCATTTCATAAGCAACAAAAAACATGATAATGTTTCATAATTACACACACACACACACACACCCCACCCCGACAAATAACGTTCTATGATGTTCCGAAAAATCTAGGTCCCTAGCAATTACGAATCGCAGGAGGGAAATCTGCTTTTTCATGTCACAGAAATACACTAATGGACTGGCAAATGACATTTCCATGCGGCGGTTGTTTCTAACGGATTAAAAAACCTTTTTGCTACAGATTGAAGTATTAGTAGGATTACCATGAATTGAAAATGCGAGGCCAAAAATGGGCAAAAAATCCTCTTCTTGTGAACCTGCCATCAGATGGCAGATCAGTCTGTCAAACGTATTATAATTATTAATACTAATATTCAGAAATAACTATGCACGAAACTGATAAGTTTGGTTTCTATATGTAAAAAACAATGCATTACAGCTATTTTTACACTAAATACCATGGTTAAGGTAAAATAGTTTATATTGTTGACACAGCCGTTAGTTAGGTCATCCCACTGGGTTATAATAATTATTATAAACTGATAAAAATAATAATTTTGGAATAAAATTGGATTATTATTATATAAATGGTAGACTTTCCTACTCGATCCACCAGATGCTTGAATATCCAGCAACACTGTTTATTTTTTTATACTTCATGTAGTTAGCGTACTGAAATGCATAGTAATAAAATGTGCCATTAACTTTTACACACCTTGTCAAGAAAAAAGTTGTAAAGCTAAGGAAAATTTGTCAAAGTTTATGCTGTGTACTAAATTCTCACATAATACTCTTTAATTTTTGGAATTTTGAAAACTTTTACATTAGCATTAAAAGGCAAATATGAAAACATGAGCTGCTTCCGGTAATTTATACTCAATTTTTTCGATCTAACGCAGTTTTTCCTTTGGTTATTCTGTTCGAATACTAACTCGAGAGTTTAATTATGTTATTAACAATGAAGATATTATTTCTGCTTTTATGTAACTTGAAATTAACAATGCCGTTTCGTGAACATTTGTGAGGGCCTCCCAACAGGAATACGGAATATTCTCCAACGGGAAACTTCCTCAATGCCCAAGGTAGTATTTCTAGAGGTGGGCTTGTCGGGCACTTTTTGATGATCGGGAATTTCCGTGTGACGTCTAATTTTGAAGCTCGTCTTACTATATTTATTAGGCTACTCGCCACGACAAGGATGAATGATGATTAGGCGAAATTGATCAAGGGACAACCACACAAAGTCCAGGTAAGTATTCGAACCTGCAACGTACTGTGATGAGATCGTGAGTTACCCACTGTAGTGTGTCTGCGTTCGTTGCGACCATTTACACAAGTGCGCATGCGCAAACTGGATGAGTCCAGTGGCAACATAGGGGTGTGGCTGCAAGTGCAACGCAAAATTTGTCTTTGTTCCAGTTCGAGGGGGCTTGTTAAGCATTGTAACAGCCATCACAAGCACAAAATGTTGCGCGATAGTAAACAATCGAACACACAAAATAGAATTGCTGATCTCAAACCTACAGAGTAGTTTCGTGCATGTTGCTACCTACTCCCCCTTCTATGCATGGACTCTTCCACTAGAACTAGGCACGTCTTCCTTTGTCGAACAGTAAACGCGCTTGGCCTCCGGAACGGCACAAATATGTACAAAGTACAAAGCGACAGTTCCAATGTGTATTTCCTTCAATTAAAGATTTAAAATGAAACTTCATAAACGCATAAGCATGAAATTAAGTAATAAAAGTGCTAAAAATTTTCACATTATTATTCTGTAGAAAATAAATTTCATCTAATGAACATTTCCACTCATTTTTTTTACAACAATTTTAAAAACTACACCCTGGGAAAATGACCCCTGCAAGTTCTGGCGTTTCTCTGAGTCCAGTTTAAGGCAAAAACTAGGCTTCCAAAGTTGCATGGCTGTTGTGCTGAAAACACGCCCCGCCATGTTAATACGTCACGACTTAGGGAGAGCTCGTTTGTCGTCTGCTTCGAGCGTCCAGTTTACCACGGTGAGCGAACATGTGCAACAGTTTTACAAATCTGTATAGATTTAAATAATGGAAGAAGGAGCTATAGTGGAAAGGAAAGCTATGCTTTGTAAGGATCATTCTTCCATGAAATATCCCTGCTGCTCACGTGCAAGATAAATGAAAGGGTTCTGCTGCATGCGTGTTCTCAGGTCATGCGAAAAATATTACTTGTAAAATTGGTAAAAACACGCCCCGCCATGTTAATACGTCACGACTTAGGGAGAGCTCGTTTGTCGTCTGCTTCGAGCGTCCAGTTTACCACGGTGAGCGAACATGTGCAACAGTTTTACAAATCTGTATAGATTTAAATAATGGAAGAAGGAGCTATAGTGGAAAGGAAAGCTATGCTTTGTAAGGATCATTCTTCCATGAAATATCCCTGCTGCTCACGTGCAAGATAAATGAAAGGGTTCTGCTGCATGCGTGTTCTCAGGTCATGCGAAAAATATTACTTGTAAAATTGGTTGCTGACCAAACTTTCAAAAATATATATATTTTAAACTTATATTTTTCGAAATTTACCGTAACCTATGTAGTGCAAAATAAGAATTTTCACATTCTTCACTTTATATAGAGTCTATTTTACTTTATTTTCCATAAAGCAATTTCAGTTTGTGTTTAATTTCTCTTGCGCAAGTTATGATCAAATATTTTTGGGCAATTAAGAGAAAATACACTGAGAAGATTACATCAGTTGCACAATACATATTAATACTTAGTTTATGTATAATTATTACAAGGAAATAATGTTTATAACCAAGGGCGTATTTAAGGAAGGGGTTCAACGGGTCCACCCCCCTTTGGTTCAGTAAAATTACCAGAGTTACCTGTTCTATCCGCTTGTTCATAAACATTTCTTCGGACTTATTTTATTCTCTTAAATTAGAGACGTAGGACGGGATACGGATGGGATGGAAATTACGTAATTCCACACACCAGATGGGACTGCAGACCAAAAGTCTGCAATTTCCTGTTAGTTTCGGAATTTCTGCGATAAGAACCTGCATTGAGACTGTCAAATCAGTTATCCCCTCGAGTCATCTTAAAGATATTTGGATTTTGAAGAAGCAAAGACACAAGATGAACAGAAAAGTATCAATACTAGCGTGACTTCGTGACTACATTCACACAACTTTGTCGGGTCCAGCACCCCCTGCTCCCCAACAAGCTTCCGGCCAGCAGTGTCCTGGATTCTCACTTACGAAATAAAGCAACCCTAATCATACCAAAAGTTGATCCATCCCCCCCATCCCCACATGAACTATATATACGCCCATGTGTATAACAATATCCCATACTGAAATGGTACGATATATTTTGAATTTTGTACTGCGAAAAAGTCGCCTCATCTCGTTACCCCGAACGCATTAATTGGTTGGTTCACAACTTCAAAACTAAGGATCCTATCGAGACGAGACATGGCAGCCTTGGTCTCGTTCTCGTTGAGAGTTGTAAATGTCTGTCTCGTGTTTATTTGTAAATGTGTCATTGACAGTCTCGTCTCGATTTATAAACATCCATCTCGGTTTGGGAGGTCAATTCTCGTTCTCGTCTCAAGTCTCGAAAAATATAGAATTAACAACGTATGCAAAGGCTTATCATCATAAATACAAAAAAAAAAACATTTTTTTTGGACTCCTCGTTTCGACGGTACGAGCCCTCGAAAACTGAATATTACCCTGCTTATATATGCAAACCAAACCGCAGATTCAGAATTACCAGGAATGAACTGGCGTTGTAATTAATATACACAAAATTCATGATTTATCTGAGGAAGTCGCATGTTTCAGGTTTGACTCTCGACCTGAGCATGACTGTTTCCTTGTGAGTGATATTTCATTGAACTGGAAATTGTTACATGGGAGGATGTTTGCTCGAGACTTTGGGGACAGCTAGGGGGATGAAAGCTTCTATTGTTAATGTTAGTGTTGCTCACGAGACGAGACATTTTCCGTCTCGTCTCATAAAAGGAGATGGGACAAGTGAATATTTTCGAAATGAAATGGGACAGAAGAAATAGTTCGTCTCTTATCGTGGCAGGTTGGGTGATACTTAGATTGTGCTTGTTGGTGGTGGTGGTAGTTTGTGTGTGTGGTGGGGGGGGGGTTCTCCTGCAGCCCGACTTCGAATACTGCTTGTAGTCATTCATCTTCATTGTAGCGATTAGCCAAAAGTGGGAAGAAATGTGATGTTAGAAAATATACATATTAATTAACCATGCGTTCTCATCGTTGCAGTATCACCTCTTATATTGCAGAAATTGGCGTATACACCAGAGTGTTCTAAACGTATCATCTTAAAATTTGCGAAGAAAATATTATGACGAAAATAATTGTAATTCCAGAAAAGGCATTCCTGTAACATTAAGTTCTTGCCAGTTAGAACCAACCTATGTATTCGCAATGAACAAGGCTGTTCACGTGTTCAGCCATTGACTGTTACAAGTTTTGCTTTGTCACCCTAAAGGGAAAACCCTCTACCGAGTGGCTGAATTATAGTAAATACTGCTATACTGCTAGGGCATAATTCATCTCCAAGAAACGGAGCACAGATTTTTGCACTGGAAGTTACAAGATACTTGTTTTACACAGTAGTGACTTTGCTGTCGCTTCCGCGGCTCATGCTAAGTTGACGCGACGAGCAGAAGCCCTGCCTGCACGCATTTCTAAGTGATGACGTCAGAGGACCTCGTGTCTGTGAAGAGGACGTTTTCAAATCCGTGACGTAGTAGGTGAATTTCAGCAGTGTTTGAAAGTGTGTTTCTCGAGAACGAAAACAAATATCGCCGAGATATTTTGCACATCTCATGTTTGTGTCATTATCTGTAAAATGAAAGGATTTAAAACGTTTTTCATGTCAAAGTGGAAATGTCCATTATGTTAGATCTGTCTTTAAAAGCAACTCTGAGTTTATCCGCACGGCCTCTAATAACACTGATGAACAAATTCAAACTTTTTTGCTCCTTTGAACGAAAATAGGTGATTATTTATAATTCGACCCCGCTGAATCCAAATCTGAAAGCAGAAATGCTGTATCACCTATCGTTTTCCCTGGATTTTCATTTTTTGTTTTTAATAAAAATTTAATTCCCTTTGTAATAATACATCGAAATTTGAAATTATTTTTGTTTGTTTGCTCATGAAATAAGATTTAAAAATTGAAGTGAATAACTGTGAAATATAAAAAAATTAAAAAAATATATATATGACCGATTTTGACTGTTCAATGAAGAAATTTCATGCAAAAAAAAGGAAAAAAACACATTTTTACAAATTCTTTCTTGAACTCTGCCGTTTGTAACTGCCACCAGAAACCTCTTCCTTGAGGTTCCAACTATAGTCTGCTAATATGGTCTGTACCGATTTTCCTGCATATCGTTTCTCCATGACAGAAATATCCTGGTGAAATCTCTCGCCGCATTCGTCACTAACCGCGCCCAAGTTAAGGGGATAAAAGTCCAAATGCGAATGTAAAAAGTTGAATTTTCAAGGACATATTGCACCCCATGCGCTGATAACACTTCAACAAGTTCTTAACAAGTTCCTTGTAGTTGTCAGCTTTCACATTTCCAAGAAAATTACAGCATACTTGTCTGAAAGCTAACCATGCGCATTTCTCTTTTTCTGTTAGCAATTCCACAAAGTTGTGATCATGAATGATCTTACGGATTTGCGGCCTAATAAATATCCCTTCTTTTAACTTACTATCACTGAGTTTAGGAAATGTTTTTCTCAAATACCCAAAACCCTCACCGTGTTTATCCAAAGCCTTAACAAAATTTTTCATCAGCCCTAACTTTATATGCAACGGTGGTAACAAAATCTGGTCTTTCTCAAGTAGAGTGTGATTCCTAACGCTCTTCTCTCTAGGACTTACGTTTTTTCGTATGGGCCAATCCACAATGTTGTAATGTTTATTTTCTGCCCGGCTGTCCCATTCGCAAAGAAAGCAACAAAATTTTGTAAACCCAGATTGCATGCCTAACAGTATACCAATCATTTTGAGGTCTCCGCATATCTGCCAACCATATTTTTCATAATTTATCACTTTTAATATTGTATCCATACTTTCATATGTTTCCTTCATGGTGGAAGAATAGGCAAGGGGTACTGATGGGTATATATTCCCATTATGCAACAATACTACTTTTAAACTATTCTTAGATGAATCTAAATATAGTCTCCACTCGTTTGGGTTGTGACTCCTTCCAAGTTCTTGCGGAAGGCCTTCTACATCATTGCAGTAAGTTAATTCATTACTAACAGAAAAAAAATGTGTCCGTGATTGTTGGCGTTTCCGATATGACACCTTAATACCATCTTGTAATAAATTCCACCCTCTGAGACGAGAACCTAATAATTCTGCTTGAATTTTAGAAAGGTTGAGGTCTCTGAATAGATCATTTAGTTCGGATTGGGAAATAAAGTGAGGTATATTTGGATCAGGAAAATTTGGATCGGTGTTTGAATATGAGGGTCCAGGTTCATCATCTGGAGAAGCACTGCTTGGTTCTGTTTCATCCACTGTCCATTCTTTAGGAGGCTTAGGAATTGGTATAAAATCATGACTCGTAGGTTTCTTGGCTGAAGGAACATCAGGATAAAATATAGAATGTTTTAATTTAGAACTATATCCCACTATGTTAAACAGAAGTAACAATCCGTAGTATGATCTTTCTGTTCTGTCCATATTACAGGGTTTCCGAAGGGCATTGATTTGTGAGCGCCATTAAGCCAACCACGTAAAGTTCTCGAACAATTACAACAAATTTTACCTGGTGCCCAGCTTTTTCCCTAGTCTACTTTACTTCCAAAATACAACTCATATGCTTTTTTCACTATGGGAGTGATAGTATTTCTCTGTGACTTCGGAGTAAATTCCCCGCTAACATAACAAAACAAGTTCGGGTTATTCACACATTTGCGTGACATGGCGAACTCATTAATTGACTTATAATATATTTCTTTAAAAAAAACAATTGTGAATGCTCTTATTGTTTTGTTAAAATACAACTTACACTTCACTTCACTATACAATATTACATTCATAATTTCACGAACATACACAAACATGAAATACGGCTACTTGAGAAGGCTACTCGCGAAGTTATCGGAAAGGAAGTTAAGACTCGACTAACCCACAAAAGAACAAATTTTAACAGAGAAACAGGAAATTTCTCTACTGCCAGATGTTTCCTCCACTATATATTAAGTGCCAGTCATAAACACAAGGTCGCTGAAAAGTTCTTATCCATTTGCTAGGAACCAAACGTTACGCCGGAAGCGGAGCAGGGTGCGGAGACCTGAAACCATAAAACTATAAAATTTGGGTGTTCTGTAAAAAAATTAGGTGATACAGGAAAACGGATGCGATATTCGTTATCAGCACATCTGAATACATAAAGATCACTTAGTTTTATTTAAAGGAGTATTTCATTGTTTATCAGTGTAATCATTACAATGATTTACCACTAAAGCAGGCTTGTTTACTGTTATATACGTTGAAAAGTTTAAGTATGCAGCAATGCACAAAAATCGGCAAAAATCAGTTCACTATTTAACCCCTAAATCAAGACAAATGTCTAAGATTAGCAATTTTAAGGAATAATTCACACTTTGGGTCCACAGAATTCACATGAGATTGATTATTTTGATTTTTATACAAAAAGTATAATTTTGACCTTTCTCAATACACACTTGAAACCAAAGTAAAACTAAACAATACACTTAAAAACCAAAATACATTTTCATAAATAGATTAAATAACAAAAATAATGAAAATAAGGAATATAATGATAGTAATAAAATAATAACTAATAATAATATTAGTAATAGTAATAATAAATGTGAGAAGTATCGTTAAAATAAATATATACGCAATAAATGTTTAAAGCGAGGAAAAGAGACTTCCTATGAAATTAGTTTCAAGATAAATTAACATCTTTTAAGGCATTAAATAATATTTATTTACTAGTTCCGATATCATTCCTTCTTTCTTTAAATGTACTTTGGTTGTGAATACGAGTTCCTTAGACATATTTTCTCGGCGAAGCTCGTCAGTTTATCACCTATTATTTCTGTTGCTACTTTCTTCAAAACTGATAATATGTTTTTGAGTTGCATAGAGTGAAGAAAAAGCAACTACAAACACCACATTATTATAAAAGGCAACTGAAATTATTTTTAAGAAAATTATCTTCTTTTTGGCAACAGATTTGATATCCACAAAGTACTCTGCTGCAGCACCGCGACACATCAACACTAAAGGTCTTAAGACAATCTTAAGCGATATTTTTAAAATTTATAGAATCTAACACGAATGAAACAAATTATAAAATCTGATAATTTCTATGTTCATCAGATTTTTCAGGAATGATGTTTCGTGGATTTCTATGACACATCATCACCATTAACCCGCAAGGACACGTGAATGGGTAAAAATGACCCAAAAGATTTTGAAATATTTCTTTCATCTTTACCAATTAGTGTGCCTGAGGCCTTTCCAGTAAACACTTTCGAATATTGACCTTGAATCAGCTATGAGGCTTCGTTAGTTGCCCTCACAGGGCCGTAGAAACATCGCCTGTGTAAATTTCACACACACGTGAGCTCCTGCGTTTCAGGTTGGTATTTAAACATGATCTTTTCTCTCATTTTTATCAATTGTGAAATACAATAAATATGTTCAAAATTAATACAATTAGTTTTACCAATAAAGATATTGTTAATCAAATACTTTAATGTAATTATAACTCGGATTTACGAAGTAATTTTGCTTCTGGGTAATATTTACACAGGCCGAGTCTTTGGTGAAAAATTTAGGGAGGGTGTTGATGAAGGTTTTGGGAGGTGTTAGGGGCTGTTGGGGACGTTTGAATAAATTTCTGTTACACTGCACTACTTCTATATGTATTAAGCATCAGCTGATAGCGAAATCGGAGACGATCTATTCCCCTAACGCGCGCACACGTGACCACGTTTCATTCAGGGTTGCCAGCTGACCCATTAACAACGGAGCACACGTTCACAAATAAGCTAAATTTTTCAAAAATAGCAGGAAGTAGCAACACTTTTCTCCCGTGCCGTTTTCACAATACTTTAAAGTACCCTTTACTTTATAAATCGTCGCGGGAAATAGCGGCGAAAGCTATGTTAACTCAAGTTAACTCTTGTATTTTCAAGTCAAAAATAAAAACATATTTTATTGTAATTCAAATATGTGTTCTTTTTCTGTGCATTACCGAGAAGTTGTGAGTCTACGTAACGCAATTATATTGCCCGGCGAAAAAATAATTGCTACAACAAGTCTTAAAAATAAGTACAAAACGTAGTCCGAAAATTGAATTTTCTCGAAGCGCCATTTTGAGGCCCGAAAACAAGAACAAATAATAAATTTAGAGAAAAAAAAATTATGGCAGATTCATGCCACATTTAGTTGTTTACAGAAGTGGTAATGTTTTATCTCCTTACCGAAAAGTCAAAGTTTATATTTTTGCCGACTTTTCTCGCATTCTGGATCACTGTCCAATAGGTTGAATCGCACATAATTTCAATTTAAATTCTTTTTGTCACGGGAAGAAGATGTTGAATGTATTCTATGTTAAAATTTAAATATAAGAATGTTGGAATCCACGGATTTGATTTAGAATAATGTAAATGATGTGTCTAAAACAATAGCATCTTACGTTATTAAAAAAAGTAACTTGTACAGGTAAGGTTACATTGCTTCCATGGTAACGGGTTAGCATTACTTTGCTTCTAAAAATAACGCGTTTCCGTTACTTTATCATACAATAAGAACATTTAGGTGTTTACACAACAATATCTGTTCTCTGCAACACATACACATACGGGACATATCCAAGTTTAATAAAACAACACAGCACAACATGTTTAATCCTGGCAAACAAATCCTCCAGTTCTGAATTTATCAAGTAACGAAATCCCGTTACAATTACTCACGTAACTTCGGTATCACGTTACGTTAATGTGCACTAAAACATATGCTCGAAAACTTACCCCTTCCAAAGATCGGTGAACAATACTTGGTAGCTCCAAAAAAAAAAAAAAACCACTGCAAGTACGCGCATAACTTAGCACAAACCTGGTACGTTTATGAGGCTGATAGTAAGAGCAAGTGCTGTCTAACATAGCTTAGCCTCGAATAAACTAAAATGTATGTTTTACTGCGGCAAAAGAGGAGAGCAAAGAAGTAATATCTCTGAAGTCTGCAAAAGAAGCAAACATTAAATTAGATGATTGGAGAGAGGCGAGGCGGCATCTTTCCTCAAAGTACACCGCCTTGGGTCTAGTTCCCATGTTTACTCTTGGAGTCTGCGGTGGAACTTTCAGTTGCTTTTCGAGCGAGGGCGAAACCTGCAAACAAGGATCTCGACATAACCGAATCAACGTTTCCTTTCGCAACCATTCCGAAGGGATATTTTATTCCACGTGGAAGAGTAAAGCGGCTGAAATAGCAACTTCTGAAGGACGTAAGGAAACTTCAGAAAAGAGGTTCCGTTGTTCCTTTACGGAACGATCAAAAGTTACCCGCCTTTTCTTGCGGTCTAGCTAAGGAACAGCAAATTGTGAACTACCTGCACTCTATTTGTTGATACTAGTTATCTTTGTTGAAAATCCTGGAGATCCCAGAAGAGGCGAATATACGTTTCAAAAGTTGATAATTTTGAAAAGTATGCACAGATTCCAAACCCCGCCAATTGACAATGTTTTGACTACAGTAACACATGAAAGTGCATAAAATGCTCTTTTGGTGCATAAAAATAAGTTTGCACGCGAGAAATTATACACAGAAATAATAAATTCATCAACGTTTTCAGTTCAGTGGGATGCACTAACAATGTATTGATTGAACAGACACGATCATTTTAAAGACACCACAATTAAATCTGATGTATTTTGACTTCTATGTGTAACTCTGGTACAGGCACAGTCACTTTAAAAGTACCTGAAAGCCAGTGGCGTAACTAACGATTTCGAGACCCCCCCGGAGAGAACCTTAAGCCCCCTTTCTTCCCACTTAAATTTCTATAACTTAAATTTTGTTCAGTGTGTCCTTCACCTCGCCAGTTCGTGATTTCTTTAAAGAAGTATAGAGGTTATAAAAATTCACATGTAAAATGCAAAATAAGCTTAGAACACCTCTGAATGGTAACTCATCATATTGATGCTAAACTCCGTCTCACTTAGGCACCTTCTCGCATCGCTCAAATACTCTCCATATTGATTTTGTACTGCACGCAAAAAAAAGTGAACTGCAGCCGAAGTACATAAATATCCGCATAGCACTGCAGGTGGCAACTGATATTACGACGACTGAAAATTATATCGACTGGTTTCTAACTAAACTTCCTGGTAATGTCTTACCATAATTTTCTTCCTAGCATGTAGACAGACTTTCGTTTGTTTTTCCAATGAAGCTTCAAACTTTTGATCAAAACTTGATCCCTTAAAAGTCGAATTCCCCATCCTTCTGGTACCGGGTGGTTCATAAATAATTGAGGGGTTACAAAAATTTATTGCAAGTAAAATATTGGACTTACGTTAATGAAACCAGTCCAGAACGAACGAGGAACTCAAACAGTTAGTGCGTGTATGTTTTGTTAAGCTGAGAGTTCATGTCCCTACCGCTAGGCGGCACTAAAATCACTCGCAGTGATTACACCATGCGATCCCTTGTGGGGTATTATCAAAGACAGGGTTTTCGTCTCACCGATGCTGAGTGATATCGCAGTCCCTAACGGAGCGTATCATCACAGCGATTGTACTATCGACAGGTTCATGTTGATGCGAGTGTGGCAAGAACTAGACCAGCGTGTCGATGTGTGCCGTGCCACCCGTTGTGCACACATATAACATTTGTAGGTGTAAAAAAAAACTGAGATCCTCGTTCTTTCTGGACTGGTTTCATTAACGTAAGTTCAATACCTTACTTGCAATAAATTTTTGTTACCCCTCAATTACTTATGAAACACCAGGTATATATTGCATTGCATTTTCGTTCTTACGGGTACCGTAGCCATATAATGCTGTTAAATATTTTTTTATAATATTTAATGTTCTTATGTACTGTATCTGTTGGTGTTTAGTTCCATAAAGCGTCTAGTTGTGGTCAGGGTGCGTGGATCATCTCTTTCAGCACCTCGTGCTCAGTGAACGACAGTGTGTCCCGTGACCTTAAAATGCTAGTGGGGGGACAAATATTACTTACTCTTATGCAAATTGACGATTTATTGTCAATTGTAGTCTATGGAATGTGTTCGCCCATGTCTTGAAAAAAAAAAAAAAAAAATGACAGTTGAATGTAGGAAATGCGTTCGCAGCGCCGCCCGGCCATCGCTGCAAACAAAGACACAGAACAACGAGTTCAATTTGCTCCAGCGGTTTCCATTTTTTGTAATCGCCAGCATTGAGTCAGAACAACACGAAGAGGAGAGAAGTCATCAAGCCGACTCTCGTACTAACAACAAAACAAAAAAGATTTTTTAAAAAGGGGGGCTGGACGGACTCGCAGCGGAAGTAAACATTTGAATATCGAGATGAAAAAGGAAACAAAACTGGAAGCCATCCGGAAATTAGCATGGCATGTGGGCACACACACACAAACGACTGTTTGTATATCCGAGGTTGACAGCCTCTTTCGAGGAGATGTGGATGGAACAGTGTTGCAAACGTAAGAGAAAAAGGTGAAGCTCTGTTTAAAAAGAACTTTAATGCCTCGAAAGATGAAACTTCATGAGGGACACAGAGATCGCAGGAACTATAATAAATAGAAAGGTGAAACGTTGTGACTTTCCACTTCAGTTAAAGTTAGCTGTGTGAATAGATGTCAATCAGGAGAATTAAGAGGTTGATAACGTAGACATTCTACAAAGACGATCTATAAAATGACCTTGTAGCAAAATTGCCTAATTTTTAATAAAAATTATCTCAAAATGTGAAAGTGTCGGCTCGGCCCGATAATTGAAAGTTTGAACTATTGAAAATAAGGACAAAAACAAATAAAATGATTGTATTTCTTGATTTGAAGGTTACCATTAACGCTTTGTGTAATGATTACTTTCCTATGCCTCGTTTTCCTCTTTGGCAGTAAAATATAGATGTTACATTGTTGAACGTTGGAAGAAGCAAATACAACTAAAACGCACATGACGGAGCAAAATTCAGTTAAGACTGGACCTACAGTTTAAAATAGTACCCGAACCACTACGTGTCTGTGCCCGGGATCGAACCCAAGAGAGAGAAAGGGGGAGTAAAGAAAGACACTAAATCTCTCTTCTCTCTCTCCACGAAATAATAAAGAAAGAAAGAAAGGGAGAGAATGAAGAAATAAAGAGTTCTCTCTCTTTTGATTACAAAGAGACGAAAACAATGTTGAATAACAGTTTCTCGAGATTACTATAACAAATCCTCAATAAATTTTCCTTATTTGGAATACTGTCTCCAAACGAACAGTCGGCTTTGTGCTGGAACATATGTATTTACACTACATAAAAGTGTTACAAAATTAAATAATATGAAGAAAGAAATTTCAATACATATATAAACAGAACGCCGCAAAGTTTAAGTCCACTTTATCCTCAGAGAGGCTAATAACCAGGGCTAGGATTTCTATAACCTAAAATCACCAAAATATGCAAAATAAAATATGCTCTTATGGCCTAAAATTTTACAAAATATGCACTATAATTTGAAAAATATGCCCTTATAACTGGACTGTTTCAAACATCAATATCTAAATGCTGAGATATTTTCACATACGTACTATTTTTAGTTCACTTTATGGGGTCTGAGTTGCAATGCACAATGAATACTTTCTCTAAATTTTCAAATAAATTTTTTTAACAAAAATTGCTGCAGTCAAAAAAACCCTCGAGTGAACATGGGAGTAAGAACGAATCCACTTCGAAAATGACCTTACATTTCTTGAATAAGCGAAAATATGCTGAATATAACCGAAAATCGATCACTCGGAAATGGCCAAATATGTCAAAATATGCTTTCAAAAAGCACCTTAATTTAATTTGTTTCTTCATAATATGAATTTCTATATGTTTAGTGAACATATCACCCTTAGCAAAAAAAAAAAAAAAAAATGCTAAGTCATGAAAATCCTAGCCTTACTAATCAGTAATGGATCTACAGTTTAAAGTAGGATTTGAACCACTATGCAATGTTCCTCCATTGGGAATCGAACTCGTGATCCTTTCATTACAAGGTAAAGAGTATGCCACTTCACTAGTACTAAAGAGCTGTGAATGGTTAGTAAAGTGATTTCTGTGACAAAGTGAATGAAACACTGTGTGGTTTAATATTGCTTTAGAGTATTTGTTTATAAAGAACACAACAGGAAAATGCCCAATTACAGAGTTCTATAAATGCAATTAACACAGGCTAAGTACAGTTGCAGTCTCACATTAGGACCTTACCGAACTTAAAAATGTCTTCTGTGATCACAACTTGGTTTATACTTATATACATACCGTGCGTCCATTTCCTTGCGAGGCCGAGAGATCGGGAGAAGTTTGGCGGGCGGCACTAGCGGAGATGCCGACATTTTCGACCAGTAACGTCCCGCTTGGTTTACCCTCGAAAACGTTTTGTTTCGCTTGGAATCGTCTGGAGGTTTCGAATGTGCAACACTGTATAAAGATTACGTTGCAGACTAAACCGTTAAAAGTCAATGGTTTTCGTGAGCTTTCTTTGCAATCTGAAAGCTCCGAGCTTGAGTTATTCTTTCCTTCGCGACTACAGGTGCCCTGGACAGAGTTGCGAATGGAGTGAGGAACAGACCTTGAACCAAGAGCGTGTTAATTTCATACTGTATGAAAGGCTGTGGGTTTTTGTTACTTGCCTTGCTTGCCGGGCAGAACTTCGAAGAATTACGGAAGAAAAAATTTCGTGTGTGAATGTAAGTGGACATCACTTTCAACAACTCTCATAACACACGTTAGTGCTCGCTTCGCGATATTAATATAAATATCTGCAGGCTAAAGATATGTCCATAAAAATAAGCGGGACGTTACTGGTCGAAAATGTGGGCATCTCCGCTAGCGCCGCCCGCCACACTTCTCCAGATCTCTCGGCCTCGCAAGGAAATGGACGCACGGTAATGTTATTAACTCATTTTATTACTCAATAATAATAATTATAATCAAATTAGCTGATACACTTATGCAATACATTCAATAATAAAAATAACGGACATACATAAAAAAATGTTCAATGATATAAATTGGTGTATCGATATGAATATATAGTTTTTCAGCTTACTACATCAACTATCTGAAATACATTATGACGTACTATTATTATTATATGTCTAGTATACGCATTTCGTACTTAAACAGCAGACCAGATAGTGAGTAGGGTCATAGCCTCACCCTACAATAATGACAGATTTTGTCAACTTTTCATTATTTTCTCGTAACAACTACAAGGGTGAGATGGATATTATTAGTGTTTTTGGGTATATGTGGATCCTGTTACGTTTATGCATCCGGTTCCGCAACTGCAGTTTCAACGTCTTATTCACCACCAACAGGTGGCGAATGAAGGAAATAGGAAAATAAACAAGAAACCATAGAAATGTCATGGGTTGACAACACCGATTCGTGATTGAAAAACATGAAAATTTGTCGGGTTTCTCCACTCCCAGCTTGTTTCTTTCACCGAAGCTGCCATGGCAACGCGGCGGGAACAAAAAAAAGAAACGACGGCAGTTACGTCAGAAGCACGGGCCGTTGTTCGGATGGGAAACCTACCGCGCAAATCTAGAATGGAACCATTTCCCACGTTCCTTGGTTTCCGAAAAATAAAAACCCTACCCAGAATTCCGTGCGCAAACACGGACTGGAGGAGCGCTAATTAGGTTACAATTAATATACGCTGACTCGCAATCCCACGAGCAGAATAAACTTAAGATCTTGCGCTGTTTCGAAAACACACACAAATGTCTCGTCTAGCGGGGATTATTTGAATTAATTCCAACGACACATGTCGCCATTCTCATTAGGAAATTACCGCAGTCGCCTAGGCTGCTTGTAGCCTACTTTCTTGGTTATTACTTGGCGGATTGAAGGAAAAGACAAGGAGGGTGATCGCCAATTCATATACGATAAGGTAATTTCAAATCACTGCGCCATTTTGTTGCAATTTCATTAATAACGATAGGATTTTGTTAAGTTCTAGTTGGCAGTAAGCAGGTGCGTAGCCAGTTTATTTTTCGGGAAGGATCCCAGCCTCTGATAAAAAATTATTGTATTGTTAGGGAATGAGTGTATTTAAAACGTACTTAGGGCCGGGACTGCCCGGGGCGCCAAACTGGGGAGTTATCTTTTACTAGCTGATTGCCCGGCGTTGCGCGGGTATTTATTTATCCCAATCTTCTATTAGACAAGAAAATAATTAATTCTAACTATAGTGTAAAATGAACTTGGAATTGAACGGCATTGGGAGCAGGGACTGCGAACCGAATTTGAACTCGAACTGAAACATGCTCCAGTTCGACTTATAGTCCGCACTCGAAATTGAACTGAAATGTTTCGCTAAATTCCGGTGCACCATAACCCTCCGTGTACTTTCAGTTCGGGAATGAAACTTCATCGTGAACACTTTTGGTTCGCACCCGAACCTGAACTGAAATGTTTCGCTACATTCTGGTGCACCATAACCCTCCGTGTACTTTCAGTTTAAGTTTTGTTTCGGAATAAAACTTCGTAGTGAACAATTTGGTATTTTGGGGGCTGCCAGATCCGAATATTTGGAAATAGATAAGATCCGAAATGCCATTAAGGCAGTGTTTCTCAATTTTTTTGCCTGAGAGTCCCCCTTGACATAATTGAATATTTCTGTGTACCCCCTGAATTCTCAATATTTTATATACCTAAAAATTGTATGAAATAAGTGTGAAAAATGACACCAAACACGAACTCATTGCTTCCAATACGCTACATAATAATATGGATACGTAGTTATTACTTCTGAGTGGCAATATGTTTGTAATTCGTATATATTGGTCCTGCTTGGTGTAATTTTTCATATTTTATAGCCCAGATTTCAATTATAACAAAATAAATGTAATATTGTTACAACATAAAAAATAACATTGTTGATTCAAATAGTCAGTAGGTGACTCACTAGTCACTACGTCCGTCTGGTCCAGTTTCTATTGCGTCACCACCTGTAGGAAGGGAACAGGAAGTATGTATTTTCCAACAGTGCCTTACATCGCATTGCATTCCCGTTCCCAACCAATCACGTGGCCTCCTACCCGACTGCCATGCCATCAAACTGTTTAAATCCAGGTACTATAAATAACCCTGTCATACAAGATATTAATCAAATCTACATTGGAATCGTGTTTTTCACCACAGCTGCAGCGCAATTCAAGAAACAATTCTCATATCGGCATTGTCCAAGAGTGGTGGTCGTTGGTTCTGCGGTCACGAAATAAGTTTGATCGACACACTGTCGTCTTAAACCACAATACATTTTCTTTCAATGGGTAACTGGGGAAGGCAAGTGCAAGGCGCATTTTCCCCACTTCTCATTGTGGTTACTCTTGAGAGGGCGCATTTTCCCACTTTTATTGCGAGAGCGCACTTTTCCCGGGCGCATTTTTCCCGACACCGGTGGTTTTGGCTGCACCAGCCACCCAGGTAAGCGTGGAGCGGTTGTTCTCAAGTGTGAAGTTTGTAATGTCAGATTTGAGGTACAACCTTTCCTCTCCAACACTTGATGATCTCATGGTCTTGCGGACGAATGCTTTATGCCAAAAGCGTTCTGATCAGCACTTGCCAGCCTTAAACCAAGATGAAAATTCTTTCAGTTTCTCTATTAGCTTCAGTAGTGTTTACGAGTTCGTCGAGGAGGAAGGTGAATAGTTGTTGTCTTTCATGCTCCCATGTTTTCTGTCGTTTTTCATAATTCTCGTTTGGAAAGACATTTAAAATATTAACATTGTAAGATTTATGTATGACCTAATTTCCTTTTTTATTCAAAATTTAAATAATAGCTGTTAAAGTGCAAATACTATGTTACATACGAGGAGGAGGAACTCGTACTACAAAATTATGACATGTATCATTTACAATCAACCAAAGTTTGTGAAGCATATTTTTAAGTGCTTTTTCTTTAATGCATGGTTATTTGTAGGTTTGAAAATATCCATCGAGGATAGATGCTTATTGCGTTTTTCATAAATTAACAGTTCATACACTATTTTATTTTAATTTTCTATTTTCAGGAATTCAGAAAACCAAACAAAATTATGTAATTACATACAAAAGAGTAAATGCCATTTTCCATGAATTGGAAAATTTGCTGCCATATGAAAATGTAATGTGTATTAATCTTATTGATGTAGTTTTGATTGAAAATGGACACACTTATGAAGCTAGCCACAGCTCACATAGAATTGTATCTGTTTTATTAACTACAATTTGGTTACTGTACTGTGATGTCATACGCTACTTTCAGAAATGTATGTTTGATTAACTACAATTTGGTTACTGTAATGAAGATACGTAACTTTTTTTCACAGTTAATTTTCATCCCATTGTTTGATGCCATTTTGAACTGAATCAACTGAGGTAAAAGTGACGCGGCGGATTCATATAAACTTTTCGTTTTCATTTCACAGATAATTACAAAAAAATACAATTGTCAGTACAATGTGAGAAACAGTTCTTAAATGAAGAAAATGTAAAAGTTACTCAGTATTTTTCTCGATCTCAAACATAGCAAAACGCGCCCAGATCCTTAACATTTGGGTCTGGAAACGGTTTAAGTTCGAGAACTGAAACTGAACTGAAAACTTTCATTCCGGGCCAAACCGGAAGTGAAAGTTCAGACCATCCAATTACAGTTCGGGTAGATATACTCCGGTTTCGTTCCAATTTTAGTTCGAGAACTAAAAATGAACAGAAGGGTTTCATTCCGGGCCGAACTAGAAGTACAACCTCAGATCATTCTACTTACGGTTCGGATAGATATGCTGCGGTTTCATTCCAGTTTCAGTTCGAGAACTGAAAGTGAACCGAAAGGTTTGATTCTGGGCCGAACTGAAACTAAAACCGCAGATCATTTCAGTTACGGTTCGGATAGATATATTCTGGTTTCATTCCAGTTTCAGTTCAAGAACTGAAAGTGAACCGAAAGGTTTTATTCCGGGCCGAACTAAAACTATAACCTCAGATCATTCCAGTTACGGTTCGGACATATATATTCCGGTTCCATTCCGGTTTCAGTTCGAGAACTGTAAATGAACCGAATGGTTTCATTCCGTGCCGAACTGGACGTAAAACATCAGAACATTCCAGTTCTGGTTCGGACATATATACTCCGGTTTCGTTCCAGTTTCAGTTCGAGATCTGAAAGTGAACCGCAATGTTTCATTCCGAGCCAAACTGAAAGTAGGTTTCAACTGCAGTCCCTGATTGGGAGTGTCATTATTCATCTTAGCGACACCGAAAACTATGGATTCCACACTAATATCGGTCGTTCTCGATTATATTTACATGTCACCCCCTCCCACCTCAGGGGTGTCATAACCCCACAGTATTTCTTTCCAGATTGCTCGTGATATGTGTACCAAGTTTGGTTGAAATCGCTCCATGCGTTCGTGAGTTATGCCGGAACAAACATACACCCATACATCCATTTTGATATATTAGAAAGAATTAGCGCCAAAATCTTATTTCTGATTGCATAACTGGGGCTATTATTTCGTTTGCTTGAGTTCATTTTTATGTCCACTTTATTCACGGAAAGGCTATTCGGAGCTGGACCTAAATTCGAATAAGTAAACAGAACAGTAAACCAAACGCATACAAATTATCTAAAACTGATTTAAAACCTACATAGTTATTTCGTGCACGTTTCTACCTGCCTCTCCCTCCTGAGTGTAGACTCGTCCACTTGAGCTAATCTCTGTCTCGGAAATCTGTGGAGCAAGGCCTCGCATAACGGCAGAGAAGGGGAGAAAGCGAGTGGGCCGAGCAAAGTATTGTGCGCTGCTTCAAACGGCTGGTGGCACTCATTTCCCGTCTCACGCTTTCATTAGTCGAGTCACTACTTGCGCGGAGGCTTGTCTTCGTGCGCTTGCTCTGAAAATTTCCGGGACAGAGTGTACTCTCGACTTTCGCGGTCGGAGAGTAGTCTGGCCAGTAGACAGGGTCACGTATCCGTCCCTGTCGCCTTATATCAAAAGACGCGCTTTCGGTGCTACCGCTTATGAACAGCCCACATCCCAAATTTCCATCCTTGTTTGGGTTACATGCGCATCTATGGGCTTTAACGAGTACTTGAGAATCGAGATCCTTCCTTATTCCAACTCCTCGTTGCATCGTCAGGTGGCGCACACAAATGAAACTCGTATTAGAAGACAAGGAAGAAAGTCACTCCGGAATTCAATTAAGAGAGAACGCCCCTCCCCTCAAATCCCCCTCATATCTTCTGTTCCCAGCAATTTCAAATTGAAGAAATTCCGACGGCCTTGGGGCGGGTGGAGGCACTGATTGTTATGTAAGAGACGCTCCAGCGACCTTTGCCAGCTTCCAGCTCCAGAAGAGGGTGAAAGACTCCAGCGCATCATCTTGAGGAGTGGAGTAATATTTGAAGCCGACGCCTGGGGAAACTAATTTGTCACCGAAGACGTCAGTCTGGGAGAGACCGAATTAGGAAACAAACACAAAATGTTCAGAAGCACGTAACTGCATTAGGATAAGCCTTTTGCGAAAATCCTACTTCAGGATTCACACATGAACTCTAATTATCCTGAGTTTTCCAGAAACCTCAATTTTTACAGAGTACTCAATACACAGCACTTTACTACATAATTTTGACCAGGATTGTTAAAGCTTCATGAATTTTAAATACATTCAATTCCGGTCCAGGAGAGAAAATCAGAAAGTGTAAATGGGTTCTGGACCGTAAGAAACCTTTTTTTTTACCTGTGAAGTATTATTTCAATTTGGTCCAGGAACCTTTTTTCGGATGAATTTAAATACAGGCCAGGAACCTTCTTTCCGCAACAATTTGAATACGGTACAGATACCTTTTTTCAATAAAACAATACGCAACTTGGACAGAATTTAAATTGTGCAAGAAAAAAGATCCCGGTCCTGTTGAGGAATTATTCGTACATATTACTTGTGCCGATCAACGTGGCAAAATGCGTTAAATTTCATCCTAAAGCAACACCGGGTGGTCCGAATACTTGATATAGGGAGATTAACGCCATAAGCAGACCTGCCAATCATACTACTAGTCAGAAAGGAACCTCAGTAAATGCTAAACAATCTTCTTAGTGACTGCTTTCCCTAAAGACGTCATGCGTTGTCGAATATGTGACCACACTACCCTGAAGACATAGACAGAACGAGTCTCTGAAATGTTGATATATATATATATATATACATACTATATTGCCATTCGTCACCGGACACCCCTCAAAAAGTGTTCGGGATCGTCTGTACACGTCATACAACCTATAAAAGGCGTTGCCGGTTGAGAATACACTCATACCAGCTACAGCAGTCAATATGGACAGACGACTCGAACTGAGTAAGGTGGAAAGAGGGATGCTCATTGGAACCCACAGGTTTGGGCATTCGACCCGTGAGATTTCCATCAAATTTCAGATACTCCGGTCGACAGTGAGTGATGTTATAGTGAAGTGGAAGCGAGAGGGGGTCATGAAATGCCGACCCAGACCCAGTAAACCGAAAATATTAACAGATCGTGACTGCATCGAAACGTGTGGTGAAGTCAAACCTGAAGGCGTCGTTATAGATGGTAGCACAGGAGTTTCGATCGGCTTCCAGTAGTGCTGCAAGTGATCGTACTGTCTGCCGGGAGATCGTCGCACTTGGTTTTCATGGTCGCGCAGCAGTTCACAAGCCGCATATCACAGCCAGCAATGCGACCCGTCGGCTCTCGAACACTGAAAATCCATCCCATGGAGTGATGAATCGCGCTACCAGATGTGGCGGTCCGATGGACGTGTGTGGGTGTGGCGCATGCCCGGTGAACGCTGTTTACAGGACTGTATCGTACCCACAGTAAAATTCGGCGGAGGTGGCATCATGGTGTGGTCCTGCTTTTCGTGGTATGGTCTTGGTCCTCTTGTTTTACTTCGGGGAAACATGAATGCCGATACGTACCAAAAAGTTCTAGACAATTCTGCGCTACCAACATTGTGGGAACAATTCGGTATTGGCCCATACCTGTCTCAGCCCGACAATGCTCCATGTCATACGGCAGGCATTATCAACACGTGGTTCGAGGACATGGGTGTGCAAAAACTTGATTGGCCAGCTCAAAGTACAGATATCAACCCCATTGAACACCTTTGGGACGAGTTGGAGCGCCGCTTGAGAGCCAGGCCATGCCGCCCAAAAAACACCACTGAGCTGTTTGCCGCTTTGCTGGAGGAATGGGGCAAGATTCCCGTCGACACGTATCGCAAATTAGTGGAAAGTCTTGCTAGAAGGGTTGCGGACGTCATTGCAGCGAAAGGTGGCCCTACACGATACTGATGTGGTGCTGCGATCGGATTAACATACTGGTATGGGGTGTCCGGTGACGAATGGCAACATAGTGTGTGTGTGTGTGTGTGTGTGTATATATATATATATATATATACATATATATATACTCTATGTGATCAAAAGTATCCGGACACACTGCGAAACGTGTGTTTATCATAGAGGGCAACACAGTACTGCCATCTACTGCGTGGAACACATAGCCAGCGAACTCTGTAGTCTGCAGACAGTGCGAGAAAGCAGTATGGGATTGTCTGAGGAACTCAGACTTTCAACGTGATCAGTTGGTTGGGTGCCACTTGTGAAGGAAGAATGTGTGTAAGATTTCCACCCTCCTAAACATCCCTCTGTCCACTGTTTCCGATGTTATAGTGAAGGGATGTGTACAACCCAAAAGCGTGCAGGCCAACCTCCCATGTTGACCTCCAGAGACCATCGAGTGTTGAAGAGGGTCGTACAGCATTATCATCAATCATCCATCGCCACCATCACACAGGAATTCCGAACTGCATCAGAATCTACTCCAAGCACCATTACTGTTTGGCGCAAGGTGCGGCAACTTGGTTTCCATGGCCAAGCAGCTGCCCATAAGTCAAACATCACACAGAGAAATTCGAAACGCCACCTCGTGAGGTGCAAGGAGCGTCGACACTGGACCATAGAACACTGGAAAACTGTTGTGTGGAGTGATGGATCACAGTACACAATGTGGCGATCCGATGGTAGGGTGTGGGTGTGGCGAATGCCTGGTGAATGACATCTACCAGCCTATATAGTGACGACAGTGAAATTCGGAGGTGGCGGGGTTACAGTGTGGTCATGTTTCTCCTGGAGGGGGTTTGGCCCCCTTGTTGCTTTACATGGCAATGTCACGGCACAAGCTTACGTTGACATTTTAACAGTTTTCATGCTGCCTACCGTGGAAGACCAGTTCGGGGATGACCACTGTGTCTTTCAACACGACCGAGCACCCGTCCATACTGCAGAGCTTGTGGGGGAGAGGTTTGATGACAACAACGTCGCACTAATGGACTGGCCTGCGCAGAGTCCTGATTTGTATCCCATAGAACATCTTTGGGATGTTTTGGAATGCCGACTTTATTCTAGACCACACCGATCCACATCAATACCTCTTCTCATTTTGGCGCTCTGCGAGGAATAGGCTGTCATTCCTCAGGAAACCTTCCCGGCACCTGATTGAAAGTATGCCTGTGAGAGTGAACGCTGTCATCAAGGCTAAGGGTGGGCCAACACTGTATTGAATGTCAGTGTTCCCGATGGAGGGTTGCCCAAACTTGTACTTTATTTGCAGGTGGGTGTCCGGATACTTCTGATCACATAGAGTATATATATATAATACACAGGGTGTCCGAATTGAAACGCCCTAATTTCAAATACTTATATTAAACATAATATAAAGGCAAGAACAGTGTGGTAGGTGGTATATGGTAGCTTAGCTGTGGAAATTTTTAATAGGTAATGAATAGTAAGGATTCGTAAGGGGGTGAAAAGTGAAAATGACAACCAATGCTGAAAAAGCGCAAACTGTGTGGTAGTACGCAGATTTGGGATCCATTATTGCAGTTCAACGACGGTTTCGTGCAGAGTATCACAGGGACCCTCCCGATGCCAAGAGAATCAAGGGGTGGAAAGCAGCGTTTCTAGAGACAGGATCTGTCGCTAAGAGGCATGTGGGTTGCCGATCACCAACATCAGAGGAAAACGTTCAGCGCATTGCAGATGCATTTGCACGAAGTCCCAAGAAATCCGTTCTTACTACGTCACGCGAGATCGCTCTCCCAAATTTTGTGTACGAAGGGATTTCTTGCAATATGGATCCCAATTCTGCGTAGCACCACACAGTTTGCGCTTTTTCAGCATTGGTTGCCATTTTCACTTTTCACCCCCTGGAACGATACAAAATAAACGAATCCTTCCTATTCATTACCTATTTAAAATTTCCACACCTAAGCTACCATATACCACCTACCACACTGTTCTTGCCTGTATATAATGTTTAATATAAGTATTTGAAATTAGGGCGTTTCAATTCGGACACCCGGATATCGATAAAGACAATTACAGTGGTCAAAAGCAAACCATTCATCACATAGAATAATAGAGAGGCTGTCCAAAATTGACATTGGCAATTATAATGAACTTATTTAGTGAGATTTATTTTAAAGTGTTTGCAACATTGTTGTTCAAAAAGTTGTTGATGAAAATTGAATATTTTGGAATTGCAGATAAAAGAATGCAATCATAGTGATTGTAGAACTGAGTTAATACAGTTACATAATCAAAGTTATGATGTGTTAATATTTTATTTGTGCAATCTGTGAACTTAACTAAAATGTAATTTGGGACTAGCCAAAAGCACGGCCTCATAGTTTACTATTCTTATATTGCCATTGTGCTTAAACATTTAATTACATAACAAGAGTTAGGTAGTAGAACAGACGTAGTCTGAATCTTACCCACGCTACTAAATTGAATTTAAATTCAGTTCAAGTTAGTATATACGTTCAAATCCCTTGGAGAATCACTACATAAGTGACTTTCTTACATTAAATACTTACTAAAATATTCCATTATTTACTCCCCTCGGGTCTAGTACTATATATACTATATATAGACTTCGCATCCCAGTTGGAGCATCAGAAACAGTTGTTACAAGGTTCCCTTACTTGAGAGAATCTCTCCTTTTTCTCTTGAAGGAAGAACAGGGCATGGCAGCCAGCTTTTTTAATGCGCCATCAATATTCCAGCATCCTATCCTAAACTTTACTCTCGAGCCACGATAAAATTCCAAACTTCATGTATCTTTCAAAGCCTTTCTGTTGTATTACTTCTTCTTTACTTCCATTTTTTACGAGCTGTAGTGCGAAGTTCTAGTGAATCATTTCGTCACAGACTACTTCAGTTTTCATTGGACTTGTTCCTTATCTCAGAGAACAACTACGCTTCAGTGGGACCATGAAGCTGAAATTGATTCTGGACGGTTGAAGTTAATTATTTATTGTTCTGTAAAAGGGTGTTATATCTTTGCTATTTGTAAGTCTAAGTCGTTGGTTTTGGTTTCAAGTTATAGCTTATTTAAGATGCTTTCGGAAGATAAGAATAATGTTTTCAACAAAGTTACTTTAGGGATAATAGTGTTATCTATACTGATATCACATCGGGTGGATATATTGCGAATATTTTAGTATGAAAGGGTCAAATATTTATATGATGAATATTAATAACTATAATGACAGAAAAGTGCATTGAAATTAGGATCCAAGAATGAAGTATTATTATTACTAGGATGGACCACTAATGATGATGTTAGATATTTGATAAAATTTGAGAAGTGAAACACTTGCCCACAACTTCTTGATATCTTCTCAATAACTATTAGTTGTACGTGAAAAATAACACAGATCACAATTTTGTAGGAAGTTAATAATAGAATACTTTAAAACAAAATTCACAATTCTAGCGCTTACGGTAACTATAAAGTTTCTGCCGCTATAAATTTCTGCCCTTCTTGAAGCTTCAATCTTGGAACCTAGAATGGTTCTTCTTCCCAAAAGTTCTGACTTCCGTGACTGAGTGGTTAGCACAGCGCCATGACCCCAGGGTTTTTGGGTTCGAATCATGGCATGGGTGCTATTCGTGGGTATCCCTTTATCAATTTCATCATTCATCCTAATCTTCGCGATTAGCCAAAAAGTGGCAGAAAAGCGTAGTAAAATAAACCAAATAAATCAATGAATTCTTCTAAAAAAAAGTTTTTTTTCAGGTCATCTGTTAGGGTTAGCGTAATGCGATACGATTCAGAGGTCTTGAGTCTGTTCCATTATCTGTTTCATCCCTTCATCATTCACCTTCATTGTCGCGAATAAGCTAGAGGGCAAGAAAAGCGATGTAAATTAATAGGGACAAAATACTATTTTGCACAGAAAAGATCAAGCCACATAATTCTATAAGGTATGGTTCTAATAATAGCCATTTATATTGTAGATAATGATGCCTTTCTAATGTGGTGCTGGTGAACCACTGCTCTTGGAGCTTAGGAAAATAAATAAAGTAAAAGAAAATCAAAATTTTGTTTGCAGTAGATAGCTTGAAGACGAGCCCTGTGCATCATATGTTCTGTTCCATTCTTCTTATTGTTGCAACCTATTTTTATTATTTATAGTTGGGTCAATGCACTTCAAATCACCCAATTGAAAACAAAAATTGCTTGATAGTGATTTATTTGCATAAGATAGCAAACGCTTAAATGTTGAACGAATTAGTGACATTATTTTCCTAAACTTCGGAAACACTAAAGAAATATCACCAAACGATGCACTCAAACTAAAGATTTCAAACGCAAGTACTTACTAAGTGTGCCGAGCAGCACTACGGTGGTCTCTTGAGGAACCACAAGAGCAATTTCAGAAATACATTGTTTGTAAATAAGGATATTGTGCTAGTAGTAATGTCGTGTTATCTATGAATAGAAGCATTCCTTTGAAAGAATCACTGTAATATACTAACTGACTGAACTGTTTCTTCTAGTTTGATAGAGCTGAATCAGAATCCACCCGCAAGTAACACAGGTCTATTTGTAACAGGGTGGATAAAAATAATGATTTTTATTTAAAAAATCATTTTTGATGATTTTTTATTTAAATCGGATTTTTTAAATTTAAATCGATTTTTTATTTAAAAAAACAACAACTTAAAATTGCTTGTATAGTTTTTGGCACCATACATATAGACCTGTTTTTTTATGAAAGGCTTTTTCTAGTAAACGGTCCTGTAAAATATTTGAACAGTTTGATTATAGTAAATAAAACATTAATGTACGATAAATATACATGTTTGTGTTTCTGATACACAAAATTAAAGCAACACACAGAAATCCTTTCCTCGTGTGATTTTTTTTTATAAATTTGCCAAGTTTAACCTGTTGCTATCGTGATTTTTTTTCTTGATAAATCCTGGCACATTAAGGTTAGTTTATTTTCTATCTTAAACAAGTTGTCTATGACATCATAAATATTACTATCACCTGATCGTATTATGTGGTCAAATGGACACACGGGAAAGAATTTCCGTTTGTTGCTTTAATTTTGGACATTAGTATACTATCGAAATGTTTGTTGAGTGTGTTAATGAAAGTATAGAACATAATCTCAGTAACTTTTCTTCCAGTAACAATAGAACATTATGGATATACTCTGCAATTGTAACTTAAAATATTAACTCATATATATTTATAGTCTTTGTAGCTGGATTTTGGCAATTTTTTAATGATAGTTTGAAAAATATGAGCTGACATGTTTATTTCCAGTTTTATGATAATGACACTATTAGTATTTTGTATATTTTTCTACACAAAATGTTTGCTATTTGTGCCTATAAAAATGATTGAATTTAAAATCAAGAGAAATGTAGAGATGTAATTGTGTTTACATTTTCTTTCATATGAGCTTCACCGCTTCAGTACATATATTTTGTTTCCTTTCTTAGAGCCTAATAAATACCATTAAGTTATTACAAGTTTAATGTACTTTCAACAAAAGTGATTCTACTCGTATATACAAACCTTATGTACATTAATCTATAAATTATTTATTTAAAGTGATTTAAATCAACCTGATTTAACAACATTGATTTGTAACTATAATTCCTCTATCAATGAGTAACATCTTCATGTAAACCATCTTTGATATCGTTGTAGGGAAGTTGTTTCAAAGCGCTCACTCGTTCCCATCTTCGAATCCTGAGAATATTCGTCTAGTTTGAAGCTCAATATTTACTGATCTGATCGAAGGAACGGATTAGGAAGAACTGTTCAAATTCAGAAGATTATCCTTATCTCTACATGTCAAACTGACGCTGCACCATGAAGTTTTGGATTAAACGAACCAAGACTTAACTCCCAGGTTTTCCAAGATGGCCGAATCAAAAATTTGATGATCTGTCCTTCGGCGAGATCTTCCCTAAAATATTTTCCATACTTGAGCTTCGATCAATCATCATTTAGTTCGGACGCGGCGTTCCAATTACACAGCTCTTTCCACTCAAGGGTTAAAAATAGCCGACCATTATCCTAATCCACGCATCGGATGCGGCCATTCCCTCGTATGAGCGGTAATCCCTCAGGTAACGGAGAGTCCTCTTGCGGCGGCAATCTTGTCATTCAACGTTCAAATTAGCCAGCCTTAAGTTAACGCGGATCGACACAGCGCATGCGCGAAGGAAAGCAAGTTCCCCGGCAGCCAGGTTTACTCTCAGCGAACATGAAGACTGGGCAGTTTGGTGAAGGGTCTTTCTTATCACACAACACTGGAGCAACCTTACGTTCTGACGTCAGACGAGGAATGACTACGTTGTTTGGTTTGGTTTTATTAGCATAAATACACTGAAGATTTATTATTTAAACTAACTAAACCTAGCTAGCCTAACCTAACCTAACAACTCAGGCATTTAGCCTAACAATAAAAGCATTCCTCGGTGACGTCAGAACGCAAGGTGGCTCTAGTGTTGTGCGATGAGGGAGACCCATTTGATCAGAGGGGTTGGGGCATACAAATGCTTATGTAATAAATTGTACCTCTCTTTTTAATTTAAATTTAAGACCCTTAGCCAAAAAGAGGAAAGTCATAAATTTCTCTTCCTTAGTCTCAAGGTACCTTATATAAACAATATGTGCACTTAGGCTATTTGCACCTATCACATTATACGAGGCCCAGCCCCTTATTGAAGCTGAAAATCAATATCTGTCTCTAAGGACAAAACAATCTCCTTACTCATGTTAAAAGCTGAGGCTGTACAGTGACACTCAGCACATGTTTAGACAAAACACAATCCTACAGAGGATTATATTGGCCAGAGGCACAGACGCCAGAGCCTTGTTAGCCTGCAAGACTGCAGTTACCGAGGTGTACTACGTGGAAGTGAGGTTAACGTTTTGGTGCCTTCTCAACAGCCATACCCTACATCCTAATATGATAATTATTAAACAGTTATAATCGTATATTTAGCTAAATTTTCATGAAATCTCTTAAAATTAAAATAATTAAAAGTTTGCTTTCTTCCATTTTCAGTGCACCACTGGTGCAGTTTTTATATATTAAAATGTTACAAAATTTATTTTTATATAAAACTTGATCTCAATTTATTCTGTTTACTTTTGAGTGAATTTTGACGCTGTAGTGAATTTACATTCTTTACACATAAACATTCCATTCCATAAATCAGTGAATAACGATTATAAAAGAAATATAACAAGCAGTGGCGTGCCCAAGGGGAGGTTGTTGGTGGTTATAAACCCCCCCCCCCCTTTGGACCAGTATTCCTAAAAAAGAACGTCAAAGGTAGGAAAATATGACAAAATGAGGGATGACTACCAAGAAAAGTATATGTAACCCCTCCCTTTCGAAAACCCTGGTCACGCCACTGATAACAAGCGTAGTACTTTGTGTCTGTCTCAGCGCATGTTTTGTTCATGAATAGCGGGTGCATTTTATGTAATAATTCACAATTTCTTACAGGAAACACAATCTTGTATGGATTGTTAATTGCACACTCGCTTGGATCTTGATGTTAAAAAAAGAAGAGTTGATCCAAAACTTGTGTCCGTATAAGTAGGTATGTATTTAGTACCTAATCATTCGAAATCAGAAAGCCGTCCTCAGAATTATTTGCGTAGTAAATATTTTCCAATGTTGAGAAAGATATGAAAGTATTAGCATGGCCAGTAATTACCCAATCATCCTGTGATGGGCTGAGAAAGTGGTACGTAAGAAAAATCTATCCAACATATGCTGACATGAGTCGTATTAAAGAACTCTCAACAGAAAGAGGATATTGTAGTAATAGAGAAAGAAATAACAGGTTTCTATTCCTACTCAAATGTCAAAACATGTACCTTGACTTGTCCAGGTTTTCAATGGAATTACAATGTACATTTCCAGACCATTCTGTGGTGCTTGAATAGATAAATACCCAACTTTTAAGTGTTAAATTCCAGAGAACAAAGCATTTTATAATGAACATATCTCAAGAAGCTGGTACAAGAAAAAGTGGAATGTATATTAATTTGCAAATTCTGGCAAGTACAAAAAAACACTCGATTTTCCCTCATTTTTTCAGTTTGTTGGATGTAAAGTGCTCCCCTGTGCTTTTGTACCACGCCATTAAACCATATAGGGGGCGTGGAGTTAGGCCCCCACACTTTCTTGATCACGGCCGAAGGTGGGGGTGATGTGATCAGCACCAAGCCCCTGGCCGCCTTTACCACCCGGAGTTTCCTCCAGGTACCCACTTTATACGACGTTGGGTGGGCGCCTGAGCCGCTTGAACAGATGGAAAAAAATACGGCTCTCCCCCGCCGGGGATCGAACCCGGGTCTCTCGCATGGTAGTCATGCTGAATGCGTTTTCAAAATTTTCTCATTGTTCCATGAGTTCAGTCCCGACTAGCCTTGCTGTGCATAAAGTGGACTTAAAACACCAAATCAATCAACCATAATGTTGTTAAGGGAAAAATTGATATTTTAAACTATCTTTGTTAATAACAGTAACAATGGGTATTTTTTTTTTTCGAGTATGTCAAAATACCTTCACATGCATACATATGAGGGCCTCCCGGATGGCGTAGTGGTAACTTCATTGCCTTGTAATCAAGGGGTCGCCGGTTCGATACCCGGTGGAGGCCTATCGTGGTTCGTATCCCAAATTAAATTGTAGGTCCAGTCCCGAGTAGCTTATTTGTGCATAAAGTGGACTTAAAAACAATAACTCAACTCAATGCATACAGATGAACAAAACATAACTGAAATATCACGTGCAGTTCTGAAGAAACATTGCCGTAATTTCTGCCACGTGGAGGTGGTATGACAGGTATACTACCCGTCGGGAGCGGAATACGTGTGCTGGCAATGTTATACCAGCCGTATCATAAAGGTCAAAACACTGTGAATCAGTAAATTTACTTTTCGACCGCACCTCGTATATGAACAAGTACACGCAAACT
This sequence comes from Lepisma saccharinum, assembly GCF_977018435.1. Taxonomy (NCBI): domain Eukaryota; kingdom Metazoa; phylum Arthropoda; class Insecta; order Zygentoma; family Lepismatidae; genus Lepisma; species Lepisma saccharinum. The sequence goes on from NC_139242.1 coordinate 71,002,693, forward strand.
GTGTAAGGCGGTAAATAAATTGAGAAAACAATTCTGGACAGTCACAAGGTTGAAGTATCTGTAATATGCAGAGCACTTGCAACCCTGATCCAGCCCTCGCATATGGGATTAAAGCATTAAGCCTGAAGATGAAATTCGCATTCAACTCTCTCCGAATTCAGCCTGTATTCCGGAACGTAAAACGTCCTTTCTAGCTGTTCTAGGAATTTAGAGCGGATCGAGGATTCCAGAATAATCCCATGGGAAGATTTAGATTCCAGTGGATAGCGCAAGTTATTAAACAAAAGATAGGGAATTCTGGGAAACTCTCCAGCCTCCCGTGCTGCCCTCTTGCGGGCGAGAACGGAAATAAAAAAAAAGGGAAGTTCACCATGAAAAGAGGAATGGAGGAAGTTCCTGTAACCTTTTGCAGCAATGTTTTTCACGCGCATGCGCGTTGGTAAATGCTACCATTAAAAAACCGTCGAATTGTATTTCCTAGAATTTTAACTCCCAGGAATCATTCTGAGGAGTGTTGCATACAGCCACTTTCCTCCCGGGATGGGGGGGGACATGAAACTTCGCGGGGGGATGTCACTGGTAGCAAATTACAAAATTGTCACTTATCTCTAATACATAATTGAATTCAGTGCAAATTAAATAAGACAGCACAAGCCATTTCCCACCAAACTGTTGTAAAAATTTGAAATTTGTTACAACAATAGAAACTGATAATGCATTTTTACAGAAGGTTGTTTCACGTTGATGATAACGATTTCGATCACCAAGGAGCAGCACGTAGGCATAGCACAGAGCAGCCAGAGCCAGTAGGACGAAAGTACTGTGTGTTGACTTTCAAAGACGATGGTTGGTGTGTGAGTGAGTGTTTATATGGCACCAAAAATTCCAGTCTTTTGGGAGGGGTACATCTGTGCCCTTTCCGACGTTGGTTATAGTTATAGCCAGATAATTAAACAGTGCCACATGAAAGCATTCCATTTGTTAAAGAAGGGCATCAATGCAGTGTTGAATCGCCATAGAGCTTGCACCGTACCTGTTGCTGGAACCAGTCAAAGTGGGCCTCGGACATATCGGAAGCCCAAGCGTTCCTCCGATGTTGTGCGGAAAGTGAGATCCTTGGTGCGATGTGAAAACCCTGCAACGCAAAGAGTGATTGCACAGGCAGTGCAATGTTTCCCTGCAACTGTAAATCGCATCATAGCCCAAGATTTACAACTTGTGCGGAAGCACAAAGCTCAAGTTCATAAGTTGCGTGCCTCACATGTCCAATAGAGGAAGACCAACAGTCGGAAGCTCTACGAACGCCATCTGGCAGGGGACCGCTGAAAGTATGTGGTGTCCCTGGATGAAGCATGGGTGTATCTGTCGGGATGTGGTAAAAAAAAGGGCCATCTACTATCGTCCACGTGATGCAAGAGGTCGATCTGAGTGGGTACGTGAATGTGCTGAAAGTTTTCCACGCGGGTTCATGGTTGTTGGTGGTTACTGCTATAACGGCAAACTTCCACTGCGCAGACTGGTAAAAAAGGCTAAAATAAATGCAGCCTATTATCAGACGAATATTTTGGAGTCACTTTACAGGCATGATATTCCTTCTCTCTATGGCAGCGACACATCTCGTGTTGTCATCCACCAGGACAAGGCTTCCAGTCATACGGCAAAGTCCACGCAGGCATACATGGATCGGACATTCCTGTGAAATCCCCCGATGCCTCTTCCATGGATTTTTGTGGGTTTCCGTTGTTCAAACGAGCCTTGGGAAACAGACGGCCCCGCACAATTGAGGGTCTTTGGAAAGCTTGTCAGGAGGAATATGATCGTTCGGACCAATGTGTTCTTCAACGCAGTCTCCTCCAACGGAAACTCCGCTGCAGGGCCATTGCTGCAAGACAGGGGTATCACGTGGAGCACCACCGCTCGTGACCTCAAGGTTTTTCTTAAGGTGAGGTGGGTTCTAACTTTGTTACCATGTACATGAAACGACCTTCTGTATTTGTATAAAATTTAAAGTTGAGGGGGGGTAATTGCCTCTCTGTGACTCCTGCAGGTGTCCCTGGCCGCCTGGAAGAAAAAAAAATGCCTCCCCAGAATTGATATCCGTCCAAGATTGGGGGGCAATGCCCCCTGCCCCCCCTGAGTTTACGCCACTGACTCTCACAAGTGTCCATTGTTGAGTTTTAATGAAATTGAACTAGTTAGAAGTTCTCAAAATGGACGATAATTTAAATTAGTTCACTATTTTGACTTTCAATTAAACTCGAACATTGGTTATTATTGCGAAAATAAAAGGAAAAGTACGTTCTACGTTAAATTAAAGTGAACGAAAAAAAAGCAAAAGTGATCAGATCATGGTTGCTAATTTTCTTAGCCATTGTCCAAATGCTCTGTCAAGTTATTAAAATTTCCAAGTGGGATTTTCCATTTCCGGGACCCCCCCCCCCCCGGGGCTACCCCCTGAATTCATCACTGATAATGATTGATGAAATGCATTCTTCTAAACAATATATCATACGACCGTGTCTAAACATCATATATCTCTGTATCTCACATCACTTTTCACGTGCAAACAAAGTGGTAATTTGTTTGGCGTATACCATAATACTCAAGATGTTATTTCAAGTGTCACCATACAGGTTAATTCATAAACGATGGTGACTATGTAGATGTCAAATTGTCCTACACTGCAGGTTTAAGATACGCACAACTATACCCTGTCCCAGCTATCTCTGGAGTAAGAGAAGCGTCAGAGAAGGGGAGGAAATTTAGTGGGCAGAGCGAAGCAGTACACGCTGGTTCAAAGGCTGGTTAAGTGCAGCTCTTCCCCCTCCACGCAATCCAGTTCCTTTTAACATGCTAATTGCTGGAGCAGTCTCGCGTCACTACTTGCGCAGAGACTTGTGTTCGTTCGCCTCCTTCAGAGATAGCTGGGAAAGGGTATACGCACTTGGTTTCAATAAAATTCAGAACGAAGACTCCTAATAACAAAAGAAGAATTACGTGTGCAATGAAATCATTAATATACGCCCAAAAGATGTATGTGATAGAAGTCTATAATAAATAAATCAAAATGCATGGTTATTCAAAATGAAGTTAACTCTGAACGTTTACTGAACAGAAATATGATTATTTAAATGAAAAGGTCTAGCAAATAAAAGTTTACGTATCAGAAAATGTACTTCTCAATTTCAAGTTTTCAGGGTATCGTCTCACACCCTTAGGTATGGGGGGGGGGGTGATCTTTTGGGAATGTAGCTCACTAATCATCATTCATCCTTGATGGTAAAGCACTCTCTGCTCGTGGTGATCTTGGTGGTAAGGCGCTAGAGGTACTAACTTTACACACTTGAATGGCAACACATGACACTTGAGTTTCACACCCCTAAAGACTGGATCAGCATGGGTAATGTAAGGATATACCTGTCTCTGTACTGCAACTGAAGATCTGCTGGGAGAGGTTTTGCCTGTGACTGTACGTAGAGTCTGACTTGCGACTAGCGTTAACACATTCTCCCTACAACCTCCTCCTCCTCTCTCTCTCTATTCACTCGTAACTTGCTCCTCAATAACTGAATTCGAACTGACCCCGAACTCCCTGCCTCCCAGATATTTATTGCAATTCAATTTACTAAACAAATGCACAGTCAGGACTGTAGCCTCCTCCTGGATTTCTTCCGTTTGCATGTTTATACCGCTGATGAGCAGGAAGAGCTTCAGTGCTGCCTGACACTGCATTCCTGTGATGTTTCTGAATATTTCCTGATTGGAAAACCATGGTTGAATGACTGGAAGTTGGAGTTCGTTGTCCATAATAATTAAAAGATACTACGGATCGTTACGATATTTGTTTCACAGATAACCATACCGTAACAATCTATAAAACCATTGGAAATGTTTAAGTACAAAGAACTCCAAATTCAAGACATTTAGCCATCACTTTGCCAGACAGGAAATATCTAGAAATATCTGAGAAATGCCTTGTCAGACAAGGCCGAGCTTCCTTGATCGCCATCGTTGCAAAAAGTTGTAAACAATTGCAATCAAGGAAGAGACTACAGGTAACTGAGTCTGCATTATTCGTAAATTCGATCGGAATAAATGTCTGGGAGCAGAGAGGTCATTGGTCAGACAGTTACGAGCAGTTAGGAAAAGAGGCAGAAGAACGTGTTGAAGCGAGTCGCAAGTAAGACTCTTTTGAGAAGTCGCAACCACAACCTTTCTTCGCAGAACTTCAGCTACAGTACAGAGACAGGTATACCGTTTCCATTAGCCATGCTGATCCAGTCTTTAGGGGTTTAAAAACTCCGGTATTGTATTTTACCATTCATACGTGTGTAGTTAGTACCTCTCGCACCTTACCATCAAGCTTACCATGAATGGTGAGTTGCTCCATAATCAAGGATGAATGATCATTGAGCCACATCAACCCAGTTCGATTCCACATACCGAAGGGTATGTTACGATACGTAGTTCAAGACAGTAGTCAAATTAAACCCCTACTTAGCCCAGCATCTCACGATCGGCTTGTGTGTGACGAATTCAGTTATGATTCCTCGTAAGTCGTTGAAACAAACATTAAATGATCACAAAATCACAAAGGTGGGGGATACGTTCTATCAGGAGATTTTCTGTAGTGGTCACAGTCAATGGTTATAAGTAGGGCTTGAAGACCTATAAATTGCCCAAAAAGGTCTATAAAAAGACATAAAAATATTTAAAAAAGGACATAAAAACGGAAAAAAGGACGTATAAATGTGATCCAAATTAATTAATAATTTCAGTTTTAATTACATATTTAATGAATATGCGCGGCACCTCCTTATCTGACAGATCTTTGCAGGCGCATTCTGTCTGGTCCTATACACCGTGCTGAAAGCTTCAATACAAGATAAAGTAGCCACTTACAGTGCGACTTTCCAGACAAGTTACGGTTAAAGGACCTTGTACCGTATCTGCTTCAGTCGTCCTAGAATGTTTTTCTCTCGTTTCAGGGATGGTTCAAATATATATATATATATATATTATTTTTTATTTCTTTACTACAGAAAGGATGTTTAAGAGGCGATGATTCGAATTGAGAATGGGCAGTAAAAACGTAGTCGAAAGAAGGTGAAGTCGCAAAAAAAGCCGTTAAGACCTAAAAAAGGCTTAAAAAGGACCAATAAGCCAAAAAACGCCGAAAAAGGCAAAAAAGGACACCTTTTTCTGGCCTACAATGAACCAAAATGAACATATTATGTTGGACCTCGTCTTCGGACACTAGGAAAAAAATGATTTTTCCTCAACTTCCAAGCCCTAGTTATAAGATAGCTTTATTTAATCATTTCACTGCCATGTTGTCGAGTTCATTTTTTAATAACCCTACAATCTAGTTAAAAATAAGCGAATTGCATTGATTTAGGTTTACCAAAATATACAGTACACATAATGATCGTAAATATAAAGTAAAAAATTGAAAATTCTGTACATAGTAAGCATAACTTCCGCATTGTCACCACTAGCGACACCTGTTATGCAAAATAGCAACTCCCGTAACGTTCATCAGATCGTGAAATAATACACATCATATCTTAAAAAAATAATAAAAGAAGAGAAAACGTTCAAAAGGTGATAAAACGAAAAACCTTAACTTACCAGAGTCTTCAATGCCAAGACGCTCCATAAGCCACTCTATGAGGTCGTAACCTGGGAAATAGAATATTCAATTAATATTTTTTATAGTCATTGTAAGCGAAGAAAAAGTGAGCATTTCTTAAAATGTAAAGGGTAATGTCAAAGTACCTTTTCTTAAGTGCAAGTCAAAAATAACTCTCGATGCTCAGAATTCGATATTTACCTCTGTTCTATTGTATTCAAGCTTAGCTGAATATAAAAACGACTCGCATCTTCTTCAAAGATATCCTATCACTTCAAGAAATCCCCATTTATAACAACCGACTTGCAAAATTAATGATTGCAATATGATTATATATACTCAGATTATCAGTCACATTAATACCGAAACAACTTTACAAGAAACTGAGAGCTCACGTTACTCTCTGAGGAAATGTGTCTTATCACTGACATCTAGAAAGCTACAAGGTTTAATTAATTTAAATACATACTTTGTAACCCCCATTTCCAAAAGTATTCAGTTGAATACAATTGTACACCAAAAGAAATCAAATCTTAAGTCTGCATGAAAGATTAACATTAAAATTAACGCAATACTTGAAAGTGAAACGAAAATACAGCGTGATTCAAAAGTCGCCATACAAAGCAGTTTTGTGGTTACACAACATTTTCAATATGATCCTCAGAGTCATACTGAACATACTCTGAAGGATGATTTCTATGTTCGGTTTCATTCGTGAACACCAGTATTTTCATATTACGTCCTTCAAGTTATGCAACCCAACCAACCACAACGTCAAGATGGTTGCAGAATAACCAGGGATCTCCTTGACAGATTCCAGCACGGAATAGTGGAGAATAACGAAACTGGAATGAAACGTTACGTGGATTAGGCACACAGTCTCGCTTCAGAACTTAGAAGACATCTTTCCCAAACCTTTAACGCCAAAGACAGTTAAACTCGACATTCGGATTCAATTTTCGCCATGGTTCTGCATGAAGAAAATCATGTTTGAAACAAAAAGACAAGAATTTGCGTAAAATTTGCGTTGAATAGCAGAAAAATTCATAATTCAAAATTCACCTTGTAATCAAGGGCTCGATACCCGGTGAAGGCACATTACGCAGTGGTTCGGATCCCACTTTAAACTGAAAGACTAGTCCCGATTAGCCTATCTGTGCATAAAGTGGACTTAAAAACACAAACGCTTCGGGGTTATATATTTCGACAATGTTCACCACAGCTTTCACCACATTAAACCATTATGTCATCCATTTACGGCACCCTGCAGGTCTGGTACGACTGATCCATCAAAATTACGTAGTCTGCTTTGCAACTTGTTCTGATTCTTAATACGAGTTCTGTAGGCAATAGAGGAAATGCCACGCCGACTTTATAGATACCTTTAATAGTACCGCGGATTCACTTGTTTGAAAAATGAAATAAGAGTTGCTGATGTATCCATGGCCTGTTACCACGAGCAGGAAAGCCTCTACACAATATCATCGATAATTAAAAAACAAAAAAAACCTAGAGATGACCAGATACCGATGCCGCTGTATCGGTTAGAATTTATTTACCGATACCGACCGATATTTCTCCGGCATTTTGGCCTTTCACGGGCTCTCAAAAAATACCGAGCGACACTTTCGCGGGGCCTAATTATCCCGACCGACCTCCATGGCAGAGTGGTTACCACAGCACGCTACGAAAACAGGGGTCCCGGGTTCGAATCCCTGCCTGGGCATGGGTGTTCTTTGTGAGTGTCCCTTCATCAACTTCATATCATCAATCATCATCATCTTCGAAATTAGCCAAAATGGGGCGGAAAAGAGAAGTGAAATAAACCAAATCGATCGGTCAATCTAATTCGAAGCTTCTTTTTATATTATACGTACTTGTTTTGTGTGAAAGAAGTGAACTTTGTGATAAAATAACATGTAATTTAATTTAGATATTTAAAAGCACAAATGTTGGTAAATTGATCAATATTTTGAACAAATTTTAATTATCGGTATCGGTGAGTATCGGTATCGGATTAACCCTACAAAAAACGGAAATTTAAAATTTCGTTACTGTCACTGACTTTACCCTAATACATACGCTTTCTAGTCTTAATTTGTTTCAGCGATTTTGATGTCTGTTTTGGTTTGCCAGCCTGAAGGATGCACGTTTGTGAATTCTGGAAAGCGCGGGAAATCTCTCCATCATACGCACCGTCAAGCTGTCTAGTGTATATTTGCCATGTCATTGGGCTAGACGCGGACAATTGATACCGCAGCGCCATTAGGGAACCACCTTTAAGAGGAGAGCAGTGCAAATGAAATAACGAGACGCTTTCTTCTCTGGACGCGGTTAGGCAGCGCCACTCAGCGAGAAGAGCAAGAAACAGCACCGGGTCTGGGAAACGCCGATTCCCATCTACGCATAAAAGCCTTTGGAATGGCCTCTCCCATTGTGCGAAGTGTTTCGCGTCTGTTTTAATATTCCTCTGCTGCAATTAGCAGTTGTTGCGGTGGCGTTTAAATAGCGTTATCAGCGAGGCCTGAAGATGAAGTGAGCATAATAATGCTTGCGGAGCCAACGTTGCAGTACCGTCAAGTCCACAAACCGAAATATAACTTTTTCTAAAAAAAAATGAAAGTTTGAAAATGTTTCGCGCTGTTGTTAAGCCTCGAGGTAAATTAGGCAAAAAGCCACTCGCATGGAAATAAAATGCCTTAACTTTTGTGCTGGATTCTATTTTATTTCATACAATGAATTTGGAAAGTTCTGAACTTCTTTGTTTGCATGTTTGACACTTTTTATCCAGTATCCCAACTACCATAATTTCGCTTCGATGAAGCATTCCTACAATTTGCTTCAGCTTCTAAAACAAATGCCTTTTCACCATACCTTACTGTCATGCTTTCCTCATCCTTCTAGGAAAGTAAATCCAAATTCATAACAAACACACAGCCTTCTATGTTCATTGAAAAAGCCTGTGCGAAAACATAGTATTATTTCAGAAAACTCTTAACACGTCTCTCTCTCAACTTCTTTCCTTTTAAGTTTTTCGTCCTTTCCAGCGTACATTCCATTAGTCTTACTTTTTGCCTTCAATTTTCCCCTTTACATGTCTGTATTAACGTACCGGGTGGCCAGAATTAAAGTTACCCAACTCAGAGCCCTCTGTAGCCTGTTTGAGGCATCGTAGAACTCTGAAATTTGGTGAATCCACTATGCAGAGCATGGGAAACAGGATGGCGATAAAAAAATAGTTCAATTTTCCGCCACCAGGTTGAAATGTGGCGCTGTGCTTACATGATAGGTTGTAATAATGACTTAAACTGCTCCAATATCGGGAACAAGATGCTCTATCCGCCACTGCAACAGCCACTTCGGTGACAACTTCTTCTGCAATCGGCTGCAACACCCAGATCTCAGGTCTCTTCAAATTTCTTCATCTTTCTTAACCCATGCGTCGTCATGGGGCCCTTTCGAAGTCCTTTCGCATGACTATAACTTCGCAGTGCAGCTGCACTATTACTACCGTTCTGATAATACAACTTCACCAGCAATGCACGTTCTTTCTTATTTAATGGCATGGTGATCACTTCCGAACTTTTGTTCAGCACTCACGTTAAGTGATTTAGCTGAGTAAATAATTAGAAAGACATTTGTTAGTGGCTCGAAGGTGCGAGAAAATAATCTCTAGTATATTGCAAGATTGCAAGGTAAAGGCAAATCCATAACCAATTGGAGCAGTTTACGTCATTATTGCAACCCATCATGAAAGTACAGCGCCACATTTCAACCTGGTGGCGGAAAAATGAACTATTTTTTTATCGCCATTCTCTTCCTCATGGTCTGCATAGTGGATTCACCAAATTGCAGAGTTCTATGATGCCTCAAACAGGCTACAGAGGGCTCTGAGTTGGGCAACTTTAATTCTGGCCACCCGTATTTCCTGTTGCGGAATTTCCTATTCTATTGGTTGTTTTACGTAGCCTTTCTATCTTCCAAGGTTGATTGTGGCGATAAGGATGAATAGAGAAACAAACGTAACAAAATAAACAAACATCATGAAACGCTCATGTCTACCCAAGAATATGAAATTCGAACGTTTGGCTTCTTTGCGCGCTACACTAACCACTAAGATACGGAAAATGGCTCACATGAGTTTTTAACCGACTTTCCTTTCTTAATGCTTTCTGAAGTATCCAACTCCTCTTCTAATTTCCTTTTTGAAAAGCATCCCGAGTACATAATGTCTATTTTAAATTCTCTTCAAGTATCTTATGCAGCTTTCCACTTCTTCTTCTTACCAAGTGCTTTATTCCCTTAACGGCTACGAAAGTGCATAATTTCTCTTTTAGCTCCTTCCCAAATTCTTCCTTTAACGGTTTCTCAAGAGCCCGATTCCTCGTATAGTGCATATGCATCTGTATTTTTCTTGAACTTTTGGCTAATCGCGAAGATAAGAATGAATGGTGATTAAATACAAATTGATATCCACGCCGGGACTTCAGTCTGGGATAGTTTGGTTCTCTCGTGTATTATTGTTGTCATATGTGCGAATGTTAATTTTAAAATGCTTATTTTAACACATTGTTAGAAGTTATGTAAATTTACAATATTCTGTCCTTAAAATTCCTGAGCCTGTCTGTCAATTAACAAAATGGGACGAAACCATTATTTAAAATTTAACTTTCAATATCTTATCATACATACTATAGATAGCATGATACTTTTTTCATGAACTTGATGAAAAATGTACAATTCACGTGTCATGCCTTTAGATCACGCATACGTCGTTTTGGGATCATGAAATAACTTATTAAACTTTCAGTTATGTCTAATAATAACAACAATTTTTACATGAAGACAAAAAGATAAAAAGAAAAATAAACTTTTCCAATTCAATAATTATATCTTTAATGGCACATACGGTTCATCCATTTGTTGTTAATCATTGAGATGTCCAAGATTAAAAGAGATTTTAAAATCTAAGAAGTTTCTAACAAAACAAAAAACAACATGTAATCATACAAAGCAACTAGAAAATCACAGTTCACCAGTTATCTGCTGGGTCCTGTTGATTATGTTTATCCACAGATTCTCAGAAACCTCCAGCATCATTTTCCACAGTATTCATACAGTACTGGAGAATAGATCTTCCCATTTTGTGATTTTTGTGTCATCACAATTTCTACGATTTTTTCTATGCGTCATGTGTTCTCAGTAATGATCATGATACATCTTTCACTTCTTTCTTTATGGACACACTTCCTTCCAGAACCAACGTATAGGCTAACATATTTTGTTACAAAGTTTGTAATAACGAAAATTTAATAGTTTTGGACAATATTGAATGAATTTACCTTATTACTGAACAATTTGAAAGCAAAATAGATAAAAAAAATCGCTACTATGTAAAGCTATGGGTTGCTGTGGTGGACAATAGATGGATCTGAACTCATGAGTATTTTCGTATCAGTTTTCTTTATTATTTCTGAATGTTTTGATGTGGTGAAAATATGTCAGTGCATTGATCTTTTTTTACAGGATTCAGGCTTTTCAATAAAATTGAGAATATAACTACATGTAAGAAGATAACAAAGTTAATTTTCTATTTGCTATAGAGAGAAATGCTCTTTATTGAAATATGAGAAAGCTAAACTTTTTTTGCTATGGCTCTCATCTAGATCATTTGTATGGTATGATACAATAGATAGTTAATGATAATTACGGAATGGATTTATATAAATATATATCTTCGTATTATGCTAAATGTATGTTATTTTGTGAGATCCTTGCAAATTGTGGTATCGATCGTTCTAAGAGCCCGGAAAAATACCGCATAATATTTTCGCGGAGTCTAGTTGTCCTGTAAGTTGTGCAGAATTTGAAGTTTTCCCTTTGATTGTGCTAAAATTATATGAAAACCCGTATTTTGAGAAAACATAACAGATATTGTTTTGTATTCTGATGTAATTTTTGAACATTGTAAGACAAAACTGTTGTATATTGATGCTTATAATTGGAGTGGGGTAGTCACCTAGTAATGTTAATCAATATTTTGAGCAACTTTTAATTGTTACAATTTTCAAACATCTGTATCGGTTGAAAGCCGTACAATATGCATGATTGCACGTATTGGTCAATATTCCAATTGGTTATCGACTCCATTTTTACTCCTGATTCTGTTAACTGTTAACTTTGCAGTAACTTCTAACGGTGCTGCATACTCAGAAAGTTTAGGTGAGAAATTTTCAGTATCATTTGTGATATAGCAAGAATCTTACGGGAAATAAAAAGTGAAAGAAAGATGTACAACGAATAGACAGGAATTTGAGACGAGCCCAATCCTATCAAATAATTGAATATGTTTAGTTTATATGTATCTTGTTTTTCTATTGAAAGACTGTGTTGTAATATGAAACACAATTGTGGGCTGAAACTGCCAATTAAGCAGTATGTACATTTTCTTCTTCTTTTATTTCTTCCTAATTCTTGTTGATTTAACGTCGGAGTGGTTAGTGAATAGCGCTACGACGCCAGGAGTCCTGGGTTCGAATCCCAGCCTAGGCATGGATATTTGTGAGTGTCCATTCATTAATTTCATCACATCATCATTCGTCCCCATCTTCGCAAATTAGCCACAAGTGGCACAAAAGCGAAGTAAAACAAAGCATATAATTTGTTGATTTTACTAATGAAATTCTATATGGAACTTGTGTTTTGCAGGTTCTAAAAGAATTATTCTATTTAACTAGAAGATTATAGTACTGAGCTAGGTGTTGATATAGGGCGGGCTGAGTCTTCTGATCAGTTGGATATTGAAAATTAATCCTAGCATTCTGCGTTAGGAATGGAAAAAGTTTGTGTTAATGGGATAGACTTGCTACCATTGCTTGTTCATTTTTATATTGCTTAGTTCAGTGGTCTTAGAAATCTTAATAAAAAATCACTGGATGAGACTTTAATATTAGTTAAGTATCAAATTGTTAGGACCAGATAGAGATGATAGACACAGAAGAAAGTAATACAGGTAGAAAAGAAGGAGAACAGGGAAAAAATAGAAAAGAGAGAGAGAGAGAGAGAGAGAATCGTGTATCCATGACTACCAAACCAGACACCACCTGGAAACATTTCGCTGACCCCCTTGAAAATTATCCGCCAACGCCGCTGATCCTCACATGTCTTCGTGCTACGTCTCAGCCAGAAAACAAGATTGAAAGGGCGTTAAGGCACGCTCGAGACAATGTGCAATGCGCTACCAACGAGCGATTAGTGCGAACGTGTCGTAAATCTGGAAAAGAAGGCCGTTAGAGAAGAAAAATTGCACGGAACGACGTCACGGTTGTTCGCAGAACGATCCGAGCGGTATCGGACATTCCACGGATCCTCTTCTCCATTGTTCGCCGTCGAGGAATCAATATGGAGACCGGAATTGCTTGCAAAGAGAGGGGAAGGGTCTCCCTCGCTCCCCTCTCTCTCCTTTGAGTACGCATTTCATCACTCTAAGAGTTCATCTTGCCGGCGACGGTTCCCTTGGGATGAGGAGGCTTTCAATTTGACTCCGCGTCCCTCCCGCCTTCGTCGCTCGAAGGGGCTTCTGGGGAAATGCGTGAGTGGCATTCCTACTGGAGAAACAAGTTGCTCGTGAAAAGAGGGAGACGTGATGAACATTTACTGGTTGGTGGTGTTGAGTAACAGGAATACACCATTTTATTGACAATTTCAATTCGCATTTAGACATTCATTTAGCAACCAGCAAGGAAGAACTCCAACCAGCGGCCGGCACCACTTGTTTTGCAGGCTGCCTGAATGATTAACTAATTCTCTAGCCTTCTTCAACCCGAAGGTTTATGGTTTCAGCAACAAGCCTTCCACCTGTTCCTAGCCTGGGCAACAACAATCCAATCTTTCCATCCTTACCGATTTCCTTTAGGTCCGTCTATCTCAATGTTATCTCTCCATCTTTGTCTTGGCCTTCCTACAGGTCTCTTACCACCAGGTTTCCCAACAAGAATCCTGTAAACTCCTCACTTCTCTCCCATTCGTGCCACATGGCCTGCCCACCCAAGTCTTCTTGATTTAATTATTCTTATAATATCTGGACATAAATACAATTCATGCAGTTCTAAATTATGTAACCTTCTCCACTCACCTGTCTACTCATCCCTTTTAGGTCCAAATATTTACCTAAGGATCTTATTTTCAAATACTCTTAATTTATGTTCCTCTTTCAATGTACTGGTTTGTATATTTTAACTTTTAGTTTCTTAGATATTAAACGAGAAGACAAAAGTTTATGAAGAGAAAAGTAACATGATTGTCCTGAATTAAGCCTGCTTTTTATTTCCTCTTTAATATCATTTTCATTTGTTAGTATTACTCCTAAGTAGAGGTGCAAAAAAGCCGGCTTTTTTGAAAAACCAGGAAATTTTGACTTTTTTTATTTTTTACCAATTACATCTAACCTATTTTACTTGAAGTTACTGTAATGAGTTTACAGGTTTGTAGTGGCATATTTTACAACTAGCTAAAGAATTACATGATGTAGCAGCCAAAAGACAGATATTGGCCAATCCCAGTTTACACATATTGCATAGTATTTCAGATACAATTTTCCTAGCTAACTAGGGAGTTGGGGGGGGGGGGCTTCGCACCCCTATCACCTCTATTTTTTGGATTTTTCAACTGTTTGAAAATAATAAATTACATTGTTTCCTAGGATGTTCCCAATGTTTATTTATTACTTTTGTTCATAAAAACATAAATGTAATGTAATGTAATTAGGAGGCAAAAATGCACTTGGTGGGCATATCAGGCGCCATTTTTGAATGTGTCTCATTCGAGAAACTCATGCCAGTGACAGTGTATAATTGGTTAGTAATGATAGTAATTATTGTAATTATTATATTTAATAAATAACTGCTTATGTAATCAGCAAAGGAAGCAGTGATTCAATAATAAAATGGTTTCTTGAATTTTAATGATAAAAAAAAAATTGGTCCTGTGAGTCGTCCCCGGTATGCAAGTTTCTCGTACAGCACGGGTAAGCTAGGGTTAAAACTGAACGTGTAGTCCTGATGAGCACATCTGACCATGGTGTCTCAATTTAAATGTTAATGTCATAAAATATGAAACAAATGTTAATATCAAAATATTCGATGTTTCGGGACAATTAAAAATCTTTACTGTTCACAACACATATGCAAAAGCACGTATTATGTGAATGTGTGTACATATCCTGTTTAAGGGAGCTTTCAGATGGAAGCGACACGTGGCTCTTGGAAACCAACCCTTAGAATCCAATCTTTCGAACCGAATAACATAAGCTGCAAGTGTCGCTTGTCACTTGGTCTGTACAGTTTTCTCAGGGAACTTTCAGACCGAAGCAACAAGTGACACTTGTCACTTGGAAGCAGATCCTCAGTAATCCATTCAACCCTTTGAAACGAAGTGCGACAACGAGCTAAACATGTCACTTGCATGTTGCTCGGACTATACTGGTTTCTCAATGGTGTGCATCGTGCCGCTTCAGTCTGTTGTTCTTGCATGCACGGTGAATGCTTTGTTTTATACTGAAGGAGACTGTGTCGCTTGTCATCTGTGACTTCAGTCTGAAAGCTCCTTCAGGGGCACACATCGTGTCGCCTCGGTCTTGTTTGTGCATGTGTGGCGAATGCTTGCTTATAGACTGAAGGACCCCATGTCGCTTGTCACTTCAATATTACACCCCAGGGGTCTGAGGTTCAATCCTCAGTGGAGGCAGAATGCTTCAGATCTCATTTCAAACTGTAGGTCCAGGACAGATTTCTTAAATAGATATTTTTTTGGCCATTTGTGGCCAGTCTTATTTGCTTCTGCTTCAGTTTTAGAGCCAGTGTTTTTCAACCACCGGGCTGCAAAAGGTCCGTTGCACTCAGGGGTTGACGACTAATTTAAATCTAATTTTATATTTGACAGCAAGTCTATATATAATTGAACTATGATTATACCATAGTTGATATATTAATATTAATTAAGGGTGCATATTAATTTCCATATAAACTTTAAAGATCAGAAATGTATTTATGACTGAAATTAGTGGGATCAGGGCATTGACTTGTAAGAAATAAATTTACTGGGCTGTGCTCTCACAAAGGTTGAGAACCACTGCAACAAGCAGCCAAAATACATCACCATTTAACCAAATTATACATGATTTACTGGAAAGCCAGAATACAAATATATTTTACTGGACACAAAATTTAATGTAAAGAGATTTGATATTAGATTATCAAAAGGTATTGCAGTATTTTCTTTTTTGCTTCATGTACGTGTTCGTATAACAAATTCAAACATTGAAAATCATATCATACTATTAGGTTCCATTAGAAACACATACAAAACTACTCTAGTTATGTGAATCTGTTTATACTACATCCATATATTTAATAAGCCTACCGAATTATGAAGATAACACTCGGAATGAACCGCCCATTCAAAAAAGCCAGCTTTCTTGAAAACACTGTTTATGTCTAGCTACGAATTTCATATTGTAAATTGTATTTTATATTTAGAAATGAGTGTATTTTACAGTAAGGAGATAAACGAAAACTATGAAACAGGAAAAATACTGCCAACTCCTGTATTTTCATTGATTTGAGACACTTGTGAAAAAAGCCGCGGAAAAAAACTTTTTTTTTCTTCAAAAAGCAGGGTTTTTTCAGACCACTTGCAACTATACTCCTAAGTACTTGAATTTGGAAATTGATTCAAACGAGTTTTTATTAATAATTAGATTTTTATTATTGCAACATTTGATTTCGGTCAGCAAACATATATTTAGTTTTCTCTTTACTAACTTCCAAAGCTATCTCTTTAGCTGCTTTTAAAAATATATTAGGTATGGCTGAAGATAACCGGACCCCTCTCCGATTTTCTTCATATTTGGCATACTCACTAATTGATGCTTGCTATGACGAATCTGAAGTTAAAATTTGTCGGAAACGCCTAGAAATTGCAAAATAATTGCGAACCATTGACGTGTTGTTAGGTTAGTTACGGTTAGGTTAGGCAAACATAGTTAACATTTGGTGTCGTGGTAGTATTAGGAATATTTGCTTGTGAAACAAAAAAAAATCGCGAAAATCGACGGTTTCCATTCCGAAAACGAACGCCTTATTTTCGCTTATTTTGCAATTTCTAGACGTTTCCGACAACTTTTAACTAAAGATTCGTGATTAGGAGGCCTCAATTAGTGAGTATTCCAAATATGAAGAAAATCGGACAGTAGTCCGGTCATCTTCAGTCGTTCCATATTTTAGCATTATTCTTAATTGTATTTACATCATCCCCGAATAAGTCTACATCATCTGCATATGTTAACAACCGAGTCAGGCCCTTTAATTTTAGTCCTTCTTTAGTTTCTCTTACCTTTCTAACAGCATATTCTAAGGCAAAATTAAAGAGTAATGGAGCTAATGCATCTCCTTGTTTTAACTCATCATGAATTGCAAATTGTCTGATATATTAATACCCAGACGAATCTTACATTCTGTTTCACTATTTCATACTTTTATCATATTAACAAGCTTCTTAGGTATTCCAAACTCGACTAATACAATATATTATCTAGTTTATATCTTTTATCAGAATCATATATAAATACCTGATGGACATTTTGATTATATTCCCAACTGTCAGTCTGATTATAAAATATTGATTCATAGTTGATCTGTTACGTTTAAATCCAAATTGCTAAATACCTATTATTCCATTAGCATATGGGATTAGCCTTGTTAAAAGAATGTTAGATAATATTTTATATGATGTTGAGAGGAGAGAAATTACACGGTAATAATTGCAGTTTGTTATATCACCTTCTTTAAACACAGGAATAATGATCGATTGATTATATGAATGATTACACAATAAAAATATATCCCCCTGTCTCAAGTGCCTCCATATAGTAATATATTAAATACATGTATAATATAGACATAACAATGCTTACCTAAGTCATTCTCTTTACAAGTAACAGGTAAGTTTGCGACAATTTAAATGTATTAAGCATGAGAATGTACATGTCTTCCTCCGACATGCTGTCTGCGAGTCCTTCTAACATAGCACATCCTTCTAATATCGCACATCGTTTTAATATCCCACATCCTTCTAATATCGGACATTCTTCTGATATCGCATATCTTTAAAGAAAATCGCACACCATGCTATCTACGCAAGTGTGAATTGCAACCTGGCGGCAACAGAAAGGGTGTAATGCTGCAAACTAGCGAATTAACCCGTGCATGTGTCTTGTGGATATGAAGTTTTTGATTATTTCCAAATATTGCAAAGCATGTATATCAGTTACCAATTACATCAAGACACGTATCTGATATATCCAGCGCAATTTACGCTGTTTAAATCTTATTGTATCACAGTTTCGTTAGTAGTAAGGTTGCTAATTCAGATAAAGCCATTGTTTACCCTGCAGCGTCTACATAGCTGAGTCTCTTCGTGGACATAATTTTCCCCCTCTTCTTGTGGTCCCAATATCATCTTGTTGCAACATATAGTGAAACACTTCATCACGAGAAGGAACTCGAAGAAGAATCACGGAAAGGGAAAAAGAAAGATACAGGAAGTAAGCATAAAGCTTCTTCAATAAGCGGGAACAAAGAAACAACCTAATGAAATTCAGAGAATAAGAAAAAGAGAGAGGAGGATCCAGCGTGAAATGAAGAAGGATTTATTGAGCACCTAGATCTACAGATGATTGTGATGATGATGATGATATTGGCATAATGATAAGTAGGGCTCGGAAGTTGAAGACCTATAAAAAGACCTAAAAATATCAAAAAAGGACCTAAAAACTGAAAAAAGGACGTATAAACGTTTTTTGTATAAACGGGATCCAAATTAATTAATAACTTAAGTTTTAATTACATATTTAATGAATAAAAAAATACAAAGACAGCGCGTGCTGTCTGGTCGTATACACCGTGCTGAAAGTTTCAAAACAAGAGAAAGTTGCCACTTACAGCGCAACCTTCCAGACAAGTTACGGTTAAAGGACCTTGTACCTGCTTCAGTCGTCCAAAAATGTATTTCTCTCGTTTCAGGGATGGTTCAAATATATTTATTTCTCTTTTTTTATTATTTCTTAACCACAGAAAGGATGTTTAAGAGGTGATGAACTGATGATGATTCAAATTGAGAATGGGCAGTAAAAACGTAGTCGCAAGAAGGTGAAGTTGCCAAAAAAAGCCGTTAAGATCTGAAAATAGGCTAAAAAAGGACCAATAAGCCAAAAAACGCTGAAAAAGGCTAAAAAAGGACAAATAAAGTCCACCTTTTTCTGGCCTGCAATGACCCAAAGTGAACATATATTATTTTGGGCCTCGTCTTCGGACACTAGGAGGAAAAAAAGGATTTTTCCTCAACTTCCGAGCCGTAATGATAAGTGTCCGAACTGAAACCAGAGGTATTTCGAGATTAGTAAGGGAGAAAATCAGATTATGTACACTAAGTGTGGAACTGGGTATCATTTGATACTTTTTGCATTCGGGAATGTTCGTGTGACGTAATTAGGAGGACATCATGAATTTGCATAAAGCAATTCTACACAATTCTAATTAAGTATATACAAGTATAAGTAACTTGGAAACGGATTAAATGAAACGGTACAATTTATAATACTAATTCGGCAGAAAATCGAAGGCCATGACGGTAATGGGCATGCGCATGCAGGGTGTCACTAAATGACACAGAAACGTGTAGAGGGCATCAAAACAATATCTTATCTCGGTACCATTTTGGTCGTTAATGCGTCATTTCGGCGCTACGAAGGTTCAAAAAGCCCGATTTTCCTCCTGTATTATGGCAACCCAGCATAACATTTCATCGCATCTGTGACGATTCTTCCTGTCGTGAAACGGGGCGTGTGCAAGGAACGCACATTCTATGAAAATTGAGAAACTGCCAACCACATCATGTAAAACGTAGCTAGAAATGCGGTCAGCGTTCGAACGGGAAGTAAACCAACAATATGATAAAGGGTGGGAAAACAAATAAGAAATTACGTATCCAAATGGAAGCGGTGAAAATTGAGGCAGAAGGGAAAGAAACGAAATCTTACCTGAAGTGTGTTCAAGGGTGGAACAAAACATTGCTGTTGCGGGGCTCTGAGGGCCAATAGTTTTTATTTTCTTTAGGCTAGCGTTGTTCCTTGCGTATTTTTTATATATATATATATTGGAGATACAGAAAATATGCGAGTCCTATTAGTATAATTCGTCGGCTGAAGACAGCGAACAAAAATATATAATTAGGGGAAGAGGGACAAATATGAAATAGGGGTACAAATATGGAATACCATTATACCTCGCCTGGTAAGAACTACGTGAAAAGCTGGGCAGTGTCCCTCACCACCACAGGAAGCAGTTAGTTTGCATCTCGAGGTTGAACAGGGCGCGTTAGAACGATTGTTGTAGTTCCTGCCCAAAGTGAAAAGTTTGGAGGTAAATACATTTTTGCCTTGTGCTACTTATTAGTACACAGAATGAAAATACATGGTATACAGTTTTGTAGCATATCAATCAGGCTTTATTCTGGTATTTTGCGTATATTGTTGAGGTGAGTTGAATACACTTTTGGCCCTCGATACTCGAAGGTAACAGTGGCTCAAATATGGAATAGTAGTATTCCATATTTATACCCCATTAATGTACAAAAATTATTAACGTGGAAGCAATGAGTTTGTTGTTCCTAAAAGTTTCTCAAACGAATCAAATGGCTCTAAGTGAATCGGATTTGCATCGTACAGTGTCAATTGTATTAGAAATTCCAGTACCCAAGAAGGTACATAGTGGCAAAAATAGTGTCTTCTCTCTCCGCTGGAAGGAAAGCGGACTGGTATGTTTGTTTCTTGTGTGTGTGTTCATTGTTAGCCAAAAGAATGATTTACAGTCCTTCGAGCAGCGCACTACAATTGGCTTCATTGCCAATCCTACTGTACCCAACACCGTTGACTGCACATGCCTATCGTTTATTGTTAACCAGATCGATGATTTTCCATGTAACTCAAAATCGTTTTATTTTGTCATTATATTAATGTACATTTCTTTCTTGTTTCACATGTATGTCGACGAAATCCAAATCCCAAAAGATGTCACCACGTAGAAAGCAATGGGATGATACTGCAATTCAGAAAGCTATTCAAGAGGTGCGAGAGAAGAGGATGGGCTTCCTCAAAGCATCGACAACATTCGGAGTTCCACGGTCTACATTATTTAGGCTGGTTAAATCCGAATTACCAGCACATTAAGCGACAAAAGCGAAACTCGGTCGGAAGACAGTTTTGCCACCGCATCTTGAAGAGAAATTGCTTCAATAAGCAATGCAAATGGAAAGTAAGTTATTAAGGCTTATAAGGCTTAACGCGAAGAGAGTTACAACATATGGCGTTTCAGTTAGCTGCAAGGAATGGCGCTCCCAATCTTTTCCTGGGAAACAGAGCAGGAAGAGGATGGCTGCGGCTTTTTATGAAGAGGCACAGACACAGGTTTTCTTTCCGGAAGCCTACACCTACATCTTTCCATCGAGCCAACGGCTTGAGTCTAGAGAACGTTAATAGGTTATTTTCTCTTCTTTCAGAAGAAATGGATAAGAATTATCCACCAGTCAGAATCTTCAATGTTGATGAGACTGGCCTGAGTGTTGTGCATAGTAAGGTAGCTCATGTCCCTGCTTTGAAAGGGAAACGACAAGTAGGAGCGATCAGTTCTGCAGAGCGGGGATCACTTGTTATAATTGTAACATGCATGAGTGCAAGTTGGAGCTTTGTACCTCCAATGACAATTTTCCCTCGAAAAATCATGAACAGCCAGCTAATGAGGGGAGCTCCACCAGGAGCTACAGCGAGGAAGTGCGTATTTGGATGAGGCTGAATGCTCGGTCACTGACAAACATGGACATCACCGAACTCTTTGGTAAGGCATACCTCAAATGCCAGACCGATAAGATTGCTGTGAATGGCTTTCGTGGGACAGGACTGTACCCAGTGAATCTCAATGTTTTTACATATTCAGATTTCCTTGTAGTCAAGGAGACCACAACAAGAACACAACTGATTCCACCATACATGACGTCACCCTAGAGACAGTAGCTGGCAATGGACTTGCATCTGGATCCAAACGCAAAGATGCAGCAGGACCTTCTGCTAGAAGTGAAGTGGCCACCCCATGGGAAATCTCACCTGTTCCTGCAATTAAGAAGAGGCAAGGAAGTAGGGGAAGGAAAGCAGAGACCTCTCATATCCTGACTTCATCATCATATAAGACTTCCATTGAAATGTCCACTGCTGTTAAGAAAAAGCCTGTTAAAAACAATGGAAAAAGACTGCGAATCATCAGACTCGGACAGCGACGGCGTATTCATCGTGCGAGATGACTCTTCTGAGCTCAGTATGTCAGATGCCAGAACACCAAGTAGTGATGATGCTGAATGTCTCTTCTGTTCTGGACAATTTTCTGGTGATAAGCGTGGAGAAGAATGGGTTAAAGTGCGAAATGTGTGATATGTGGGCTCATACTGAATGTGCAGGATATGATAATGGACTTTATATTTGCGATTTTTGTAAGTAGGTAAATAGTGCCCTCATAATCATAGAGATACAGACATGTACAGTTCAGAAACTTTCTCATATTTGTGACTTTACAGTGTTCATTTATTTCATGTTTTCACTACAATTGTGTTTATTGTGTTTATATGTTCATTTTCTGCACAATGTTGCCAGTATTCCATATTGGTACCCCATTTTCTTTTGGAGCAATCATGTCAACTTTTAGGAAAATGTTATTTGCAAATACTTGTTATAATGTTAAGTAGTCTAAACCATATATTCTATTAAAGAACTAATTAAGAAAGAAGAGGGTAGTTTCTCACATCCATTCTTCAAAAAATGTGTCACTGAATGGTCAAAAACAAAATGGTATTCCATATTTGTCCCCCTTCCTCTACTTACTTAATAGATGGAATAATAAAACAGCAAAATATAGGTGAGAACAGAATTACTTATCAACCTATCTATCCGTTTCTGCATTTCTTTCAATTTGTTATCCCTGTCACGATGCTAAAATGGAGTTTCCTTATGGAATGAGACAACGGAAAGAAACTTGGTTTTTCAAAATTGGTTATTTGTATACTTTCGCATCCGTTTCTCAATTTATCGATGTTAAGTAGCATTAGGGTATATTTGAGGATATTGGAAAACAGAGGAACATCATCATTCTTCCCCTCCCTCCTTCCAGATTCGCTGCAGGATGAACTCCCACGAAGACAAAAGAAGCATTAAGCGTCTTCATCCAATCCAGCAATCTCCTAAAGTTCTTGCCTATCCATCGTTCTTTGAGCCTCATCGAGAGAGAACAGAGGGAAGAAAGGAAAGAGAAAAAAAACACTTCAAACGTCAGCTTGTAATTGACAACCCTTCTGGTATTGGTTTTTCCAAATGCAATAAGATTTTTTTTTCATTCTTCCTACTTCTCTTTGGATCCTTAATCTGTCGCAGAATAACCAAATCCATCGCAGAGGAAAAGATAAAAGTTCGGATGATGTTGCAGAATCCTGCAGAGAAGAGGGAAAGAGAAAAGCGTCTTCCGCCGAGATGCTTCATCGGTTGAGAAAGGTTGCCATGGTTACCAAGATGTTTCCCGCGCTTATTTCCGACATAGAAGTAGGATTGCTTCACCCCTTCCCTTTTACTAGTTAAATACGGGCTTTGCATAGTGCTACGTCATCAAAAGGACATTTGCGGATACAGAGCGTTGAAATCCATCGATTTTGCAAGGAGAGTTCCAAAAGTTCGCGGAATTACTTCACCGTCTGTTGATAACCAAGGTTCCTTCACGGTTTCTATGGATCTATCATGTACCGTGTAGTTTGTTGAAGCAGTGGTGGACTATTTTGTCATACTTGCAAATGATAGCATGTAACTGGCTCATATCCACACGCTAGCAGAAGCAAATTTTCTCTGCTTTCGGGCCTCTTCACCTTATGTTCAGATATCCTAGGAATCCCCCAACGAGTTTCGAAGACCTAGCAAGTCTGCACAGTACAGCTAGGTCTTATGACAAATTACAGGGTGGCATTTGTAGCACGAATCATGTGTAGGCGGAATTTCATTTTTCCATGAAAGAGTTGCTCAGTACTTACGTCTACCAGTGCCGCCACACGTCTAAGAACTAGAGGTCGCTTGCTAAATGGGAAGAGTTAAAACGGGCGCCTTCTCTACTGGCAGGTGGAAATCAAAGCGGATGAATGCCGTTCGATTCTCATCGTTTAATTTTGTCTCCCAAGCGATGAATATCATTCGCGGTATGAAACAAGGCGAAGATTGAATGTTGCCAAACCTACTGTAAGTGTATAATTTCCTCCCTGGTGCGGCTGCAAACGCGAGAGTTGCTGAAGAGCCATGCTACAAATGGGCCCCTCGTGATCATGGGGCAAAATAGTGGTCGAAGGACCTTGACTCATTGTACTTTTTTAACGTGCGAAGACAGCAGCAACCAACACTTGGCAACTTTCTCTCAAGGCAGCCGATAATGTTCTTAGAACAGTAACGTGACAAGTGAGATTGCCACCAGCTGTGTTCAGGACAATAATTAAACTTGAGTATCCGAAATAGGTACCTGGGTCTCACAAAATCGGGATAATTTCGCAACCGCATAACCTGGATACGAAAGTTTTGGACTTAAACGCACGGCCATGAAATTCGGCGGCTGGGCAGAATTGCGTTGGTGCCACATATGGGAAAAGCAAAGCGAGAGCGGGACAAAAGTCACTGGCTCCCGCGCACTGTGTGGCAACATCAACCGGGCTGCGTTGCCTAGTTCGAGCGTCAGACCGACCTCTCTCCGGGGCACTTTTGTGTCACCCCTGACCTTTCGAGCAAATACTGTCAGTTTGCATCAGATGAATTACAAAGACCAACTCTACAACGAGATCTTTCATTCTCTTAAACCTTCGAACACACGGGGTTGTGCAGTCCCGATTAGCCTTTCTGTGCATAAAGTGGACTTAAAACAACCATTCAATCAATCAACACGGGGTTGTGCTCCAACGTGGTAATATCGCGAACTTCTGCCACCCGCCTAATTTCATGGCCGCGCGTTTAGTATGAATCCCTGCCTGGCTTTGGGTGTCTGTGACATCATTTCAACAATTTCAGGCAATTTATCATCCATCCTCATCATCGTGATTACCCTAAAGACACCCAAAGACAAGGGAAAAAAAAGGACTGAACCCTGAAGCTGAAATGCTGCTTCCTCCTTGTCCACGGATTAACTGGTGCCACCTCCAAAAGCAAGACGAGAGGGTGTGGGTTGAGAGTTCTCCTAACTCTCAAGAAACTTCCACTGACGATAATTAATAACGCGAGAATTCACGTTAACCAGCGGCAGCCATTGGAAAAGTAATTGAGCAAAGTGGGAAGAAGGTCGTGCAGGAGACAGTGGAAGGACAAGAAGAAGAAGAGCGGAAGAAAGTTTCTTCCGTCTCTGAGAGTCTCTTGTAGCTTTCGTCGCTACGGATCTTTCAGTCCAGTTAAGATAATTGAATTTCGCGTAGATTTTAATTTCAGAAACGCTTCCGCTAACTTCCACTCAAGACGCTGTTATCTTCAAGAAGAAAACCCAAAGTCGTTCCAAGTCTCTTGCTGGAATTAGTATGCAACGTCCCGCCCCGTTTGTGTGACTGAAGATGCTGTGGTTCGCAACTGAAGCACGTTTCTTGACGACCCGAAAAGCTGCCTGGATATGCTTCCGAAATTTCGCATTCATTCGCTGTACTTAGGTTCGGCCACGATCCGTGAATGATGGCCATTAAAACCAGGATCTTACTTTGTTCCGTAAATCCAGCACACTTTACCTTCGGCCGGTGACGCCATGCGAACAAGAAGGCCTTCATCTCTGTGGTGCAGGTCGGGCACTGTGCCCATACTTGATGACGTCACACGCATGCATAAAATCCTTTTTTGAAACAGATGGTTTAGGTTGGACTACATAACATGCAGTTAAGTGACGTAAAGAGGAAACAGAAAAGCCTTCATGTCAAGATTACGTTGGAGAAAATCTCAGACCTTATATCATTCAATAAGAGACGGATTTTGCTGTCTATGTCATGTACGTAAATGTAAACCAGGTGTTAGAGATTAGCAGAAAGAATCAGAAATATGCAGACGTTGAACGCTGGAATCCGTCAATTTTATTTTTCAGTTCTTGTTGTTACAGGTGTGCAGAAAGGCCTTGAAATATTAAGTATCCACACTCGTCTACACACTGTGAGAAGTTACAGTACAATGTACATACTCGTACAATATTCTACCTGTAAAACTTACCAGTCTGCCCGTAAAAACAAAACTGTTTTCCAGGGAGTCAAACAACACTTTCTCAGGGTATGCAATGAATACATTCGAAATTATGACGCTTTATTATGAATTATTTGAGAAGGGAATAACATTAATTTTACTTTCCAACGAAAAGATCCACAATGAACCAAATGAAATTCTTCACCACTAGTTTTCCAGGACAGTGGGCATATATCCCTCCTTGCCAGCCGCTGGATACGCCGATGCAACCAGGATATTGGCAATTCATGGTAGGATATTTCGGTGTACGCAACCGTATGATATAGCATATTGCCAATAATGGCCGGATACCCCCTGAACTGTAAGGAGGATCGCCCACACGCCATGAGCCATTAGAATGACTCATGAAGGAGAGTGAGTGCGCTGTAGACGTGTATACCGCTGCCAGCAGTCAAAATAAGCGGACGATGCGAGCTGAATGAGGATGAACCCATCGATTCGGGCATTTCATCTGTGGGATGTTTACGGTTCCAGATACACGCAAGAGTCAGTGATGTAGTGGTGAAATTGAAACGTGAGTGTGTTATAAAACCACAACCACGACTCAGGAAGCCAAAAAAATAATTTACCGATAGGGATCGGCGAGTGCTCCGAGGTGTGGTCAAAAAATCGACGCGCTAGCTTCGTTAACGACCGGCTGGATTTGGAGTCCACGGAGCGCGCCCACCAGCTGCCACAATCACATTCAACGCACAGTGTTGCCACACATCTCCTCTACGCCACCTTGCCCCTACACGCACTAGCACCTTCCCACGATCTCCACATTGAAGTTGCAAACTACGGCAACAGCGTATCCGCAGTCATGTGACAGACTCCACGTGGAGTAGACGAGCAGAATGACAGCTGCGCCCATTGGCTGAAGGTTGAGTGTGATTGGACGAAAACAACACGTTCGTGGCGGCGGCTTCCTTCAGTTCTTGGACATTAAAGAAGTAAACGCGTGTACTATACAGTCAAACCGGCAGGCTTCATTGGACACTGTGACCACAGACTTTCGAATGACACCGAGAAGTAACGCCAGTACGCGTACCATCCGGCGAGATAAGGTGACACTGGACAAGACGATTTCACACCAAAGTGTGTCGCTTGTTGCATCAATGTGAAATCTCCCCTGGAATAAATCATAAAAAAGCTGTTTTCTAGGCCAGGAAATTTCGTAGTAAATTGCAGTTAATGTATGTGAAATACGTATCGAGTTAAATACCTGGCCAAGCCTGTAAGGCAGGATTGGCTTCATCCTTCTTTACGTCTATCAACACATGTGAGGCCTCAGCTTTCATTACACAACATGGATCTACACATATGCAAACAAACATGGCACATACTCACCCATGAAGGCGGAAGGAATCGAGGTGAGGAAAAGCTTCTGGCTTCGTACCGGAACACCGCTCTCAGGATCCTGCATTTCACGCACCAAGTTTTCCATCTGAAAAACACGAAAGGAAAAAATATGTAAAACTATTTTAAGTCAACGCAACATATATTATGGTGCTATATTTTTATGTCCAAATAAGTTTTTCGAGGTAGTTTGTAGTGGCATGGTACAGCGATACTTCTAAATATGGGAACGAGAACGGAACGAGAACGAAACAAATCTCCTGACAACACTTGATCTCGTTTTCGATTAGGAAAGTAATGAGAATGGCAACACTGTGCACGAACCGGCAACGCTGCTGTCCCCACTTTGACACGGCAGGTAGGTGAACGCTTGCCGTTGACTCAGTACAAGTTTCAACTTGCTACAGTTGCTACACGATTGTTGAGAGCGTGAAGTTGTGTTTGTGATGCGCGTTACGAAAATGGACTGGCAAAAGTTTGAACAGCGTTGTGCCATCAAATTTTGTGTTAAGCTTGGCGAATCCGCTACTGTGACTTATGAAAAGTTACAAAGGACTTATGGAGAACATGCACTATCTAGGGCACAAGTGTTCAGATGGCACAAGTCCTTTTTAGAAGGCCGAGAACAAGTGGAAGACGAACCTCGTGCGGGAAGACCTTCAACCTCAAAAACGGATGACAATGTGGAAAGAGTGAGGTCTCTTGTGAGGTCAGATCGTCGATTAACGGTGAGAATGATCAGTAGTGAGTTAAATTTGAACGCGTGTATCGTCCATGAAATTTTAACACAAGATTTTAACATGAGAAAAGTGTGCGCCAAGATTGTTCCAAAGAACCTCACGCCTGAGCAGAAAACCCATCGGAGGGATGTGTGTCTTGATCTTCTGGACCGCCTTGACAGGGAGCCAGAATTCTTCAGTTGCATGATCACAGGTGATGAATCATGGATTATCTCAGTCCCTGTGACTTTTTTTTATTCCCCTTGCTCAAAAACCACTTGAAAGGACGCAAAAACACTTTACCATGTGACATATTCGGATTTACCTACGGTCATATATTTTGCTTATTAGGATTAGTAACAATTGTGAACCTGTAAACTTGACTGCATACATTCAGGATAAAATCCACTGGAAGTCAGGTACAGGTGGCAGCAAGCTATGGAATGCGGTAAGCTGTTACAAGGAAGATTTAATCGAAACGGATGGTAAGATTATTGGCTGTAAAAAGGGGATACATATGAATGGTATATATATTGTGCTTTCATTAAAAAAACAATATTTTCAGTGGAGTGCAAAAATAAAACTATAGTCCTTTTTCATTTCCTTTTTTTGAAGCTAAAGTACAGCCAATAATCTTACCATCCGTTTCGATGAAATCTTCCTTGCAACAGCTTACCGCATTCCATAGCTTGCTGCTACTTGTACCTGGCTTTGCCATTTCACTGACACTCAATACTGTCGTCACTGCCACACGGTTAAGGCAAAACTATTCTAAAAAACTTCACAATAAAAGTCTAAATCTAACAGATAAGTACACTTTCAACCCAACAAGCGTGCCGCTTACAATGCGTTTGTTGCTGCGTAAGCCCACATCGCATTGTTTCAACAATCGCTGCAAAGTACACTCGTGGAGGGAAGGTAAGGTAGAAGGCGCTTGTTCTTTCTTTTCTCTAGGCTGCACCAAATATACGATTGTTGAATGTTTTGTTCAGGGGAGAAAAACAGCCGTTCAAAATATTTGATATTTTGTCAATAAATGGACCAAGGAAGATGTTTTATAAAAAGGGAAAAAATGGAATGTAGGCTCTAAAGAACTATTCAATAAAGAAAGGAGAATGTTTTAAAAAGGGGGGAAGGGAATGTGGGTTGAAAAAGAGAAAAGAAGGGAAGTCAAAACCATGTAATCTTGTTGGAAGATAATTATCAACACTTGTTATTTATTCCATGACCCGTGTTCAGTGGCGGCGATTGGGTTCCAAAACTAGGGGGTCAAGGACAGTTTACTTACCCTTGGTCCATAAGGTTTAGCATAGTGCAGGAGTAAAAGTGGTAAAAGGGGGGCAACTGCCCCCCTCGCCCCCCTAATCGCCGCCACTGTCC
Source organism: Lepisma saccharinum (assembly GCF_977018435.1). Lineage (NCBI taxonomy): Eukaryota > Metazoa > Arthropoda > Insecta > Zygentoma > Lepismatidae > Lepisma > Lepisma saccharinum. The sequence goes on from NC_139242.1 coordinate 71,032,145, forward strand.
GTGTTGAAAATAAAAAGAAAGACTTCCCTTTAAAATCCGGTCTCTACTGATGAGTAAGAGCATCAAGTCATTTACACTGACTGATGTCAACTCCGGAATCACTCATACGTCACGATCTATTGCAGTGACGCACACACACACACATTCTGGCATGAAACCAATCAGTAAAGCCATGCGGTGGAGCAAAATTCAACATAAACTCATTGACGCACAGCCTTCGTGTGCCTTTCTATACAATCCTACAGCATGTATACATGGGTGGGGTTGGTTGGGAAATCACACGATGTGATGAAATATAGAAAAGTAAAGGTATGTGTCGAAAGTGTGAAGATGTGTGATATTTCCTTCTGGTATCTCGCTGATAAACAAAACACAACTCAGCATGCTGGAGCAAGTACTGGACAAGAGTACCACGAAATTTCTCGTCAAAGAGGAAGTTAGCTGGAAAATCGGTTGTCGTCCTGTATTTTTCCAATCGCAACGGAAGAATCAGGAGAAGAGATCGCGCTCTCCTGATTCTTCAGTTGGAAGTTTCCTCCTCGCGTGCCGTCGCTAAGCAACCAGAGGTCCCTATTTTTCGCTCCCTCGGGAGAGCTCTTGCAGGGATGCATTGGATGCTCCCGACAAAGGACAGGATGCGGGAGCTCTTTTATTGGTTTCATCTTTGTTCGGGGCACAGAATCATAACACGACGAGACGACTTGTAGAAGTGCTCCTAAGAACTCTGTCGCACAGGGATATCTAAGGATCCACTTGAGCTAGATACGTGGAATTTTCGTGAAAGTTCGAAGTAGCTCGTTTTGTAAGTGTGGCAGTGGGTCTATGTAGAGCCTTGAGCGAGGCATGAATATTTCGTGTCTGTCCAGTCAACAATATCCGTTCAGCCTCATCGTCCTGATGAAACTCGAGTTTGGACTAATTAAAAAATAACGAGTAGACCTACGTAAAAACGAGTTACATGACAATTTATCTTACTCAATTCTGTGTTAAGCTATGGTAACCAATTTCTATCGGGTATGCCTTCGAGCTTTTATCATCGTGAGGAAAAAGTGCAGTCTTTTTATGTTTACCAAACAAGCGCTGTCTTTGAAATTCTATAAATAAAAAACTTGTGGTACAATCATGATGAAATTTAAATGCAGTGCAGGTAGAAAGGTTTTAAATACAAATCTTAATTTTTAGATTTTTAAATCAATCAAAAAAGGTTCTTATCAGTTTTGTGAGGAAAAAATACTTTTTCTTAGTAATGGGTAGTCCCACAAATACGATCTTGGTTTAGTTTTGAAGTTCTTTGCAGCAGCTTTTAAAACCCAATTATCATTGTCACATTCTGAAACAAATTTTATGAATTCATTCATTCGATCTTGAGAAATATGTGCCTGCAACAAATACAGGCACACACAGCATTCTGAAATACTCTAGGTATAAGGGGTGAACTTTCGAAAATGCACATCTAAAATACTAGTCGGAATGTTTTGTCCGTCGATACATTAATAATGCTGCCAGTCTCATAGATTTTGCCTTCATATGTAAAACAGGGGTGGATACATACCCCTGTATTTCTAGTCGAAATCAAATTATTTCAACGATAATTGTAGCACCAGGTACTTTTGAGGATGATTTCATATCATGTACGCACACACACTACAAATTATACCTATTCCTCCCTCCATTAATTCATTGCATTGCAATGAATTGAATTACATGATGTACTATGATGCACTATAAAACAAAGATTTGCTACAAAGGAACGCGTATGATTTACACACAACAAGTGAATGACGAACTGTACGCTAATAAAATTGTTGTAGGACTCTGCACTTGTTACAACATTCTAAAAATATAACATTTCCATAAATGCTGCTGTTATGCACAGAATTAGTCAATATTTTTTCATTAATTTACATTCTTTCATTTATTTCTTTAAAGCTAATACTTAAAATTATTCTTACTGACCTGAAAATCGTGAAAAGATGCGAGAATTCGACCAACGACTAAGAAAGTAAGAGACGAATAACGGAATTTCATAAGACTATTCCAAAACCTGGGAAACATGATTACAATTTTTTCACATGTTTGAAAATACTATTTGCTACAACGTGTGCCATTGGTAAAAAGAAATGCTTGAAAAGAAGTTTCATCTACTAACTGGAGAGAGTGCTGTCGTAAATCCACTGTAAAAAATATGTTCTAAACCAAGTTCAAACCACTACCGAATGGTTTGAGAGATTTATTTGGAAATTTCCGGAAAAGGCAGGGAAAATTTTTAAAATTCCAATGTCGTCAACAAATAGAACCAAAAGTTACTCAACACACGAAGTGACTGATGGAACCTTATCTGTATATTCTAAACTTTGCAGAATTGCTAAATTTATTTCTCTTAAAAAAGTATAATTGCAAGAATAACGGATGGGAAACTTGGAAAGTATAGTATCCTCAATCACAGCGCCAGTTCCTCGTCTAGCGGCGGGCTTGTTCCGTGGCAATAGCATGTGCATATGCTGTGTTTCGCACGAGGCGCGAGAAAAGTGTTTGCTTTAATTTAACGCAGCATTGTTTTGTATTGAAATTTCGGGCTCATTCCGTTATTTACACGGACTCCTGATCTGCGGCAGCACTTTCGAAGCGCTCGCAACAGAAACGAGAAAGCGGAACTGCAAGTTGACAAGAGGACGAGGTTCAGTCAACATCTACTTCTGTGAAAGCACTCGCACCGTAACTCCATCTGTTGACGGAGTGAATAAACACGCCGCAGCTGAAGTGGTATTTTCGTAGGAGGATAATGCAGACTACGCCATTTGCATTCGGGTTGCTGAAGTGTCATTACGTAACTGTCGCGTCAGTTTGTAGGTGTGCAGTATTTACATTTCATGAACTATCATGATTGGAGATGGAATATGACGTGCTTCTAATGGCATAGCGAAGGATAAACGCAGACAAATTATTTATCTCGAGTGATTCATTCGAGTTAACAATCGATATGGGCTACACTCGGGAACAAGAAATGAGGCGTCTGTCAGAATATACGCTGTTGCCAAATCGATGCGGTTGTATTCGTTCAGAGCTGAATGCCCCAAATTAAAGACAAATACTTAAACAAAGCCGTTTTTTCCTTAGCTCAAATGGCTCAGCTCGTCTCGTGTAAGGATATAGACGAGCAAGGATATACATAAGTCTCGTCTCGAGTGACATCACACACACATTATATTATACATAAATTATATATATGATTATATTATTGTGAACTTGCATAGAGGTAATCAAAGAGAACAAATTTTCTCAACATTTTTTTTCTATTTGTCACCTCCTTTCGATAATATGAACCAGCGAAAAATGGGAGTTTATCCTGAATGTATGCAACACCGCTGCACAAGATCATAGTTGCCAATAATGGAATGAATAAGTTATTCTTTTTGGAGTGCGTCAATGCATATGGCCATTTTGCATCCTTCAATGTGTAGGGGGAAATCCCCTTATCTACATTCCATGCCTGAGTGTTTAGAAACGAGTGTAAAAAAAAACCTTGAGAAAGATTCAACGTGCAGGCAGTAAAGGAGGCTGCACAGGACATACATGGCATATTAAAAATGTAAGGACACACTAAAAGAAATCCTCTGAGACAGTGGAAAAGCTAAAATAACATGAGTTAAAACACTGTCATCGCTACTAATTGAGATTAACTTTGCACTCACAATAGACAAAATCAGGTACATATTCGCTTGGTATGCGAGACTGTCAAAAAAGTAAAGCAACTTTGATTTTTCAAATATCATAAATTATAGTTTAACGAAATCTCTCACGAGACCTAGTCTCGGGCACTAAGAATAGTCTAGATTTTTAAAACGACACATTGCTGTCGATACCATCCAGAAGTTCATATAGGCTACATAATTTTTGTGTGGTATTTAAGAGTATATAAAATAAGGCTCCCCTACAGAATATATTTCCACTTTGCCTCCGCATTAACTTTACTTTATGAAGTCGATACTGTTGCAGAACAATCATTATTTCTGCCAAAAAAAAAGTATTATAGAGGAACCACAAGGAAAGAAACCTGCGCAGAACCTCATCGCGCTGGCGGGTGGGGGAAAGGACAGGGGGAAGGGGCTTTTCAGCTCGGCCACGCCAGTGTTGCCAGACCTATTGATTTATCGGCAGAATTCCTTAATAAACTATTGCTATGGAACCTCCAACGGCCTGCTCAAAAACACGTTTCCTGCTCATCTTACTTGAACATGGAGGGGAGAGATAGAGTGGATTAGGTGGGCAAAAGCTTTGATAAATGTTCAGTCGGTAAAGAAAAACCTCATTCCATCTCACTGTTTTATTGTATTGGTGGGTACAAAACAGGGGCGTTAATAGCGTCAGGAACCATCGGAAATTCCCTTAGTGTAATTTTAGGCGTATATATATAAGTGTTATATGTATATATAATGTATATAGCCTATATTAAATGCAGCAACATAGAGGCTGCATAACTGACGGATAAAGCATGTGAGTGTTAATAACAAGAAATTTGCTACAGAACGAAGCAGCATAGTTCAATTACAAAGGAAATAATGTACCCCCTCCCCCGTAGTTGCTTGGAACTTTCATGGGCTTGAAAATACTTAGTTTTCTATCCTCAATATACTATTCTATACTTAAATATTTAATTTTCTACAAAATTATATAGCGGCATGAACGTCCAGAAGGAAGTGCAAGGATGGTCGCCACCTCCCCCCTCCTCTTCTGGAAAATGAATTTTGACATAAAAGTACATATTTTAAACGTATGAGTGATTTTAGTAACAGTAATTTACATCCATTATTATAATAGGGATGTAGGAACGTGATAATTTCAAAGTCAAATGGTGTTTTCTGAGAGTGCAACATTATTACGGGGTAATATGCCTAGTTTACCCGCCTGATAAAAATACATTGTTTCCTCCTCGCTGGAAGAAATCTGCGGACGTCCCCTTGTCCTCCAGTGCGCACGCCTATGCCGCCCCTCCGCCCCCGAGAACGTCGTTCATGCGCTACTATTAGATCATCGGATTTTGTAGCAGATCTGTTTTCCCAAGGAACAATCTCCCGATTTTTTCAAGTCTGACCTGGCAACACTGCTCCGAGCACAGAGAAGGGCAGGGAAGGTGCGCGAACGCTTTCAACGGAAGGCTTTTTTGACTTGTGGTCGAGCTATAGTTCATAGCTTCGCTGACAAAACATGTATAGTTTCTAACTTTCATGCGTCCATCTCGTGGGGGCTGGTTTATCGACACTCTCTGGAAATTGCCACCGTTCGTTTCAAGTCCCAGAGAGCAGAATGTGTATTATTTTTATTGCTAAGAAGAGGAAAACAATCCGTTAGTATTCCAACAGAATTACCAAAGTAAAAATCTTGTTAAGATGGAAAAACGTGAGTGTGAAATAAAAGGGTCTTTCATTAAGAGTGATACTTTTTAAAATTTGAAAAAAAAATAAACCACTCAACGTATCAAAGTAAATTGTGCTTTATTTTGAAGCTTAGACATTGCAGTTATGTTCTGAACAAAATATCGTTCAAATGTCCACCACGGCTTTGAACACACTGACGCACACAATGGCTCCACTGATCCTGATTTCAGTGGAAAAATCATCTTCTCAGCATTGTTGTCTTAGTGGATTCGTCAATAAGCAAAATTGTCGTTATTGGAGCGAGAAGAACCCACAAGTGGTCCATGAGGTGCCATTGCATTTTAAAAAACTCACTGTGTGGTGCGGTTTATGGCGTGGCGGCGTCATTGGACCTTATTTCTCTCGAGATGATGAGAGAACCGTTACCGTCAATGGCAACCGCTACAGATCCATGTTACGCGAATTTCTGTGGCCAGAACTTGACACCATAGATATTGAAAACATGTGGTTCCAGCAGGATGGCGCTAAGTGCCACACAGCTAAATGCTATGCTCGATTTGCTGAGGGAGAAGTTTGGCAACCGGATCATCTCAAGACTTGGATGTGTGAATTGGCCGCCACGGTCGTGTGATTTAACACCCATGGATTTTTTTCTTTGGGGCTACATCAAAGCCCAGGTCTATGCTGACAAGCCACGAACTTTGGAACATTGGAGGCGAACATTCGTCAGGCTATCGCAGACATAACGCCACTAATGTTGGCCAGAGTGATTAACAATTGGAGCTTCGTGTGCGTCAGTGTGTTCAAAGCCGTGGTGGACATTTGAACGATATTTTGTTCAGAACATAACTGCAATGTCTAAGCTTCAAAATAAAGCAGAATTTACTTTGATACGTTGAGTGGTTTATTTTTTTTTCAAATTTTAAAAAGTATCACTCTTAATGAAAGACCCTTTACAAGAACCAGGTTAGGTTCTTTCATACTCTGTTATATAATCCAAAGAATAAATTGTTCCACAGTTTTCAAAATTCCAAAAATAAGAGTTTTATGTGGACTATATATAAAAAAACTTCAGGACTAAAATTTCTCATGTAAAAATGAATAAGAAAATGGAATAACTACACATTGCAGTTCACTAACTGTATAAAATGTAAAAAGATAATGAAAAGCAGTTGTAGTCGATTAGGCCAGTCAATAAGGGGTTCCAATAAGGAAAAAAAATTAGGGAAAGCTGGAACAAATTTTATTATTTTTCTATAAGGGTTCTTAACAACATATTAATTTTGCACTCCTGTACCACCCCGGATTTGGCCGGCATCTTTGAAAAATGTCGCCCAAAATCAGTTTTTTGGAAATATCTCGCTTGGAAAGCACTTTACAGCAAACGAGGTTAGGTGGGTAGAGTGGGAAAATCTCCCCACGATGATATAACAATAATATGAAATAAAATTGGTTTATTTCATTACTTTATAATATTTATTATTGTGTAATAGTAATCAACCATAATAATAATAATTATTATTATTTTTATTATTAAAGTTTTCAATGGACTGCCCATGGCGACGCCCATGGTTCGAGACTCGAACCCTCCATCCTGTTGATTACAAGTTGCCATCCATCATACTCTATATTAGAGAAGCCGCATCATTAAAAAGGACGTGAGGGAGAAATGGACAAGGAAAATGCGAACCTATTTACCTCATTGGTGGCAAATACAACTTCCGGTTCCATTTCGTCGAACAGTTACTAAGGCTATATTTCCTGGATACGGAGCTCAATACGGTAGAATAACGAGCTAGAAGAAGCGAAGCAATAACAGAAAAATACGACAGAAGAGCGGAAAAAAAGAGCGCGAAGATGAGAACATTTTCAAATCAATTTACCACTCAAAAGCCACCGACGTTTCAATTAGGGACAGACAGAAGTGACATCTATTGACAGTTAACGGAAGCTAAAACCAAACAAGTTCCTGCGGCTACAGTAATTACAACATTGATAGGAGAGAAAAAACGTCCGATCGGTGCTTCTGTCGCTTGGTGCTCACAAAAATAAAGACCACGTAAATTAGTTTTCCTTTGTTTTGCTGCCTGAGCGAGATAACAGACAGGGTGAGAGGAGTAGAATAAAAGAGGAAGAAGAAAAAGCGATTTGGTATTGATGTATGGGCTTAATTGGTTCGCTTAGCCCACGCTGAATGCAGGAATATCGGGCGTAAATACCTGTTCGCGTTCCCCCCCCCCCCATTACTTTCAATTGTGTCGCCATGAGACGGGGCAGGGCCATTTTTAGTAGAGGGTAAACGGGTGTGTGACAGTTATGAAGGATGGACGAGTCTCCATCCTTGAAGTGCACCCCTAGATTAGGCAGTTAACGACCTATATTTCAGGAGGGGTCCGAACCAAGCGTTGTATATGTGATAATTAGGGATAGGAAGCTGATCACAAGTCATCTTTTTCTGTGAGCCATTAAAACAATGCTAAACCTGACATCAGTCAGTTTCCCTTCAGTTAGAACAAAACAAACATTGTTTTCATTTTTTTTTTCATATCTCGGCATTTTTGACGTTTTTCTTGAATTACTTCATTCTTTAGATTTATTTTTCTTTTCCACTGTTTAAATTTGCTGGCATAACGCATACATTTAAATTTCCTGACATATATATTCGGGGCCGTTTACCAACTGTACCCCCTCGAGAATTACGTCGATTTTTTTCTTAATCGACAGATTTCAATGTTTTACGTAATGCAAAAGTGGTTCCAGCGTTAGGAAAGCAGAAATAACGGATATACAGGGTGACTGGTAATTAGATGTATTCCCTGAAAGCGGTTAAAGTAGAGACAATTTGCAATAAATTTGACCATATGATACCCCGTCCGAAAATTAGTAGTTTTCGAGATAATCGAGTTTTTATTGTTTTTTCTAAAAATGACAATTTTCCACATAAAAAGATGAATTGAGAAAAAAACTGATAATTGTAGGGAACTTATTTAAGCGTTTTCTGATAGCTAACAAACAAGTGGTTCGTTTTAAAAAAAGTTTTTTCCAAATAACAATCACATGTAAGTACCGGGTGGGTCTAAACTTACAAGTGATGATAAAAAAATGCACTCTTAGTTTACTTGGCAACGTATTAATAACAAAAATGGTATGACACGAACCGTACAAATTACTTAAATTACTTCCTTGAGTCATCAGCTATCCAACAAGGTACAAATGTTGCTAACATTTACATTTGTGTACAAGAAATAATACTTCATTCATCTTCATGTGTATGGAATCAATGAACAATACAATTAAAGAACATTACACGTCCTGCTCAAAGTGGGCACCTCCGTTACGAATGCAGGCACGTAAGTTTTTACGGGTCATTTGGTCTCTTAACTCGTGATGTGATGGTGGCCTTGACGTGTTGACCAGCTGTTAAGATCCTCTCCCTGAGCTCTTCTTGCGAGTTTACCGGTGCCTTGTCATGTGGCTCCAAATGTAAAAGTCGCAAGGCGTCAAATCGATCGGGGGATCGAGCTGGGCAGTCATCATGATGATAAATCATGTCACGTCTTGTAGCTAGAGGCACATCCTCCAACAACATTGCCATCCCGTTCCGCAAAAAATGTTCATAAGTGATGCCATTTAAGATTTGGGGCAGGAAAAATGGCTCGATGAAATGATTGTTGATTACGCCCATCCATACTTCTGCCTGGGCGTGCGACAGTGGCTGGATGAAAAGTACCCAAAGAAATGGATTGGCCGAGGCGGACCGATTCCCTGGCCGGCTCGATCCCCCGATTTGACGCCTTGCGACTTTTACATTTGGAGCCACATGACAAGGCACCGGTAAACTCGAAAGAAGAGTTCAGGGAGAGGATCTTAACAGCTGGTCAACACGTCAAGGCCACCATCACATCACGAGTTAAGAGACCAAATGTCCGTAAAAACTTACGTGCCTGCATTCGTAACGGAGGTGCCCACTTTGAGCAGGACGTGTAATGTTCTTTAATTGTATTGTTCATTGATTCCATACACATGAAGATGAATGAAGTATTATTTCTTGTACACAAATGTAAATGTTAGCAACATTTGTACCTTGTTGGATAGCTGATGACTCAAGGAAGTAATTTAAGTAATTTGTACGGTTCGTGTCATACCATTTTTGTTATTAATACGTTGCCAAGTAAACTAAGAGTGCATTTTTTTATCATCACTTGTAAGTTTAGATCCACCCGTTACATACATGTGATTGTTAATTGGGACAAACCTTTTTCCAACCAACCACTTATTTGTTAGCTATGAGAAAACGCTTAAATAAGTTCCCTACAATTATCAGTTTTTTCTCAATTCATCTTTTTATGTGGAAAATTGTCATTTTTAGAAAAAACAATAGAAACTCGATTATCTCGAAAACTACTAATTTTCGGACGGGGTATCATATGGTCAAATTTATTGCAAATTGTCTCTACTTTAACCCCTTTCAGGGAATACATCTAATTACCAGTCACCCTGTATATTTGATCCCAAAGTACGGCCCACGTAAGTTAAAATCTGCAATTTCGGAGTACTTCGCCACTTTCTGTTAGTAAAAACGGTTTGAATGTACACTAAAATAGCGAAAGAACACGAAGAAAATAACTATCAGTACCAAACCTAACAATCCTACCCTAACTACGTAAAATTATAGCTACTGTTGTGGAAAGTCCTTTTGTGTGCTATATTCACTTGCGCGAAGTCTTTGGGTTGTTCTGCTTCATAGCAAAAAACATGCTAAGGTAACAGACGTACTTTACTTCACAATAACACATTTCCGAGAGCTAAAATCATAAACAACAAAATATTCATAAACCATGTAAGATATTTAACTTTTTCTAGGGGGTACAAAAGGTCAAGGGTACCATATGGCGTTTTTAGTAAGTTTGCCATTAATCGAATATATGGTCAATGCGAAAGCACAATATAATTTTTAACTGAAATGTTTCGCAATGGAGTAAATAATTAATTGTGGTAAATTTATTTCTCTTCCACCAAACTTAAAATACTTTGTGGGAAGCCTATTTAGAGATCCCCTTGCTGGCCACTATTATCGCTTTCATATGTGGTTCTAAATTAAAATTAGTCACAATATTTAACAATACCTAAATATATATATATATATATATACCGGGTGTCCCAGAAGTCTTTCCCTGATTACAAACTTTATTCATATCCGCTATATGCAATGTAGAGATGTAAAAGTGGTGCCAAAATGTTGGAAAACTAACCAAGTTTATTTGTTGCAGGTTTCAGTAATGTGGCTGTAGTGCAGCAGTGTCAGTGCTAAGGAATCCGGAATTAATGCTCTTGACATCGGGTGGCATCTTTCCATACAATGTTTCTTGGACTTGACAGGATTTGGGAATGAAGATACCGTAAATTCCATTTTTTAAATACCAACTTATTGATGGCAGATATTCTAGACGAAAGAATTCTGTACATTAGAAAGTTCCTCTGCACTGTTATTGGTGACCGGGTCTCGTGATACCAGAGGACATGCTGAGCTTTTTCCTGATTTGTGAACGAGACACCTTGTATAATTTGGTGTACGCCGCGAGACAAGTGTATTTTCAGACGCTGACCGACTTTTGTATCGTGCAAGGCTAACTTTGAAAGTAGCTGAATGACATATAGAAAAACCTTGTGGTGTAAGTTTATGTACATTAGGACTTAAATTGCTTTTCCCGTTTGCTTCAGGAGTTGGAAGCACCAAACAATGGGTTTTATCGAATTATTCAACAGGTCTTGTAATTTATGAAAGATTCAAGCGTTGATTTTAAGAGGAAACATTATTTTTAGGTCTTTTTAAATAATATTAAGGTCATTTTATATGTCATTTTTTGAATTTGTAGGTCATCAATATCTGAGAATAAAAAAAATTAAAAAAATAATACAACAAAAAATATAATAAAAAATAGTATAAAAATAAAAATAACCGAAGTGATATGACACATATTCTGTTTCCCTAAATGGACCTTTTCCTAAAATTAAATGTGAAGAGCGTGGTATTTGCGCCTTTAAGTAGAGGTGAAAGAGCAGAGACGACAATAAAATCGTTCCTTTATGAAAAACTTCGGGGTTTGTCTGAGAAAAGACTCGGAAACTTACAAATGTGTTGGGAATGTGTGGATGAATCACTGACCTAAATCCTATCATATGCATAACCTAAATTATAGTGAATAAATATCAATTGTAAACTATACCTACAAGCACAAATTTCTAATCAGAACTGGTCGTGCAGTTCACAAATAGGATTAGTAACCAATGAAAAGTGCACAGAAATCGAACCAGATTGAAACGTGACAGCTTTGTTCACTCTCTTATCTCCATTTTTCTTTCAATGTACGAGAAAGTTTGTTTACATTAATTATATACATTTCTAGCAGTAATTTCTTACTTGTGCGAAAAGCAACACCTACACTCTGTCTCGCGATATGTGGAGCAAAGCTGCACCTAACGGCAGAGAAGGGGAGAAAGAGAGTGGGCAGAGCAAAGCAGCGAGAGATGGTAGCTGCAGCCGCGTTTTCTCACTTCCCCTCTCACGCGTTTATTGGTCGAGCCATCTCGAGTTCTTCTTGCGCAGAGGAATAATTTTCGTTCGCTTTCTCCAGAGAACCCCCTCTGCACTGTAGTGTGCTACACTGCCCAATACCCCTCAAACAAAAACCAAAGTTTAATTTCCATACAGACAAATGCGGAGAACTATTACCCCTCCCCCTCACGTTCTCAGTCTTGTAGTTTACCTGCAGACCTGAGTTATTGGTCCGTGGACATTCCACAACTAGCCTGCAAAGAGGAAACGTTCTACTGGGACCAAACATTTCCACTTGGTTTCGGCCTTCGCTTAACCGGAGGGCGAGTCTGACACATGTATCTCGGAGTTAATTCCCCAGCTGCCGAAGAATGTCCCACTGGTCATTTCCAACCCCTTACTCTAACTGCCACGAGATGTCTGGTGGGGACACTCCGAAACAGATTTAATGAAAAAGCAACTCCCACAGCAGCAGCTCCTGTTTCTGCTCCTGTGTGCTGCAGAACTGAGTCCTTGATCTTAAGCCCGCATCACACGGAACTGGATTTCCAGTAGGTATGCCCTAGTTGGCGCTGGACTGGCTACCAATTTACTAGTTTTCGCCTCACACGATACTTATCAGTGTACTTGTTGATGGACTTTTGTTCCCATACGAGGGAAGTTGTAATGGCGGCCGCGTGACATGTAAACAATGTATCACTTCACATTTTTAAAAGCCGATAACTATTCAACCGAGAGGAATAACGTTTCGTATAAAACGGTATTAGGTACAAAATACATACTTTACAACGTTTACTGTACACGTATGGAAGAATATTTTAGTTGTTTCAAATGTAAACACCGTGCACTCAGCATAGATGGTGTAACTCAACGCGCCTTTCATGCTGTATACGTTACACATTGCTGGAGTAACACTCGGAAACCTCAGACAAAAACACTCCTTTGCACACTCACAAATTATCTTCACATGGCGAAACTTTGGTCTGATTGGCTGTTCCACAGAATCCAGTCGAGGAAAGCAAGTAGCAATTAGAACATGTCCTATTCCTCCAAACCAGTCAAACAGTCAGCCAGGCGGCCATGATTGCTACCTAGAAAGTTAGTTCAGCGCCAACTAGGGCATCCCTACTAGAAATCCAGTTCCGTGTGATAGGGGCTTTATTCACAAGGAAATCCATATGCATTAACTGTGACGTCGCTTCCCTGCCTCTCTAGGTTAATCGCGACAATGAAGATGAATAATGATAAAATTACATTAATGAATACACACTCACAAAGAAGCCCCTGTCCAGGCCGGGACTCGAACCCGCAACTTCCGGTGGCAAATTGTGAATTGATCACTCACGCTCGGTCATCGAGGAGGAAAAGGTGGGTACATACAGTTTAGCTAATCGCAGACAGTGAAACGATTGGTTGATGAGATGTCGTCATCGTCGAAGTTCGTTGAATTTTCAAACACATAAACAATGTTCTTTACATTCATTAAATCCGTTTCAGAAGCTGCTACTAGCATAAAAAACAACATGTTGACAGTAAAAAGTCGTGATGTACAACATATTAACGCTTAGGCAACATCCATTTTTCATCTCATGGTACCTTGTTTTAACTTCACAGATAGGCTAATTTGGATTGGTCCTACAGTTTAAAGTACTATACAAACCACTTCGTACCTCCAGTGAGTATTGAATTCGCTGTGCTGATGATTTCTACATTTGCTCTCCTAAGTGACGCATTCTATAGTAGAATCTGTGGATAAGTAATTTGCTGGCACAAGAATATAAGACACTAAAAATGCTTACCAAGGCAGTCTCTATTATATAATAACACACTATAAACGTGACGTTTCCACCTGTCTAACAGGTTCTTCTTCAGACAAGGATTCACAATAGTTTCCTAATCTGAAGACGACCCTGTTAGAGGTTGGAAACGTTATGTTTGTAGTGTGCTATTTTACAATAAATTTTGTCTTTTAGTGTATTATTAAGCATGGAAACATAGTAAGTGTTGCCGTAAGAATATAAGCTTCTGATTAAGAAAAGTTCTGTCCGGTTAACGATCAGGTTGTATAAGATATCTGGCTTCACAGTAAACCAGTTGTTGCCAGAAAAGTGAGTTTGACGTTCTGGCAAAATGTCGTTGTTATACGAACATTCACGTGAATGCTCTGGAAGGAATTTTAAGATGTAATTTGAAGAATTTGGAATATAATAGCGGTTTTTCGAAAGAGGAATTTCGAAAACAGTTTTGCTGGCTTAGTTCGAAGATCCAGCCGAGCGTCAAAGCAAATAAATAAATAATAAGGCTTTTCTGTTTGACTCTCTGACGCCCTCGAAAAGCGGAAGTTAGTTCTGAATATACATTAAACCATATAACACACAGGGATGTAGTCGAGGAGCTCGAGGGTGTACGGCGCTGTATGCCCTCTGGTTAACGTTAGTCATTAGAGTATACCTTCCACTTTCATTTCGTTTTTATTTATTTATGTAATTTGACCATCACTCCAGTGAGTTTGTTACGGTCAAATATTTATGATTTCACGCGTTCGGGAACATATACCAGTTGGTCAGCTTCAGCCTCAGAAATATGAGAAGATATGGCTGTAAAACTACTATATTGCACATGGCACTAATTAAAGAGTTTAAGCAAAACGTTATAGTGACACATGTAGTGGCGTATCAAAAGAGGCACTTTGGAATGTCTTCGAGTAGACAGGTAGAAATAGATCTAGAAAGAAACTCTATTGGTCATTGTAAGTAGTCTTCAAAGCAGTTTTTTCAAGTTTTTAATTCTTAGTGTTGTTAGTATTATTATTAAAGTTATTAAGAGTATAAAAACAAAAGGAAAGGCAACAATAAAATAAAATACAATAACATTCCTTACTGTAACCTATAAAATACTACGAAGCCTTTACGTTTAAATCCAATCATTAAAATAAGAGTTTCATATTTAAGTTTTAAAATTGCACTAACTATTATAATTAGCCAATTTAATGGCAATTATGGGTACTTTATCACCAGCATTCTACCACCAATGACATTTTTCCGTAGGAGCTAAATGATTCCATCCATATATTTAATGGAAATTTAACCAAAGTTAATGGAAACATGGTCTGTACTTAACACTCCACAAAACTTAGCGTACACCCAGCACTGGCAACACAGGCTCACAATCAGCACTAGACTGACTTTGTAATTACAATAAGCAAAATATATGACTTCTCTACACAAAATGAGATAGATATCCTCTTGGTATGTCTGAAGAAGTTGAAAAATAAAGCATTACAATACCAAAATGAATACCTTAAAAGTCCAATGAAAATTGTATGGCACACTGTATACAGCTCAAATGTACATGTAGTATCAACTGTAACTTACGAAACGACCTCAAGGCTGCATCACTAATCAAGTGAGCTTCAAAACGCCATTTTTATTATTTTAAAGATGGCGCCTCCTATACACACTTGCACCAGTGAAGAGGAGTGGTTTCTTGCCTTCTGTCAGCCTAAAACGTAGAGGAATTTCTCGGAAAATGAAAATTTAATATCTCTGTGCAATCTTACCACACCATCACGTTTACTAATGGAGGAAAAAGTTTCACAATGGCCTCAGTTCGCAGGCAGATGGGTGGAAAGGCCTTCGCAGTGGCTCATTAAGTGACTGCACGTAAACCCCAAAGACTTATTCTTCTTAAGGTACACAGGCACTAACTCAAAGTTGAAAATATATGTAGATCAGCAATAGGTCTGTGCTAAGTTGCAGCAAACTTGCGCAACCCTACATACAGAAATCTAGTAGATAAGAAACCAAAACAAATGAAGGTTTTCACTTGACAGTCCCTTGTATATTTAGTTTACGTATTTTTTTTTTCCAAATATCACACCGAGAGTCTCGGACATTAAGTCTCGGTCTTACCTACCATGAACAAACCCTTCCCAACCTCATTCATCTCTGAACATATCAAAACATCCGAGAATCTCATCTGGCTAAGCCTCTCCAATCTGAAGCGAAGACAACCAAGATTACGGGGTTGATGGCAGCGGCAAGAGTTTAAAGGATGAAGTGGAAAACGTCTTTGCCTCCGAGAGACCCCTCTTCTCCTTCGCAAGATCAAAGCGGTCCGACCAGATTGCTTTGTCGTGTCATCTCTCGAGCCGTGCATCGGATAACAGCCTTTGAGGTGACTCGAGGGGTAAGATCAGATGGATATCTTACAAAGTTTGGTTGCTATGCAGAGAAGGCTACACGACAGAATGTTTACCTTGAAACAGTTCCCGCCACTGCCTCGTCTGCGGACTGTTGCTGCCAAATGTATGTTTGGTGCAAACCCAGGATGTTGCACGAGCCCTTCGAACGGTAAAGCAAATAATATCAATGAGCTACTAAAGCTCTTACATGGCAAATTGTTTTTCTCTCGCCATCCGGCTCCCTGGGTGTGAATATGGCAACCAATTGTTCAAATTCCTTCGGCTGGACCTTCGGCATGCGAGTGGGCAATTTTTTTTCAAATTTCCCTCTCCATTCGAAAAAAACTCTTGGATATTTCAAAATATGAAAAATTACATACGCTTAGAATTGCTTCTAGAGCATTGACATGAATTATCGTGGAGTTTTCTTTCACTGTTGACTAGATATTATCAATAGTTTCGCGATTACGTAAGTCTATTAAACTATCGATAACATCTAGACAACAGTGAAAGAAAACTCCACGATAATTCATGTCAATGCTCTAGAAGCAATTCTAAGCGTATATAATTTTTCATATTTTGAAATATCCAAGAGGTTTTTCGAATGGAGAGGAAAATTTGAAAAAAATCGCCCATTCGAATGCCAAAGGTCCATCCGAGCCTTAAGGGACCGTCGAGCTTAAGATAATTGTCGGGTTAGAAGATATTGTTATTTTAAGTTTACTTACGCACAAATCGAAAACATTAATATTATGAATAATCTAGACTGTTCGGGGGAAAAGTCAAAACGTTCAATTTTACATCAGGTAGTTATTTATGTTTATTACTACAATAGAAAACTCTATACGATTCTTCCTAATCGCAGTAATCTTTCTTATTTTTGATGTACGTACAACATGGTTTAAATGTTGGATCATCACGTATAACCATACTTATAATATTTTCTTTGATTCAGTGTGACTTAAATGAAAACAGAAAATCTTGCTTTGTGGCTAAGTACATTTTCCCTCCGAACACCCTAGATATTACATTACGAAAAAAAATCGTGAGAGTACATTATGTATACAAGAAACGTAACGATGAGTTCTGGTTATGCTCTGGTTCTTCATGACTGTTTTTTTAAAACCACTTTCTTGCATAAATATCCACAGTATCTTAAATCGTCTAAACAACATGTGGCAGGAAGATACTTTTTAATTTAATACCTGGGCAAATTTTAAAACCATTGAACAACAAGCTGTTTCTTTTGATAAATCGTCTCGCCTCTTGAACTGTATGTTAAAACATGTATGTGCAATTGTTTCTTAGTTTTGCCAGATTGTAAGTAAAACGATCAGCGTGAACTGACCTGGATGTTACGTGTGTCTTCTATAGGATATGACAGAAGAGACTGGAATTGTACACTTCAGTGGAAATTGAACTTGATTTAGGCTTATGTTATAACAACAGTAGAAATATATTCGGTTTTTTATGCTGACTGTAGTACCTTGTAAATCTTAAAAATGAAAGTATTTCAGTGATATTACTATTCTATTAGTTACAACCAATATTTACAAGATTGATTTCACTGACCTGCGATGGTTTCATTGCCGCCATCCTGTATTGTTTTCTAGGATGACTTTTGCATCCTGAATCAGGATCCGACGTTAATTTTTCCACATCACATCACATTTCTTTAAAATCTGATATTACGTTTATTATGCACATGCACTAATGCACTCATTACGTTGTTAGAAGAAGTGTTGCTTTAAATAAGATTTCCGCATTCTTTTATTAATACAATCTCCTGCAGCCATCTGGCAACCCTGTATAATCACTTCGCCAATCCGGCCCCTCCAGTAGCCCAGCGTTGAGCGAGTGGGGAGCGTGAAAGGGAAAACAAGTTACTGCATGTACATACGTACATATTTTGTGCAATAAACATAGGTTTTGCCATTAAAATGAGTTTCTTAAAATGAACCTCCACTAATCCGGCGTTTTCGTTAATCCGGCAGTCCTCTGGTCTGATATCTGCCGGATTACTAAGAGATTACTGTACATCATTGTTTCTCTTCTGGATCTGACGCGGAAATGGCCGGCGCTACTTTTGTCTGTGATTTCTCACCAGGTGGTGTTGAAAATCAACCCAACCTTTTCGAGCAAAGTTCCTTAAATGACTTTGTTCGAGATCTTGGTCTTACAAAGGAATCTGCCGAGATACTTGTGTCTAGACTCCGTGTTAGGAACATGTTGGCACCAGGGACGACGTACTATTGGTACAGACATCACGAACAAGAATTTGCACCTTTCTTCTCTGAAGAGGGAACTTTGGTTTACTGCAACAGCATTCCGGGGGTTATGCTGAAACTAGGAGTACCACAGTATGACCCACCCTACCCACTGGAGACTTTTTATTTATGCCTCCAAGCGCAGTTTGAAGTGCGCCTTTCTTCACAACGAAAACGAACTTGCATCAGTTTCTGTTGCACATTCAGTTATTATCCGAGAAACATACGGAAATCTTGAGATGATGATGTGTAAAAAAAAAGTACCAGGTACACAAGTGGCAAGTGCGTGGTGACTTTAAGGTGATAGGTATTCTGTTAGGTCTACAAGCAGGTTACACAAAGCACCCTTGCTTTCTTTGTGAGTTGGACAGTCGAGCAAGGTCACATCACTGGACCCAAAAGGAATGGCCACGTAGGCAGTAGATTGTAGGCTCGAAAAATATAAAACAAAAAAAGTCTTCTTGACAAGTCCAACATACTGTTACCTCCGCTTGATATCAAACTAGGGTTTATGAAGCTGTAAACAATGAAGGTGAATGCTTTCAGTACCTGTGTCATCGATTCCCAGGCATCAGTAATGCCAAAATCAAGGAGGGTATCTTCACAGGTCCAGATATGAGAAAACTTTTTTCTGATGCTAATTTTAAAGACGTTATATGCGCAGCAGAACGATCGGCATTGAAAGCATTCCGGGATGTAGTTAAAAACTTTCTTTGCAACACATCCAGACTACACACAAATGGTGGACAGAATGCTTATTTCTTTCCAAGATTTAGGCTGCAATATGAGCTTAAAGGTTACATTCACATCTTGACTATTTCCCCGATAACCTAGGAATGCTGAGCGAAGAGCAAGGAGAAAGATTCCACCAGGATGTAAGGGAAATGGAACGCACATATCAAGGGAAATGGAACAAGAACATGCTGGCAGATTACTGCGGGTTACTGAAGATACAATCCAACTACAGCTCACTAGCGAAAAGCAACGCAAAGAAATTTCTTAAAATAAGTCAAGATATTATAAAATTGAAACCGTGGACTTGCCATTCTAGAAATTGTTACCGGTACCAGTAAAACAGTAAGTGCAAAGCGGTGTTTAGAGATGCTTTTAATATAGTCTTCTTCAATCCTGTTTACACAATACAGTACTTATATTTATATTATTCTCATAAATATAACAGTAATATAGAAGTGTTCAGATGAGTAAAACTAACAAGAAAATATAATTCCTTACATGTGATAATAGTGTGTATTAATCCTGTATGTGCGTGAGAGTCTTATATACTCACTTTGATTTTGCAAAGAAACCTGACGTGATGAAGAAAAACTGATTTTAGTTCCGGATTTAGCACGCACGAAATATAAAAAAAATCACTATTTGAACATTATGCAATAACCAGAAAGTTTAAATTCGCAGGCCTGTGTTTTCTGATAAAAACAGGTACTGTTTGCTGATGTGCGGGTTGGAGCGAGGGGTCCTATCGGTGAATTGAATTTTCCCCGTACGTAATATTGAAACTCCACAATTCTACACTTATTTCTAGCTGCAATACTACGATATCATTGGTGGTCACATCTTTAAACTCAACAGCATTTCGCCGACCACTAGACAATAGGTAATATCCAATTAACATTGTATGCTAAAATTGTGCAGTAGTTTGAATTCCACTTTAAACCATGAGTCCAGTCTTGATTAGCCTATCTGCAAATAAAGTATTTTAAGAAAAACAGCGGAAAAATATGTTTTACTATTCAATACAAATGGTTTGATTGATTGATTGAATTGTTGTTTTAAGTCCACTTTATGCACAGAAAGGCTAATCGGGACGGGACCTACAGTTTAAAGTGGGATCAATACAAATGGAAGTGAACGAATGAGAAAAACGAAGCTTCAATGACCAGGGCGCAAACAGACTACGTAATGATTCTTGAGAGGTGCTCACAGACTACAAAATGATGAAGACGAAAAAAGGGCGGAAGGGGGGCAGCTTCCTCATTTCCAAATCGGGTATACGTTACGAAGCACTTTGCAGTCCCTGGCGAGTCATTAAAAATCTACGATCTATAAATAGAACGCTTCTTTCCTCCTCATCCGAGGAAGGTAACGTAATTTCCACTCTTCGGGGTCGTCGTACTTCGGATGCACTGCACCCTAGCGCCTTGCCTCGCAAATTTCTGATAACAGAAAGTGGAACATCTCGAAGCTGAAAGTATGTTTCTTTTGTCTTGTCTAATTTTGGATTCGCATTTACATACACATTTATGCCTAACGACGCTAGAAACATGAAGGTAATTATGCCATGCAACAAGCCATATTAGAGCGTACGAAACAATAATATTACCATCCTTAGCTGTGATTCTAATATTCTTGTTTCACAACACCCACGCTGTCCCCTTCATACCAGTGCCAAAAGCCCCTGCATATTTCTAAACAACAAAACTGTATATTTTCAATTGTGTTTAATGATTGATTGATTTTTATATTATGGGGGTGTAAGGGGTGACCTTCCACGTAGTACACCCAATTGTCAACCTCACTTCCACGTAGTACACCCTGGACTACTTTTTGCAGACTATCGATGCTCTGGCGACTGGCCCTATGGCCAGTATAATTGTGTGTGTTGTCCTGTCTTTTGTCCTTATGTGTGCTGAGTGCCTCTTTGCAACCTCAGCTTTTAACGAAAGTCATACAATTTTAATATTTTAGTAACACGACATTGCAATTGTTATTTTACTTATGGTAAGGGGCTGGACCCCATATACTGTGACGGGTGCAAAATAGCCTAACTGCTGACGCACCGAAAATTTTATATTCAAATCAAAATTCTTATATTATGGACACATCAGCACATATGCTATATTTACCTGTCACCCGATGGCGTAGTGGTAACGTCGTCACCTTGTAATCAAGGGGTAAACTGTAGAGTCAGTTCCGATGAACCTATCTTTGCATAAAGTGGACTTGAAACAACAAATCAATCAAGCAATACGTGAATGAACCACTTAACTAAAACAAAATTGAGGAAAAGTCCCTAATACAAAAATAAAATATGTTAAAAATAGATTTCTCGTATCGGACAAACGGCTGAAATTTGCTAGTTCATTTAATTTGAATATTCGTACTTACGTATTCTGCATTGAGAAACATTACTTAAGATGGCATTTCGCTTATTTCACGGAAATAAGCTCTATTTGCGACATATCGAGTAAGTTTTCTTCGTTTCTTTTTGCCTTCGGTAACAAGCAATATGGCGATCACAGTTTCACTACCGTACTCGGCATGCAGTGTTTCCACCCCACTGCCTACGTAGCCCATAGGCGCCGACTCCATGGGGCTTAGGGGGACTCGAGCCCCCCCCAATGTTAACGATGTGGGGGCAGAGCCCCCCAAATAATTTTGCTTAAGAGGATCTAATGTATTATTTTGCTTCACTTGTAAAGTTTACTCTGAATTGTGCCACATGAACTTAACTTTAAACACACATTTGAAATGTTCTAGACCAGCAACTTTGGGGGGGCTGAGACTGCTAAACCATCAACTTGGGGGGCTATGACCAGAGACAGCAAAACACATGACTTATTACTATATACTAAGTATATAATTTTGAGTATTGTTAAAATTTTTACTAAAAAGAGTTTCAAAAGACGATGTGCATGAACTAGGGTAGTTCGGGCTACAAATGGCTCTCACATGACATTCAGAACGAGATCAATGATATATTAGGGAGATCTGTTTTGCGCTCCGTGGTAGCAGATATTAAAAGTCGGGAATATTTTGCTATTATGGTTGACGAAACTTGTGACATATCCATCCGTGGACAATAATGCTGCATTCGAACTGTGAATAAAAATTGTGATATTTTTTAGGAATTCATGGGCTTTTATGAGATTCCGAACACTGAAGCAAAAACTTAAAAAAGGGAGAGAGAGTCATTTATTAATTTATTTCAGTGACCAGAGCCACCCCAATAATTTTGGTAAGTCGGCGCCCCTGAAGCCCCACAAACCATTGACGCATAGCCCCACGAACCATTCATACATAGCCCCACGAACCATTTCCGGTAAGGTTAGGTTAGGTAGGGTCACGTATAGGTTACAATAGTTAAAACTTGGTTTCGAAAAAAACATGCGTAGCCCCACACACCATTCTCGCATAGCCCCACGAACCATTGACACATCACGAACCATTGACACATAGCCCCACGAACCATTTACGGAAACGTACCTTCTTCAGTTACAAAAACACGTGTTTGGAAACACTGACCGGGATTACGTCATCACACACAGGCTACATCCACCTCGAAGTAAATGGATGCAAGGGCTTTCGTGCATCGGTCACACATTTATATCGAAAAATAGATGATTTACCGGCAAAATTCAATGAACGATACGAGAAAACAGTTCCCCGAACTTCCACAAGTATAAAGAAACTGCATTTGGTAAGTAATTTCTCCTGTAAATTTGATGAAATCCGTCTGTTACTTACGAGAAATTTACCAATATCCTTACTAAATTTCTAAAACTAATGCATTCAGTCATTACTTAACAAGAACTAAAATTATACTATCTCTGAGGACAAAAACCTCCTTACCGTGCTTAAATGCTGAGGCTGTGAAGGGTCACAGCACACACAAGAACAAACACAGGAGAGCACGACCCCACAAATGATTAATTACCCTCTCCATGTGCCCAGGCACCAGGGATGCGTAGGCCTGGAGGAAGTTTTCCGGGTGTAGACTGACTTTTGAATACCTTACCAGAAGGCTACCCCTTATATGCCCTCAATCGTGTTTAAAACTTTGCTCTAAAACTGTAAGTCTTCCACAATCAGTTTCAAATCTACACAATCAAATGTGTGTGTATTTTAAAAAGTGTTGAAATTAATTCCAAAGAAAACTGGTAAATATATCATAAAATAGCAACTGTACAAATGTCATAATCGCGGCTGTTGTTGCGTTGTGAAAAATTTAACTTGATTAGAAATTAATAAATTTGATTGCATATTGCAGTTTAATTATAGTGAATTTAAAGATAACGAGATGCAATCTGAAACGCGATTATCTTTAGAAATATGTATCAAGTGTTACCTTAAGGTTTAATATTGATGAATGAGTACAAATGCCACAAGACAAGTCACAATATCCATTCGTGTTTCCACAGGTAACTAGTAGTACCAGATACATAGTATTAGAACTTCTAATTTTCTTTTCCATTTCAGATAACACATTCTCACACAAGCACTGTGCGAATTAAGCTTTTTGCTTTGAGCCCACTCAGTGGCTTATTTGTGATTTATGGAGGTAGGAGTTTTTGAGTATGCTCAATTGTATGTGTTACTAGTTAGTAAACTAAACTATTGCCTTGCTGTTGTAAGTGCCTTAGAACATTGGTACTCACCTAGATCACTACATTCTAAGTAATTTAGAAACATCTAGTATATTTGCATTCTGAGAAAACCCAAACGTATGCACAAAAAGAACTATCGAATTAGTAATAACGAAAACTGGGCCAAAATTCTATTGTCCAAGTTCAAACTTAACGTCCACCTAACCTACTTATACGTTTCTGTGAACACTTAAATACAAGGTGGCGCAAAAGTCATCACCTGATTTTCGTAGCCTATAGCTTGGGTTTTAAATAAACAAAGTAGGGGTTCTTTGTGTTAAACTTTTATTGATACTTGTAAGTTTAATGTCCTCAATTTTTAAACATAACATCTAATAAATGACCAACATTCGGAATGATGCAAATTTGAGCTCTTTTTTATTGCGTTTTCCATGGTGTTGGAAATCTGCGGGGAAATGTTCTCAATTTCATGCTGAATATTGTCCTTTAGTTGCTATAACGTTTCTAGCTTATTCATACAATGACTTCAAATATCCCCAAAGGGAAAATTCTGGAGAATGGAAATTGGAAAATGTCTAAATTCTCATTGTGTCAAGATTACAGATAGATTATTTCTTAAAAATATTGTTACAATTTTTCCACGTTCTTGTGGGGTACACTTGTTCATTTTCGCACACAATAAATTTCGTAAGTATCGTCTATTTAACTGACAAAACACTACTGATATAAACAACAGTGGCGTAGCGTTATAGTACGCCCGTACGCCCGGCGTTCCCAGATTTAAAATTTCAAAAATGCTTAAATGCTGTGATTATAAAGTAAAACGTGACTAATTTCATATATGTTTGACCTTCATGGCATTATAATGGCTATTTTTCGCGATCCGCTTGCAACGCTCCACTCTCAACACTCGTTCTAGCATCTCTTTTCAATGCCTTTCCCGGCCGGACGCCGAGCAGGTTCGGCGTACAGGACTCCTATATTCCTTGCTGCCTTTATGGAGGGAAAGCTTCCATTTCTACAGCACGCGCGTAAATGGGCTCTCTTACGCCAGCGTACGAGAGGTCTACAGTGATTGGTTCATGTGACCCTTCCTGCCTTCTGAACCAGACGACAGCGGCAGAATTCCTACCCAGTTCTTCGCTCTTCGCGCTCATGCAACTCGTGCTGTGTGATGCTACAATACGCAATATTGACTGACGTAACTTTACCAATCTCAAATATGTTGCTTCTTAATGGCCACTGCATTGTATAATTTATCGCACGAACAGCGATGTGTATTAGAAACTAAAAGATCAACACAGTTTATGTCAAATAAGTTGGTGAAGTCCTCGTGATAGAAATTCAGCGTGTTGCTGCTCTACCACTAAACCCGCAAAACTATTATTTTTTATTGTATTTTTTCGTTATTATCTAACTACTTAATATTGTGTGAATGGAAATGTTTAGCATTCATTTCAAAACTCTTAACATCGAATGGTCTCTGGAGAAAATTATTTTAAAATGTTTATCAGCATTCTCAAGATGTAATAAACAGTGGTCTGAATTACTAATCGGCACTGTTACGTCGTAGAGTGTACGATATTTGGATCATCCACTCTGCTTTTCACAGTGCGCCAAGACGACAGACGTCCCTGGTTCGAATCCCGGCGTGAGCACGGGTGTTCTTTGTCAGTGTCCCTTCATCAATATCATCACTCATATTCATATTCGCAATTAACCAAAAGTGGTAGAAAAGCGAAGTAAAATAAACCAAATCAATCAGTAGTTGGATCGCCCACAACAATGACGTCTACTGTTGTGCAGAGGCGCTTGTGATTCTGGTAGGTTTTTAATGACTTGCGTCATGCAGAAAGATATAAAAAAAGGTATAGAACACCAGAGTTCAAAACATCTGTGGCATAGTGAAGCATCTAATTTTCTATCTAAAACATGCATGGATGATGTTTTATTGAAAACCCAGCTTACTTCAGGCAAATAATACCTGTGGCGACTAATACCATAAGTAAATTATTAAGGGAGAAAGGGTCGACTCTTCCTTCGGACTTGGCGTTTCCACACGAAATGTCCATGCTACGCCACTGATAAACAACAAGATATCAAAATAAAGGTCAGTTCAAATAGGATGATGACTTTTGCGCCACCTGTTACGTATAAAATATCAGTACTTTGCCATGAAAACAAGTGCAAAACAGCCTATTGTTGCCTCGCATCGGTGAAGCCTGTCAATTGCAGAATGGTGTCCTTCTTTAATTCACAAGGCTGCATATTTTTCGGCAGGGAATTCTTTGATGACTGAACCATTAGTGGACACGAATGATATTTCAATTGTGTTTGTTGCATACGGCGTAGTTAAGAAATGGAATACTACAGGGCGAATCATAAGTCTCCATACAAATTGTGAAAACGGTGACTAATGTTTATCCTTTTCAGGCAGGTGAACCAATGAAAAAGAGATGCCACTAACGAAGGAAGAACGGATTGACATCATTCTGTTGGCTGGGAGTTGTACCACCCGTCATGTAGCATGTACATTCAATGCAACCCACAGAACGCAGATAACCAACGACACCGTGGCCAAACTTATCAAGAAATTCAGAAGGACAGCTTCCGTCGCCGACGAAAGCAGGGCTGGAAGACCAAAGACGGCAACAGATGAAAGGAGGGGTAACGCAGGTGCTGACAGCGAAGACCAGGAGTCCGACAAAGGGGACCCGACGCCTCTCTGTGGAAATTGGAATCAGCCAAAGCAGTGTATTGGTTAGAGCGCCTAGCATTGGACATGGAAGGGAGACATGTGGAACATATCCTTTAACTGTAGGATAATATAATGCAATTTGTAGAAAGAAAATAAACAGTAGTCACAGTTTTCACAATTTGTATAGAGACTTATGACGCACCCTGTATATGTCATCTTCTTTGAAAGGGACAAAAACATCCCTGGCTGGGATAAAGATAATTTTATTTTGCCGTGAATAAAATGCTTTGTGGGGAGGAGATCCCCGTTAATTCTCACACTGCATACAAGTAGTTATTGAGGTGAATTCAACATGTCACTAGTCAATAGGATAGAATGCAGCATAAAGCTTATCCTATATATTTCGAGAATTCGCCTTCGAGACGGAGACGAATGTTTATAAATCGAGACAAGACCGAGAACGAGACTGCCAAGTCTCGTCTCGTAACAATTCATTGAACTCTATGTCATTCCACTGATGCACCTTATTTATTTCACTTCGCAATCATTCCTTATAGCCTGTGACAACGCCGGTCATCAATCAGAGAACAAAGTAATATAAGCTCTCAGAGATTTCATTCGCCTTCGGCGCTTGAAGAAACGACGTTAGCGCCTCCCAGTGATGGATAGGCAAAACCCCGAGCCTCCGCTCCAATAAAGGTACAAGCTAGCGATTCAACAAATGGTAATGGCCAAAGGTCCCACGTCGACTAACACCATTCCGTGCACACAGTTTATTTTTCTTTTTCTTCTTCTTTCTCGTTTCCTAAAGTCAGTAAAGAGGGAGAGAGGAATAGACGGTTCTGTTTCTTCTGGTGGAAGATTTAAGACTTTCGTTTTCTTTTCTTCGGTGTTTCCACATCACCGGTTGCAAGAAAAATCCGGTTTCTGCTTTGGCTAAAAGAGAGGGGGGAAAAAAGGGCACGAAAACCTTATCCAGAGGGAATATAAATTAAGACGAGCTGGGTTACGACTCAAGGAAGAAGAAAGAAAACTGTCAAAACGAAAACAGATAAGAAAGTAATTTCGGTTTACTTGCTTTCGCAAGAAAATTAATTTTCATTTACTGTCTTTCGTGGATGCAAGGCGTATTATTAAAACCACTATTATGACGTTCCTTGTAATTTAAATGTACAGTCAAGAAGATGGATGTATTCTCAGCCGTTTCGGTAGCCAAGGGTGTTCAGTGGTAGATTCACACTCTCACCACAGAAGGCTCGATTTCATTTACTCGCCAGTGACGATGGCAGCCTGAAATTAGTGGCGGGGTGAGGGGGAATTTTGGTTTCAAACTTTCGGCGACTAACTAAATCCGGATGAAAAACATTTATTTAATACTTTTGTTACGGTATTATTTTACCAATGACAAATTTTACAGTTAGACGTAAAGGTAAGATGTATTCTGTTCTATCATATCCGAAAGTACTTTTAAGCACGAAGATTTGGTGTGAAATAAATTATATGAACCCAATATGGCCAATTTGCTGTTCCCAGGTAGTTACATGGTCAATTCAACAAATGACGTTAGTATTTCACTTAATACAGTACAGTACGTGATCTAATATTTCATAGTCAAGTAATTAATTACTACAACTTTCAAGTGACAGGTGTTTATTTCTGTACATGTTATGATAGCTCATACTTTCTACTTTACAACAATGAACTTAGTTTAAATTTTAATCTAAAATACTGTTTATACCCAAGGAGAAAAGAACACTGTGTGCATGGACGTCCGCAGGATTTTTTCCAGGGAGGGGCAAGGAAGGTATTTTTTTCCAGGGAGGACCAACATGGCATATTTTCCCCAATAATAGTGTTCATCCCTCACAAAACATTGCTTAAATTTGAATTTATTATGTTCGTGAAATAACACACATTATTGTGGCTGAAATTAAATTATATGTGTGAAATATGTATTTTTTTGTTGACTTTCGTTTTCAAGGGGGCCACGGCCCCCCTTACCCCCGTTCTGGACGCCCATGTAGTGTAAGGTGTACTCAATATGGCCTACATAGGAATATATCTTGAAAGACATGCGCAAATGTGACATGTGTTACTCTTATGTTCACGTAATGTGTGTGGAACTCACTAAGGATGATAGACGCTCTTTCATTTGGCCAGACTGTGATGTGTAATCCATGGTCTTCTTGTAACAAATTGTGACATGTCACTCCATTGTTTATTAGTTTATAAACAATATTTCTTTGTGTAAATCTCATGTCATTATGTAAACAAAGTGTAAGTGTATACTTACCTACCTATAAAAACAAACATAGTTGTACATTCTTTGCAATTTCTGTTACATATTTTGATGTGGAAGAACAAAATATATGGCGTAAACGTAACTTTTTTAATAAAATATTCTCTACACCCATGTTATTATTTGAAATTGGCTCCAATTTTCAGTAAAAGTCCAGAAATGTTCAGTCTTTTGAATCTTGCCACTACTTTTATCATTCTGACTTTGTACACCGCTAGATACAATCGCAAACCTTAGGTTGGCCATATTGGGTTCAGGTACCTTATATTGTTTCTTTTCCTAAATCATTATTTAGTGAAATAATATCAAAAACTTACCATTCATATCAACAGTACAAAATTCACTATCGACGCTAGGTGTCTCAGGTTCGAATCCCGGCCTGGGAATGGGTGTTCTTTCATCACTCATCCTCATCTTAGTGATTACCCAAAAGTGGCAGAAATGCGAAGTAAAATTAACTACATAATTCAATCAAAATACACCATAAAAAGTACATAAACTGGATATACGCATAATGGAAAACATTATGTTTAAAAAATTTCTAGTTGTTCTATCTTCACTCGAAATGCGTCGTCTACCGTTATTTCTATTCATCCTCATTCCTGTAAATGGTAAAAATAAAAATGCAAGTTATTTTTAAGCCGTAGGAATTTCAGCGCGTTATTTCAATACTCCCATAATATGTCAATTTACTCTTGACTACATAGCAGTGTAGCAGTGCAATTTTGAGAAACATTTTTACGTATTTAAAGCTTGTGCACTGATATAAGCATTAGAATAACCATCGCTTCCTTCAATCTATCATTGGCGATGCAGATTTATCTTCTGTGTGCAAATCCCCTTTATCGTGTTTACATTCAGGCTGAGCTAACCCTCAAAATGAAAGCAAACAACGCGTGGATATTTTCCACCCTCTAGTGGCAAAGCTTCAAACTAATCTTCGTTAAGTGAAGCTCTATCTCATGCCTCGGAACTCCCGAGAGCTTTTTGCTTTATTTGTTGGCCCCAAATCTTACGCTCACTTAGGTTTATCCTCGCAACACCCGGCCACACGCACACAGACGAACACATCACATTCGATCGATGACCAACCCACACAATTCTGTTGAAAGCATCAATTCTAAAATCTAAAAGGAAGGACTCAATTCAAACAGGGTGAAAGTATTTGTCAACCAGCAAGAGTGTTGGAAACAGGACGGCAAATACTTTCCCATGATAAAGAGAGTATACTTAAGGGTAATTTATCAAAGTTAAAATGCATGACCTTAATTTCGACATGTCAACAACAACGATAGATAAATAGTTCATTACATATGGAGTTCAAATCAACATGAATGTATTATTACTTCCAAGATCTACAAATGCAGGTGAACTAATGAGGGCAATGAACAACAGCGAGATGACGTTATATATGTACGTGGAATTTTGGGAGAAATATAGCTACATAAGCAAAAGCTCAATCCAATGGGCAGATCCACGCGAAAGACTTAAGTTCTTTCCTCATAGTAAGTGATCTCTCAATTTTTTTTTCCATTGATGTCTTTGCATAAGCATCTCTGGAGCCCATTCAATTACCGGGGAATAATACACTTCATCTTCAGCCGTGATCGAGAATGTTTGGATACCTCTGCACAGGCCCGCTCCCTTATATGGTATGGTACAGTGGGATGCATAAGTATTACCTAGCAAACTTATCGATCTCCATGTATATTCTCTCTGTTTTACCCAACGAGATTTTCTGGAATTGATACAAAATGCCAAACTAGCTGCTGAAAACCTTTGCACCAGTACACTTTAAAATCCAGACCTTAAATCCACGTAGGATCCAAGAGAAAATTTAATGAAAATAGTTATGAGCAATTTGCCGAGTAATATTTGTGTATCCTACTGTACGGTGCAATACCAGCGAACAAATTTACATTTTCACATTTACTTAACGGAATCAATTTATATGAAATACAGTAGAAAGAGTCTCAGTATTGAAAGAGGTAAATATTTAAAATGAATTATCATGCTCTATACATAATATGCAATAAACCAATATTATGGGCATTTTATTCAACTATTCCAGAATATCTTAAATCCATTCAATGACACAGAAATGTATGTTTAATTAACAAATACATCTACTCGAGAAGTTTTCTCGTCTTTGCAATTCATCTAGTGAGTTAATAGAACAAACAGGCGATATTATTCTTCGATAAGTATGTAAATTATTTTAATGCACTATTCCGTTTTTTTTAAGAATCATTGTATCGTGGAAAATAACTTTGCGATTGTAGAACTTTAAAGTGTCTCTCTTCCAATCTCACAAACTGCCAAATGACGTCATTCATCATTCTCAAATCCAGTCCATTGCCTCCGTTATTTACCTACTTTGATTCTGCCACCAAGAAATAAAACTCAAATGTGAAGAATGGGTTTCATTATGTGCAATACATAAATCACTAGAGTTTAATGTTATGAGAGAAGTCAGATGACATTGATACATACAGTAAGAATGAAGAATGCACTGTAGATTGTTTTTATAAGGTACTATCGGCATATTTGAACACGGAAATGACCTAAGAAGGTGAGAATAATAAACCAAATTTTGAACGCGTAATGTATCGTTAACCACACAATATGTTGCGAGTGCTTGTAGGTCGTGTTTTGATTGGTCAACATTTGGCACGTTTGGGACTTGTGCCCTCAACTTTCTGTCAGTGCGGAGATGTAATCTAATCATTCAACCATTTTTTTCAGTGCCACCGAAGGAAAAAAAAACATCGAGACACTTTACATAAAAAAACTTTCAACGCGTACAGACTCCATTTCCGATGTCCATATCTACTCAGTTTGCGATGTCCATATCTACATTCATCACTGAACCTCGTACTGCAGTTATTTGGATGGTTTATATTTTCGCTCGAAAACATAGGAATGCAATCTAAACACTCATGACCCCAACTATTTAGACAAATTAAATATAAAAGACCTTGTAAAGTCATAATATCATAATGGACAGCAGCATTCAATAAGAAGTCCGTAGTGTTTTGAAGAAAGTGAAATATCAATCAACATGTTGGAACATAAATAATAGTACCTTAACTCAGCAACTTTGGCTAGAAATCGCAAAAATATGCGGTGTGAGCCAACAAAATAACGACGATGTTAACCACATGTAGGCCAGACCTGACTTACTGGTGTAGTCTCAGCATTGTCGCATTTTCTAAGTTGTGCTCAAGTTAATAGAACTAATTGTGTTTGGACTATCTTAACGAGTGTTGGGGATGGGATATAAAGATTTTTGATAGAATTTTTTATGTGTAGACATAGAAGAAAATTATGGTTAAGAAAATGAAAAGCTTGGATGTTTGCAGGAAAAGTGATCGTGAAGTTTAGGATTACAATGGAATCAGTCGATTATGAAGAGACGTCAACAACAACATTAAAATATAATGAAACTATAATTGAGTTTGGAAAGCATATGGACGTATGGTATACCGTGTTGTGTGGAATGGCAGTCTTGTTCGCACGAACTGGTTTTCTTATGTTGCACCTCTGTTGTGTCCCGACACACAATGTCATGGCCATCGTTATACAAGATGTTTTAGATGTGACACTGTCCAGCCTAGTTTTCATCGTTCTTGGATTCGGTCTGGCCTTCGGAAAAGATTTTGCAAACGTAGTTGGCACAACCAATTTCTTCTTAACCGGCGAGTACAGGTCGGAAGTAGCACTCCTTGCTTGGTGTATTTGCATCACAGTGACGGCTATAGTGTTGTCAGTGACAGTATCTAGGGTCCGAATGGTCAGCTTCGTGATACAGACAGTAGTGTTTGTGGGTATCATCCTGCCTTTGATACTGCACTGGACCAAGTCTGATCGTGGCTGGATGAGAACACACACACTTATGGATCATATGGTTGAGTTTCAGGATTACGCTGGTTCAGCATTCATACATGTGTGCGGAGGCACCGTGGCGTTGGTGTCCACAATAGCCTTAGGAAGGAAGGTGATGGTTCTTGCAGAAATGGATGAGAAGTCTCTGCCTCCATCTTCACCAATATTAGCAGTGACAGGGTACTTCTTTGTAATTCTTGGCTTCGTTGGTATCGGCAGTGCATCTTTTATCTGCGTTAGGAGAGGAGTTGGCATTGCATACAGGTATTCAATCGATGTCGTCCTCAACACAGTGGTAGCGATATCTTCTGGCGTATTGGTGACTCTGGTAGTGAGCTTCTCGTTCCAGCGTCAACTCACAGCATACTGGACGGCCTTGAAGTGCATTCAAGGCGGTTTGGCAGGTCTCGTATCAATTTCCGGAGGTCTTAACGCTTACACATCGTACGCATCTTTCATCATTTCCACAATCGGTTCTCTGATCTTCTGCCTATGGGCGCCTCTTGCAGGGAAAATGTTCGTGGAGGATTACTTAAATACTATCGGTGTCCACTTTCTCTGTGGAATATTTGGAACACTTATGCCTCCACTGGCTGACAAAGAATACGGTTTTATTTATGGAGGAAGCCACCAGGCGCTACTCAATCTTGGCTGGAACTGTGTGTGCTTAATTGTCATTATAGCATTCGTCATGTTCGCAATAGCGACAACAATATGGTGCTTGAACTTCTTCGGCATCTTGAGAACCGTTGATGATGAGGTGTGTAACATCAGAGCTCAGATAATTGCTTCTCAATCGCCCGGGAAGACTGCATGCCAGAGACTGTTTGAACCAGAAGAAGGAAAGACCGTTTACGTTCGACCTGGATACTGCAGCAAGACAGAGGTGTGCGTCGAAAACATGATCACCCACAATGAGCCAATGTCATTTCACGAAGAAACCTGAGTACTCTCCGTGAATAAATTACTGCCACATTTATTCGGTGTTTGATTTGACTTTCGGGTTTTTCTAAAACATGGTAAATACGTATTTTATGTTTATATGTGTTTCAAAATTCAATCAAAAACTTAACAATATAAGGTAACATTATATTAATACGCAGGTGTATATATTTCTCATAATAGTGTGTGGATTACTCCATGTTTACTTGAATTTTACTTTTACTTTCACAAGAATGCACCTGCCCCCAGTGTCTTACCTGCACATTCAACGATTTCTGTATCACCTACACAAACTCGCGCAATAATAAGGAAATTGCAGAGACGTAAAGATGAACTTTGAATGTGGTTTGCTAACAGTTGTGACTTTTTTATTTAGATTACACTTGTGTCGCAATAAGTATTGCTGTCGAACAATATTACGGCTCACAGAGTAACCCCCGGTGTTTCTAAATGCCCCATGGTAACTCCCGCAGTAAGCTATATTTCAAATGCTAATACAACACATAGAATTGGACTACAAACCGGAATTGATGTCGATGAAATAGCAATCATTTCGCTTATCGGCATTGTGAAGTAAATTATTTGCTTCCTTTCAGAGAAATCTATAGAAACAGAACTTAAAATTTTCCTTGGAAAGTTAGGTCGAGAAAATTAGCGTTCTATGTCCTCATAATCAAATATTAAAAAATATGAAAAATGATTTGTTATGAGAAATAGTATTTGGTGTTAATATTCTACCTAGGGTGTCATGTGGGGTGTAAGGAGTGGCCCTTGCACATAGTACACCCAAATGTCAACCTCAGTTCTACGTAGTGTACCCTGGACTGAATTTTGCAGACCAACGAGACTCTTGCGTTTGGACCTACGGGCAGTATAATCCTCTGCAGGAATGTGTGTGTATTTTCCAGTGCTTTGTCCTTCTATGTGCTCAGTGTTCATTTATAGCCTCAGCTTTTAACCCAGGTAAGAATATTTTATTTCTCAGGCACGTTTTTATTTGTTATGGTAAGGGGTTGGCCTCGTATAATATGACGGGTGCAAAATAGAAGTGCAGACGCTCCCACAATTTAAAATTTAATCAATTACGTTGCATGTTCAAAAAATATATATGTACCTAACATACGAGTCCCACTGATAGTTCTTTACATAGATACATACATGTACACGTATGTAGATGTGAGTACAGTGTGGTCTCGTACTTTCTTACCGATTTATTACGAAGAGCGAAACAAATTTAACAAATTAATGGGACGTCCCTTAGTTTGTAAGAATACTGAATTATGCAAATTCATATTAAACTACCCTTACCGCAACATACTACTACAAGGGTTGGATAAAAAGTAATGGCAACACTGCTGTCCCGTGAAAGGGGTGAGTCACAGCGCCACAAGCGTTTCGTGGCTGATAAAGGAATGTCAGACGAGGAAGTATAGTGAGTGGGAGCGATTGTATGTTATTCAGTCAAAAACAGCAGTGCTCTGAAGCAGAGGACGAGAGTGCAAGCGCCCTAACAATATGTTTAGGCAAGAAGAACAACGTCTCTCAGGCAGACGGTCAACGCTGCCTACTTCTGCACCTTCTTGCAACACCACCTTCGTCTCGCATTAAGAAGGAAGCGACGGCACGGTGTCCCATCATCCTGCTTGACAATGGAAGGTATCAGTCACACTGCGAACAATGTGACGGCGCTCCTGCATAACTGGTAGTGGGAGGTACTGGAACATCCGCCGTATTCACCGGTATGAGACCGTGTGATTACGACCGCTTTGTCAAAATGAAGGAACCACTGGGCGGGAAGCACTACGACACGCGCGAAGCCATCATACGTGCTATAGGGCGGTCACTGCGGGACATCGATAGAGATGGACGCGCTGACGGTGTACGGCGCCTTCCATACGTGTGGCAGAAGGTCGTAGAGATGAGGGGCGATAATTTTGAAGGAATGTAACACGTGCTCCTCTGCCAATACAGTCAAGTACCAATTATACCAGTGTTGCCATTACTTTTTATCCAACCCTTGTACATACATTATTCATAATACTATAATTTATTTATATAAATCAATATTCCAATTCCACTTCACCGTAAGTATAAAAAGCCGGGTTCGAATCCCTGGGCATGGGTGTTCTGTGTGAGTGTCCTTTCATCAATGTCATCATATAATCACTCATCCTAATCTTCTCGATTAGCCAAAGTGGCAGAAAAGCAAAGTAAAATGAACCAAACAAAAAAAGCCAGCAGTTGTCTGCGGGTCTAGATGAACGGATGTAAATAAATTAGTAACCTCGCTTTCCGGCTAACGCTAAGGATGGAACATTTCCATCGCTTAACGTTTACTCCATCCATCCATCCCTTTCCTGAGATATACAACGCCTCCAGCATCATCAATTTCGGTGCATTTTCTCTCCGTAACCCACCGCACATGTTTCATCATTCGTCTTCAGCTGTAAGAGCTTCCGGCACCTAATGGGCCCAGGTTGCATCAATCACCTTGGTGTAACTGTCTGGCATTACTATTCCTCGGCAGGTCTTGACTCGAGGGAAGATATTTATTATAATAGCCCAGGAGGGGGTGGACATGTCACGTTTGCAATCGTGCGCCAACAAACAAGAGTAGCAACTCTGCAATTTCGTACAATGATTTGTGTTTGGACGTGTTTCTCGCGCGTTCTCTAACACTGGAAGATTTCGAAAGAAGAGAGAGCTGTGCTTTCTTCTGGTGGCACTTTCTCCATAGTCGAGAATAAAAACTAATAATTTATTTACTTGCCATCAAGAGAGGAAAACTCTCAAATTAGTGGCAAAGTATAAATATGTTGCAAGAGAACGTTTTTATATACATGTACATACACGCGCACACGCACACTGTATTAGCTATACTGACATAAAACATTTTTATTGTTGCTATTATTATTATTAGGACTAGGACTTTTATGACCTAAAATCACCAAAATATGCAAAATAAAAATGCTCTTACGACCTATTTTTTTTTAAAAAAATATGCACTATAATTTGAAAAGTATTCCCCTACAACTGAACCTTTGAAACATCAATATTTAACTTATACCGCGATATTTTTACATACTATTTTTAGTACACTTTATGAGCCCTGAGTTGCAATGTAAAATTAATACTTTCTGTAAATAAATAAATAAATCCTTTCTTTCCACTGGAAAGGAAGTCTGCTTTTCACATTTTTTCAGGATATAAACTAGAAAGGATAATTGTAAAAAAAAATCAACAATTTGAGTGAGCATGGGAGTAAGAACGAATCCACTTCGAAAATAGATGTATATTCCTTGAGAAAGTGAAAATGTGCTGAATATGACCGAAAATCTATCAAAATATGCTCTATCACATAGGAATGGCCAGATATGCTAAAATATGCTCTTAAAAAGCCCCTTAATTTAATTACTTTCTTCATAATATGAATTTCTAGGAACACATCACTCTTACCAAAAAGTTAAGCTAAGTCATGAAAATCCTAGCCCTAATTATTATTATTATTATTATTATACATACAATGATACAAATATATGTACTTAATTTATATGCAATCAAAATCATAATTTAATGCTATAAAATACTATCAAATACTAAGATATTAACATAACAGGAGAAGAAAGTATATATTACATACTTTTACGTATCTTTATTGTTATAAAGACTATGAAACAAAGATTTTTGATAATGATTTGTGAAGATTATTCATTGACAAATATTGATTTTACTATCTTCTTATATTATGCAATATTAAGATTGAAAGCAACTTTGTGGTTTTTGTTTGCAATTCTATTATACATGTACACGCTCATCCTGAATAGTGGTGATTGTTTATACCTTTCAGTTCTGGGATATTATACAGTAACAAATTTATGATTCATAAATTACATGCACAGTGAATTAATTTACTTGTACTATCAAAATAAATGTATACAATACACCATCATGCACGAATACAGATCAGTATTTTTCAGCAGCTACTCCCTCTAACTTAACATCGCTATCGTTTGTGTCATTATAGAAAACTGACTTATGAATCCAAATGTTTCTCTGCAGGGAAAGAGCACAGGGAAAAGAGTAGTGTTAGAGGATAGATTGTGCGAAGAAAAGTCACGATAATTCATAATGTACCGTGAAAAATATGCAAAATACTGTATACATGCGAGACTCACAAGAAAGATACATTTGTTGTGTATAAAAAAATTACATATCATACCAATGCTTATCTCATCCCTATGCAGGGGCATATTAATATGCGCGTGGCCTTTAAACTTTCAGGTGAATTCATGAGGTCATGATTTTATTTTCTCAGCATGAAGTACGAATAGGGATCTCCATCATTGAAAAAAATAAATTTGGTCACTGGACAATGAGAGAAGATTTACTCTATTGCAACGAAGTGACAGAATACATAGTAGACATAACGAGACACTGGATATATCGTATACCACTAATAAAGAATAATTATCGCTAAAATTCAAACAAATAAATGTATCATAGTTGCGAAATTTATTTGTTTTTTACTATTTCCGGCATATAAATATGGCACTGTATAAATATGAAATATATTGTTTTATCTATCAAAGCAGACCTTTTAAACAAGACTCAATAACTATTACTGTCATAATTTTCATATGCTTACGCACAAAGGTTTGTACTTTATGCTCAGGTAGGTCATTTGGGACTGGGCCTACAGTTTAAAGTGGAATTTGTGTCTCCACCGGGAATAAAACTCGCCGACAGCGCAAAGTGGTCCAGATCCGTAATATAGCTGGACAAAAATTAAAATGTCGATGTTTGAAAAAAACGTTTGAATTGTCGGTGTGAAGTAGGATGAGTCACTGGCCCAACCATGCACATATTTATTTCACTTACGTTTTGGCATGTGTATTGTCGATAACATTTTCCTACTAGCCTAAGTTGCGTACAACATTAAAATCCGCAAATAGTGGTTCGGATCTCACTTTAAGCTCTAGGATCAGTCCGGATTACCCTTACTGTGCATAAAGTGAACTTAAAACACAAAATCCATCAATCAATCAACATTAAAATCCAGAGAGATTACCCCTAGCTTACTGGAGCGGAGAGGAGATACTGCCACGGACACCACCTTTTGTTTTTCGATTTTTCAACTGTAACATTTTTATATAAAAAAAATCAAAATGGATGACCACAATCTTTCTGTATTACTTTTGATCATTGTTCAAAAGTAACGCACATAGGGGGCAAAATTCACTTGGTTGGCCTATCATGCACACTCCTTTGGATGTGTATTCATGACAGTGATTCCAGATGCAGTGTACAATTGGTTAGTAATGATGGTAATATTTGTAATTATTATAATTAATTTTCAACTGAGCCTATATAAACGAAAAAAAAGCATCGATGCAAAATTAACATGTTTTTTTCTGAAGTTTAGTGAATGATAAAATATGCAAGTGACACTTATTAAATTATTTGTTTGCTTTTCATTAATGTTTATAATTTATGTAATTATTATAATTAATAAACTACGGCACCCAAATCAAAAACAATGGAAGCAATTATTCAAAAACAAAATTGTATCTTGAATTTTAGTGATAAAAAAATTGTGGGCCTGTGACCCCCCTTCCTCAGGTAACTAAGTTTCTTTTACGGCACGGGTAAGCTAGGGTTAAAATTAAAATAAATGATTACAATTGATTGATTGATTGAGATATCGCTTATAAAGTCCACTTTATGCACATACGACCTTTGTCTTTTGTCATCCTAGGGGCCCGGGTTCGAACCCCTGCCTAGGCATCAATGCTTGTGAGTATCCATTCATCAATTTCATCATATCATCACTCATTCCCATCTTCGCAAATTAGCCAAAATTGGCAGAATGGCGAAGTAAAATAGAGGAAATCAATCAATTAATATTTTGTCATCCTGGCTTAGTGGTTAGCGTGTATTTAGACGTTGAGCCTCCCCATTCTGACTCATTGTGCAATGAAGCACACGATACGGTACCTTTTTATCACCCCTCCCCAAACGTGCGAGGATGTTACCGCCAGGCTCACTGTTCGAATTCTTAACCTCCCGTTCTTCTCTTGTAAGCTACTTGGGACCGGACCTACAGTTTAAAGTAGGATCCGAACCACCGTGCAATGTGCCTCAACTGGGTATTGAACCCGGGTCCCCTTGATTACAATGACAAATTGTACAACAAAAATTTCTTATTGTCAGTTAAGTCCAATAATAGCAATCCATTTTCAATAAAATAAAATTTAAAAGTAATCAAAATTCGCAAAAGCCATTATGGTTCAGTCTTTAATCACAGGGGAAATGAGGCTGGGAAACAATCTCCGGCTCCTTTCCTTCCCCATTCGACAGCACAAAGGACGGCGCAAAGTGACACATCGATCACATCTGGCAACAGTGCGTCCCCCTTCCGATACCAAGGAGGATCCGCTCCACCCATTGGATGTACCGGAAGTGATGAAAAAGTGGGCGTGGCCGGAGCGCGGAAATGGAAGTTTCCTTCCTACGAAGACTGCATCCGCAGCATCCCGAAGGAGCAGCCGGGAGAGGGGTCTCTGGAGTTATGCAACCACGCGCGACTTGTTGAAGGCGAGAAAGGGAATTTCTTTTTCGCGTTTATCTCCTCCCTGTTGCGGTTTCGCCCCTGTTCCAACTCAGCCGTGGAGGTATAGATATGGAAACGAGACGAGACGAGATTATACTTGGCGGTATCTTAGGTCTCGGGTGTATATTGTGAGTTATCTCTGTACAATCACCCGGCAAAAAAGATGGGACACCTATATCCTGAAGTACCCGGTTTCCTGTAATCCGTTATGTGTGTTGCCTATCTCTACGGCGACTAACCAACTACAATAGCAACTTTTCAATAAGAAGTTCTGCTATCGCCTCAGTGTTAGGCAACACACAACATATTGCACGGAAACCAGTATTTCAGGATCAGTGTGTGTAATTTGTAGAGCCCGGAAGTTCAGGCATTTATTTTCGTTAAAATAGGTAGGCAAAAAGGCATTTATAATGTGGTAAATAGGCACTAAAAATGAAAAAAGGCAAAATAAACCTAAAAAAGGCACATTTAGAAGTCGCTTACTTTTATCTATAATTTCTGGCAAAATGTTAAAATCTAAATTGGGAAGAGCATTTCAATTTTCTCCGTCTTGATTGCACATAACTACAAGGTGCTTTTTAAGTTCTCAACATTCATTGATAGTCGTCTGTCAGAGAGAATGTTTTTCATAATATAAAATGATCTTTCTACTTCGGCAGAAGTTATTGGAGCATACATATAACAAGCTAATGTAGCTGGACTCATTTTGGTAACAGCATTTTCACCTTTTAGAATATCACAAATTGTTTTCAATTGTTTCAAGTCCTCATTTGCACTCACTACCCGTTTGCACTTTTCCGCAACAGCTGACCCCTTTTCTCCTGGCACTTCCATCATCTGCTGCATAGATTCCTCGAAGATTTTCATGGATGCTATAATTGTAATTGTCTCTGGCAATGCACCATAATGTTCAAAAACTTGAATAGCACAGGAGTTTTTTCGCCTCACGAATTGAAGCCGCTTCATTTTCTGGAAGAGCATCGATCACCTCACTGATTTTTTGAAGGTTGTTAGCATAATATATAGCTGCTGATATCCAGGTTCCCTATCTCGTCAAGACTGGTTGCTGAGGTAAACTAAGCTCAGGTGCAACTTCCTGAAATTTTCGGGTTCGAGATGGAGACTTCAGAAAGATTTTCTTTGTGTTCGAAATCAACCTGTTCACTTCAGCAGTCAATCATGCACCGAAAGGCAATATACTGACTCAGCATGAAATACTTTTTTCTCACACTTTTCTCCTTCAGCAATGTTGAAACATGCGTGAGTTCAATATTACTTAAATAAGGCTAAAATTATTCACATAATAAACGGAAGAAAAATAAATGCCAACATCGTTTTTTGGGAGAAAAATAATTTATATACACATTTTTTTTTAAAAAAATGTCAAATTTCATTGAAAAAGGCAAAAAAAAGGCATTATAATTAAAAATAGGCAGTGGGGTCCCAAATAGGCAAAATGAAAAGGCTTCCAAAACATTCGAAACAACATAAGAAACATATATCCGGAAAAATTTTATCGATATATGCAGTAGATAAAAAGAGGCATTTTGCCAAACTTCCGGGCTCTAATTATCAGCATCACGATTGATTATCGTATTTAACTTGAGCCAGAAAAAAGTTCCTGGACTTTATTTAACTTGAGCGAGAAAAAAAGGTTCCCGGACCGTATTTAAATTGAGCCGGAAAAAGGTTTCTGGACAGTATTTAAATTGATCTGTTGAAATTGCAGATAAAAAGGTTCTTTACGGTCCAGAACCCATTTACGGTTTCTGATTTTCTCTCCTGGACCGGAATTGAATGTATTTAAAATTCCTGGACCTTTAAAAGCCCTGCCTTAAATTTAGTGGAAATAACGGTAGACGACTATTGACAGGTATTTTTGGGTTTTCTTCAATTATGATACCACGCCTGGTTTCTTTTAGATAACGTGGAGTTTGTTCTATTAACAGATTTCCAGAAACAGAGTTAGTTGACTTCTACCTGTAGCTAAAGGCATTGCCATCTCAGTCTACCCGGTCCCCCGTACCAAAGAGTGTAAATTCGTGTAGACTTAATGAGTAAAAATAAAATCAAATTCAGGACGTTCAGATAAGTCACTTACGTTCAATCATTTCGACAGTAGAGTGGCTATATGTATATTTCGCAACGAATGTACTGAATAGTATTTCCAATTACCACTGCGGCGCTAGTGTTGCTGGCACTATAATCCGTGGAACTGGGGTAGGGCGTTGCTTATATTCGTCTGTACAACGTGATACGTTGTAGAGGGCTTTATTCAGAAAACAGGAAACTAAATTTTCGGAATGTTTCGTGTGATCCAATGTGATCTCGGGGTGATATAAGGAAGTTGGAAGCATAATTTGTGCATTTTTCACTTACTGCTGCGAGCGAAAAAATAGAAATTTCAGTCACAATAAATGCATTTGCATTGTAAAATAGTGTTGTTCGTACCTCGTGTGATAACTGCAAATATTAGAGATGACATTGTATTAAATAAATTTCTGAGCATAGAAATCTAGCAGGTGAAATATGAAACATGTTGTTGTGGATCTTATTTATGTGTTCATGTAAGTGGTGTGACATTTGTCATGGTGAATGTGCTTTAGAAATAACTTTCGGCTTGACAAAGGTTGATTTTGTGGAGTTCAATGTGTTGCAGTGCTGGAATGATTACTATCAGTGGATTAAAATCGAGAAACGTTTATTGGGAAGTGTAACGCTCTGTGACATATTTTGAAATGCATTTTTGCCTTGCCTCTTTTTTAAATATCATGTGAGGTCACTATATGAATGATACCAAAATGTGACGAAGACGTTTTTGGCTGGTTGTCGTTGGTTTTATTCTCGCTACACAGAAACACTTGCTCAATAATTAATGTACTTTTCTTGTTGTCCCTTTGACTCCACGAAGCAAGACTAGTTACAAAATGTCTCGCCAGATGTCATAACAGGTAGTTGGAATCGCGAATAGGACAATTCATTGCTCTCTAAAATTTTACCAAGGCGTTATAGTCTGTGATTCTTACATTCAAATAACCGTTCAATGGCTTAAGATCCACCAGTGCCATTTGTTGATCAAATATACACCTGATGAAAAGTGAAAATATATACCTATTCTCTATTTCATCTCAAAACTTCATGTAATTGAATTCACTAATGGACCTGACATTGGAAGCTATTTCTATCTGCCAATAGTTTTCGAGAATGGATGGTAATCTCAGCAATGCGAACATCGGATATCCTATAGCAACGTTGCCAAGTATAATCCCGCATTTGATTGTTGCTGCGTTTGCGTGTTAAAAGTAAGTAGCCATGTACAGTGGGAATCATTTGTATTCCCAGACAGCGGGAAGTTTTCACCTCCAGGCAGGTAGGACGCTGTCGCTGGGTACGAGCCAAGTGGTGTCTGCAATGAACACCTGGTGCGCTTGAAATCCCAGGCAAGCTGCAGAACCGTTTTTTGCATGCTCACAACACTTCCCTAACAGCATTCACCGAAGGGAATATATATGGAGTAAAACACGTTTGCATGGATTTCGAGAGGAATGAAGGATTTATTACTTTCAAAGCACATGTGATTATATATTTTAAAAAAATACGATTGTAACTCAACACTACAGTGCGGAATCTCAAGGCAAGATTGATAACGTGTCTGCCAGTAGACCAGAGGGATTTGAATCCTGTGAAAATGATCATTTTTATTCAATATCATTAATTTGTTTTTATGTTTAGAAAGGGAAGTT
This sequence comes from Lepisma saccharinum, assembly GCF_977018435.1. NCBI lineage: Eukaryota > Metazoa > Arthropoda > Insecta > Zygentoma > Lepismatidae > Lepisma > Lepisma saccharinum. The sequence goes on from NC_139242.1 coordinate 71,076,048, forward strand.
CATAGATTACACAACGCAGTAATTCAACAAAATCACCGGGCGAAAACCTGAGAAGCCCTTGTTAATTTCCAATATTTTATTATCAATAGTTAAAATACAACGCTGATTGATTGAATTGCTGTATTTTACTTCGCTTCTTGTGCCACTTTTGGCTAACTTGCGAAGATGGAGATGAGTGATGATATGATGAAATTGATGAAGGGACACTCACAAACATCCATGCCCAGGCCAGGATTCGAACCCGGGAGCCCTGGCATCGTAGCGCCATGTGCTAACCAATCTTTTTTTCTTTTTGAATACCCCTATTCGGCAGTATCCCCCCGTCATTCACACACGTCAATTTGTACTGTATTCTCGTCGTTACTCATTTCGGACAAACACAAACATCCAAGTCCTAGCCGGGATTCGAACCCGGAACCCCTGACTTCGTAGCGCGCTATGCTAACCACTCCGCCACGGAGGCCGACATCCAATCTGCCACGGGGGCTGGCAAAACACAAAGCTAGGCGAGTATATATGAAGCATATGCGCGTAATGTAACAGATCAACTTTACTAAAGGCGAAATAGTAGGGTATTTTGAGCTAATAAAATAACGATTCGTTAAAAGTTCGAATCTCCCTGGACGAGTATTTTTACGTATAAATTTTAATGTAGTCAACTATCTTCCAACATGTAACAGAAATGAAAATGAATTATTGAAATCTGAGTTGAATTTTCTTTAATAGCAATATATCCTCTCCAGCGTACAGACAGATGAAATAACCTGTGCTTGTTGCTTTCAGACTTTGTAAAGGTACTTCGTAAAAGTAAGCCAGTTGTAGTATTTTGCCCCAAAACGAACTAAGACAGTTACCCTTTTATGGAATTTAACCGATTTCCAGAGTTTACCGTTATTTGCAGATAAGCTTAACATCGTAGAACGTGTAACATGCTTGAACTGAAGGCAAGCTTTCCTTGACTTTATCCTCAAAAGTGAACATTCATTTGCAATAAATTATAATAAACGCCCATGAAAATAGACAAAAAATTCAAAGTGAACCTGAATAACAACATCATCCAAAAATCCACGTTGCAAATGTATACACATAACTAATAACTTAAAAAAAAATCTTGAGCAAATCATAGTTTTGTTTTTTAATTAATAAACTCCTTACCATGGCTGTCGCCAAAAAGAATTGTGATGGGGGGGTCAGCAATGTATAGTAGAAATAATATAGAATTGAACAGTTTGATTGAATTGTTGTTTTAAGTCCACTTTATGCACAGAACGGCTAATCGGGACCGGATCTACAGTTAAAGTGAGATCCGAACCACTAAATGCCTCCACCGGGAATCGAATCCCGGACCCCTTGATTAGAAATCGATGACGCTTCCACTACGCCATCTGCGAGGCCCAAAAGTAATAATAATAATGATCATCATGGTTATATTTTACACAATATCTATTAATACTAATAAAAATATACTAATTTTCTTCAAAATTTATTAATATTAGTATTATTCTACTTGATCCACCAGATGAGTGAATATACAGCACGACTCACTTCATTATCTCCTTACATTTCATGCAGTTCGTGCACTGAAGTGTACAGTTATGTTATTCTACTACGTTCTTAACGTTTACACACCTCGTTCAAGAGAAAGCTTTAAAGGTTAGATGGATATTTTACTCATACACTGTTTGTTGTTTGCCTTTCACATAACACACTAAATGTTGGAAGTAAAGTGCGGAACCATTTGATCTTAGTATAAAAAAGTAAAGTATGAAAAACATAACTTGGTTACTACAGGTGCTTCCTCAGGACGTAACCCTTTTCTTTTTCAAAACCCATTGTTTTGGATCTAATGCCTCTTTATCTTTTATTATTCTGTTCGAATACTAACTAACTGAATATTATTTCTGTCATTTACAATAAAAAATAGCGAAGTTTATGTAACTTTGTGTTGTGTGAATGAAACGAAATTCCAGGGGGCGTCCGTACCTGTTCGATCCCCTCTCACAACGCCCATGCTCCTTACCTGAAAACGAGAAAGTAACTGGTATTTGAAACTTGTTACTTTCAAACCCTACCAACAAACCTGAACACACACACACACCTATAAATTTTAGTCAGTTTGGACATTTTCAAACACTGCCTAGATTAGATTTTTGGGGAGCATAGAGAAGGAGACTCAAAAAGTGTTAGATTATTGAATTTAAAAACAAACAAATATAATGCGTAGTTTAGATGAGGTGCGTGACGCTAAAATAACGTCACCAATTTTGTGTTCACGATAACTGCAACAAGTAGATCCTTTTATCTGGAATTGTTATAGCAGTTGGATACTCCGAAGGATGGTTAGCTACTTACTGACTAACTAACTAACTAACTAACTCTCTAGCCTTCTTAAACCCGAAGGTTCATGGCTGCAGCAACACAGGCCTTCCATCTTTCCCTATCTTGAGCAAGATCTATATACTCTTTTCCATCCCTACATATTTCCCTTAGGTCCATCTCAACGTTGTCCCTCCATCTTCGTCTTGGTCTTCCTACAGGTCTCTTACCATCAGGTTTCCCAACAAGAATCCTGTAAACTCCTCTTTCCTCTCCCATTCGTGCCACATGGCCTGCCCACTTAAGTCTTCTTGATTTAATTATTCTAATAATATCTGGACATGAATACAAATTATGTAGTTCTAAATTATGTAACCTTCTCCACTCACCTGTCTCCTCATCCCTTTTAGGTCCAAAGATTTTCCTAAGGATCTTATTTTCAAATACTCTCAATTTATGTTCCTCTTTCAATGTAAGGGACCAAGTTTCTCATCCATATAATACCACAGGCAAAATTACAGTTTTGTATATTTAAACTTTTAGTTTCTTAGATATTAAACGAGAAGACAAAAGTTTATGAAGAGAGAAGTAACATGCATTTCCTGAATTAAGCCTACTTTTTATTTCCTCTTTAATATAATTTTCATTTGTTAATATTACTCCTAAGTATTTGAATTTGGAAACTGGTTCAAACTAGTTGTTATCAATAATTAGATTTTAATTATTACCTAACACTTGGTTTCGGCCTGTAAGCATATATTTAGTTTTCTCTTTGTTAACTTCCAAACATATCTCTTTAGCAGTTTTGAAAAATATTTTAGCATTATTCTTAATTGTATTCACATCATCCCCCAGTAAGTCTACATCATCTGCATATGCTAACAACTGAGTCACACCATTTAATTTTAGTCCTTCTTTAGTTTCTTTTACCTTCCTAACAGCATATTCTAAGGCAAAATTAAAGAGCAATGGAGATAATGCATCTCCTTGTTTTAACCCATCATGAATTGTAAATTTGTCAGACATTAATACCCACACGAATTTTACTTTCGGTTTCACTGGTGCATATTTTTATCATACTAACAAGCTTCTTAGGTATTCCAAACTCTACTAATATATTATATAATTTATCTCTTTTGACAGAATCATATGCCTTTTTGAAATCAATGAATAGCTGATGGACATTTTGATTATATTCCCACTTTTTTTCAACTGTCTGTCTGATGTGAAAAATTTGATCTGTAGTTGATCTGTTACGTTTAAATCCACATTGATAATCACCTATAATTTCATTAGCATATGGTGTTAGTCTTGTTAAAAGAATGTTAGACAATATTTTGTATGTTGTTGAGAGTAGAGAAATTCCACGGTAATTATTGCAGTTCATTTTATCACCTTTTTTAAACACAGGAACAATTATGGATTCTTTCCACTGTTGAGGGATTTCTTCTTTATTCCATATTAATGGTTAGCTACTTGCACACTTTAAAGCCTAACAAACATAATTTTGGAATATACACTTCGCGCGTTTGATGCACAGAAAACAAATATTTGTCAATGAATTTCTTTTCCCCATCAAGCTCCAGAGACAGCGACAAATCTTTCTACGCTGTTGGTATCCAAGCACCGGTGGAACGCTGGAATTAGTGCATTACTGTAGAGGAGGATGACATGAGAAATAAAAGTATTTGCTATTCGTCCAAATATGTTCAGTTATTCTGAAAAATCAAAACTCCAAGCTTGACTCGAATGCCTCTCATAATGTAAAGAAATGTAGAGAAAATAGAATGCAACATGTTCTTGTCATTTGCGTATTATTCTAATAAATAAAATCTATGACGCGAAATGTTCATGCTCTCTACGCTAATAAAGAAGCCAGATTTCAGTTTGCAATAAGCAATCATATTTCAGCATCAATCACAATCTATACCGTCTTTAAGGGCAGATTGACCTACTCTCTGGTTCAAATCGTGGACGGTTTTGAATCACGTCCTGAACAAGTGTTGTCTTTGGATATAATTGTGACTAAACGAAAAGTGCCTGGCTTCATCTCTCCCATTTTATGCCTTATCAATTCTTCTTTCCTGACATCGTATCAAAGTATAAATTTCCATCGTTAGTGGAAAATCAAAAGCAAAAAATGCCAGGGAAGGAGTCTATCCCGTAGTTAGGCGGGAGAATGTTCCCATCCTCACATGAACCTTCCTGACATTGTATTTGTTTTCATCTTCCAAATTCTCTTCCGAAGCATTCCTTCATTTTATTATCAGAAAAGGCAATGAAAGTAAGGTTCGCAGTCCAGCAATACAGAACAAAGAATTACTGAAATTCATATAATCTTGGGTGGCATTTCAAAGTGATAACGGTTGTGGAGGGGCGGTGCTTCCCCGGGACGTAACCCTTTTTATTTTCAAAACATTGAAATAAATTACCATCGCTTCTGTAAAACTAATATGAATATGTATGCGTAATTTTATACTAATCGCAGATTGGATTTACGGTTTAAAGTGAGATCGGAACCACTATGTGTCTCCACCAGGTATCAAACCCGAGACCACGATGTTATTGCTACGCCATTGGGGATTGTATTGATTAGGAATAACAATGACAAACTAAGGAGCAATTTTTAACTGATAACATAAATGGTTTAAAATTATTCTTTACAAATTAGGCAAGACGGCACATATAAACTAGTCTTTTATTAAGGTATGTATGTTCAGAATTATATGCAATTATCATAACTTTATGTTTAGAGTAAACATCTAAATATAGTTACTGGAAACAACTTGTGACCCCCTCCCCCGGTTGGGCCTAGATATTAAAACGTCAATACACCCCTCCCTCTTGCACCTCGGGAAACATAGTGATTATAGTAAACAAAGGTATAATATTATGTTGCGGTTGATACCAAAAAACTGTTTAGCCTTCATGTATGCAAATTCTTTGCATTCTCCTAGCTACTTGTTCAAGCCATTAGAATGAGCGGTAGAATTCAAGTCCAATCAAACACGGATTTGTTTCTTTTTCCTTTAGGTTATCACTCGTCTTTCGTTTTCTATAATGTGTATTTCACAGTATAAAAACAGAATTTTATAATATAAAGTAAAAAATTATTACCTCAGAGTAAATGTCAAAGAGTTTGAAAGCAGCCATAATTTGAACATATTTTTCCAGTTTGAATAACATCTCGATCCTTCCATTCAACACGCAGCGCGGATTGGAATCAAAGGCACCAAAACAAGAAGAAACAGGTTTTCAGATATCTTTACCCCCAGGTCAATATTCTGTGCTAATAAAACTCAGTTCTCAAAATTGAAATGGATAGGTAAAGGGAGGAATCAAATTGAGAAATTATATCACCATTATTCGTATGTAGGTGCATATAGAGTGAGATGAGCGGGAAAAAAACTACCTCCACTATTCCCAACTTTTCCCCACCCCTTGCAAGTTTTTTTTGTTTGTTTTTCTTATCACGTAAGTAGTCAATACACGCTAATTAAAAAGAAGCGTCTAGAGTTTCGAACTCGGCATTACTCGAGAATATTTACCCTCTATTTCGATAATTCTCATTTAGTCTCAATCTGAAACTAACCCTAAAACGCCCTAAATGCAGTATGTATCGGCGCGGTCTTTAATATGATAGTTACCATGCACATATCCCCTTGCCGAAATGTGCACACATAATGTGCAATGCATCTGAAACATCCTTTCATTTCTTTCCCGCAACCTTCGCAGTTGGGGCTTGTGAGCTCCGCGTAGCTCGATGTCCGTTGTGACATAGCAGGCAGGTAGAAACCATCTGACTTGGCTCGTCCCCAGCGACAGCCTCGCAGCCACAGCTTCCCTCCCCGTCGTCCGGGAATTAGAATGGTTCCCACTGTACATGAAGATCAACTCGTAAAAGAGCTCATGAGCTACACTCTCGTACACAACCGAGGGAGACAAACATACGCGTACGTAGGTCTCAGTTTAATTTTATTTGAGTTTCGATTTAAGTCCACTTAATTGCGACTGGACCTAGAGTTTAAAGTGAGATCCAAACCACTTCATTCTAAACAAAAAAATCATTTGACAAGGGGTTTAAAAAAATCGCAAGAATATGTCCAACGACTAATTTTACTGAATCGTAAAATGGAAATCTTCACAAAACAAATCCTTCAGTACAGAACTGCCCATCTAATCTCTACATAGCACGTCGCGACATGGGGCAAAGACTCGGTTCGCTGCCTATGTGGGAAGCTGGACGCAAACAGTTGAAGGCGTGGCCGTGAGCGTGAAAGCCGACAACGCCAGGACACAATAAGCATCTGATTAGATAAGCGTCGCTGGTTATTCCAGCATTACAAATGAGCTGGCGCTGAACAGCCGGAGCGGCGAAACGATAAGCGGTTCCCGGAAGTGATGGATTTTTGGCAGGTCTATTCCAGGAAATGATTTCGATTCTAGGTAGCGTATGGGGTAGAATTTATTATGTTGAATTTACAGCGTGAGCACAAAACACTCCCTGGTTTTGAAAGTGTATAAGTTTAATACCAAAAGTAGTATTCTACAGAAATGTTCACAGTAGTTGTAAAAACTCATAAAGTTTTCGTGGCGTTCATTGGAATTACAAATGCTCAATGTGCGCGCCACCTGTTACTCGGGAAACATCGAGACGATAATCCAGCTCCAACCACACCTTCTCAAGCGTATCCGGTGTGATGAAGTTGACAGCTGTACTGATGCGTTCCTGAAGATGATTCAGGTTGTGGGTAGTGGAGGTACATAGACCTTGTCCATCACGAACCCCCGAAGGCAAAAGTCACAAACTGACATGTCCGGTGATCGTGGGGGCCACTTACATAGATTTTGATCATTGGGTCCAGCTCGTCCTATCCAACGGTGTGGGAGGTTGTCATTCAGAAAGTTGCGTACAGATTGATGCCAGTGTGGGGTGCTCCATCTTCTTGTAGAATGTAGTCACCTCTCTCTCTGCAGCAAGTTGAGGAATTAACCAGTCACGTAGCATTGTTAAGTAGCTTTCACCTGTGATTGTTGGCCCCTCAAAGAAGAACGAACCGTACACTCGACGCTCTGACACTGCACAAAAAACATTCACCTTGGGTGAGTCACGTTCCACATCAAGAGTGGCATGCGGATGCTCGCTTCCCCAGATCCTAACATTATGCCTGTTCACTTTTCCACTCAAGTGGAAGGTCGCCTCATCACTAAAAATGATCTTCGTCAGAAAGGTTTCATCGTCCTCCATTAAAGTGTGGATAGTCTCGCAAAACTCGCGTTGCTTTACCTTGTCTTGTGGATATAACTTTTGAACCAATTGCAGCCGGTACGGGTGAAAACGCAAACGCTTCCGTAAAATCTTGCTTACGGTAGTTTTGTGGCACTTGCAACTGCCTGTTGGCTTGACGTGTTGATTTTCTGGAACTGCGTACAAAGGCTTCTCGCACACGCTTCACAATTTCCTCAGAGATGGACGGTCGGCCAGAATGTTCTTTTCTTTGATGACAAATGCATCCTCTCTCAAGAAATGTTTTATGCCACTTCAGAATGGATTTGTGTGTAGGTGGATCAACATTAAACTTCCGTTTAAATGCACGCTGCACTCTCACAAAACTGCTTGTTTTGGCAAATTCTAACACGCACCAGCTTCTTTGCTGCGGAGGGAACGCCATTTTCGATTTTACTGCCCTCTAGCTACCGAATTCACAACTAGCGATTCTGATAAGAAAGATATTAAAATATTTTGAGTTAACTGAGCTTTGGATATCAATTTTATCAAAATATTCAAGTAACTATTAATTTTATGACATCTTGAAACCAGGGAGTGTTTTTGTACTCACGCTGTACAATTGTTCGATAGAATACCACAGTGCCTCTTTAAAAAAATGTATATCTTTCAAATACATTATTATCGGTCTCATCGTGTGGTACGAGGATTGCTTCTGTCACAGAACTAATATATTACCTACAAGTTTTTTAAGCACACACTGCAAAGACTCAAAGTCACACTCTTCGTAATGCGACAGATATCTATACCACGTTTGTTGGAACCTGTCCCGTTTCCCGCGCTAGCGATCGCTCGACAGTCTGTGCCAATGAGAAACGAGGAAAAATTCGTCTGCTGGGCAGCGAGGAGCGAATGGAAGCCAGAAGAGAGGCGCTTACGTAGACGCTGTTGCGACGTTGCGTATTTTAATTGGCTGCCTGGCTTTGACTTTCCCCAGCACGGAGAAAAGCCAGCGATCAGCTAGCGCGGGAACCGGGACAGGTTGTAACAAACGCGGTATAGTCCATTTCTTGTCATACTCGAATCAGCATGTCTCCGGTAACAGTAAAGTTAACCTTATGCACGAATTCCGTATATATCAACGATTAACCGTCCCCGAAAAATGCGTTGAACTACGGTAACAAATATAGTTTCGCATATAGTTACAAACGAGGCTCTGGCGGCTGAACTAATTTTTGTTGTACTATCGTTACCGGCTATACCCGGAAAACCTATCCTAAGCATTTCCCAACTCCCGGTGGGATTAATGGGGTTAACAACCTGCCTCAGGAGGAGAAGCCAACGAGAGCGCGACAGTGGCGGGCGCGGAGAATCGACTACAGGGCCGCCCAGAGGCCGTGGAACCCAAGCCGGAGCCTGTCCAGAGGCCAGCCAGCCAGACCTGCGCCCCGCCGACCGTTCCAGCGTCCAGGCGATCCTCAGATAAGTACCTACCCCTTTATGGTGCTAATCCTTACGCCCCTAACTTCTCTCTTTATTATTCTATTGGAGTGCTTTCTAAATAAAACTCAGTACATTAACTATTCAAGTTGTGTTACGTTAATTACCTCCTCTACCTACGACTAATCGTCCAACCCTCAAACACAGAGGGTGAAATCCGATACGGCTAGGGTTTTAACGCCCCCCAATTGTGTCTCCAGGGACCAGTCCTGGGACAGAACCATAGCTCGTAACGCTATTGATATTTAGTGTTGGACTCGAATGCGGGAACTTTGGTAAGGAGATCAACAGGTGACCACGTAACGCATTCTGTCTTTGAACTGGTTGGCGGCTGGACTCAGATCCAATATAATTTGTCTTCTGTATGTTTCACTTGTGTGTGTGATCGTTCTCTTCATAGTTTTCGTCTAATCCAGATCTGGGTAACCAGTCTCTTTTCTTAAAAGAGCGCTCTCGTGCGCACGTGTGGAAATCAGAGCGTTCAGCTTCAGTGTAACGTTGTGATAGGAGCGGAAAGGAGGGACCGAGCCAGTTACCATGAGGTTACAATACTTGTATCCGTGGTATTAGAGAATTAAATGAATGTTTGCTGCCATATTCCTACGTATGTTCAAAGGTGCCCAAGTGTAGCATGGTAAAATATGGAAATACTTACCCTACTCCTCGCAAAATATGGAAATACTTACCCTACTCTATCATAAAGTATAAACATTGCAAGTTATATACCCCAGATGTTGCCGGGCTAACATTCTTTCTAGTATTGTTCATTTAACATGATGTTATTATGTTCTCGTCAACTTCACAAGGAGAAACATTCAATTTGAAGATTAGAAAATGTATCACTAACACTCACAAAGGGTGGCCACCTAGAGCTCACAATATAAACAAGTTTATATTTCGAATTTAATTTTTTGCAACAATTGGAATTTCTATTGAAATTATGGAGCATATCATTATAAACCATCTCAAAATTTACCACGAAGATATAGTGTTGACATAAATCATTTTTAAGGAAGAATTGTTATCCATGGGCTCGATGATAGCCCCCCCCCCACTCTTTCCTGGAAGTTCTATGCCAGTGATTGCTTGAATAGCAGTTATGTGATTGGCTTAGCATCATTATTTCACGTGCATCCGCTATACTGACGCATAACGACTGCGTATTTCACAGCAGAAGGTGAAACAAGCCTGTTACAAACTGGATAATTTACAAGAGCAGAATTATAGTAATTTTGAATTCCTTCTAGGAGAATTACGACAGTAATCCTGGGAAACATGATAATCGCCCTTACTCAAATTACCTGAACAGACTGTCAACTTTTTACTACTGCATAACCAGGGAAGTTTCTTTAGGAAGGCCGCTCCGGCGCAAGAATTAATTTCTTTTAATCCAATCTTGTATAAATTAAATGTCTTAAGATGATATTTCAATATGTGTAGCTCTATCTTAGTTGAATTCATGGCTGTTTTTTTATACCATATTTGAGGGCCTCCCAGATGGCGTAGTGGTAATGTCGTCGCCTTGTAATCAAGGGGTCCCTGGTTTGATACCTCGTGGAGGCATATTGGACAGAGGTTCGAATTCCACTTTAAACCATAAGTCCAGTCCCGATTAGCCTATATGTGCATAAAGTGGACTTAAGACACCAAATCAATTGAATTATACCCTATTTGAAAAAAGGTGGCTTCTGAATTAGTTTTAGTTTTTGCTACTACTCCTGTATGTGTGTGTGTGTGTGTGTGTGTGTGTGTGTGTGTGTGTGTGTGTGTGTGTGTGTGTGTGTGTGTGTGTGTGTGTGTGTGTATTTATATTTATAAATACACACACAAACACACAAATTTAAAACACCCCTGTAATTTAATAGCGTATATGAAAAACAGAGCAGCTACCACGGAAATAAAGTGGGGCTTGGCAACCATGGAATAGTTTAACTTTCTCGAACAGCATACATGCGAAATTAAAGTCGACGCGCTAGCTTCGTTAAATACCGGCTGGCTTTGGAGTCCACGGAGCACGCCCACCAGCTGCAATAATCACATTCAACGCACAGTGTTGCCACACATCTACTCTACGCCACGTTGTCCCTCCGCGCACAAGCACCTTCCCACAGTCTCCACATTGAAGTTGCATAGTACGGCAACAGCGTATCCGCAGTCATGTGACTGAGACTCCACGTGGAGTAGACGAGCAGAATGACAGCTGCGTCCATTAGCTGAAGGTTGAGTGTGATTGGACGAAAACAACTCGCCCGCTGTTTATCCCCACCCACGTTCGTGGCGGCGGCTTTCTTCAGTTCTTCGACGTAAACGCGTGGACTACAAGTAACGCAAATCAGTGTTTTGAGAAGCTATTCAAGTGCTTACTTCATAACTGGAAACACAGTCCTTCCTTGGATGATTAGATTTCATGGTCTTTGAGATTTTGCCAATCTACAAACCCTATAATATTCTATCCCGGTAGTCTGTGGGGCAAGACCGCACATAACGGTAGATAATGGGAGAAAGATAGTGGGCGGAACGAAGCAGTACATGCTGCTGCAAACGAAAGGTAGCTACAGTCGCCTTTTCCCCTCCACGCAATCCTGTTACGTCGTACGTGTTCATTGGTTGCGCCGTTTTCAGTCACTGCTTGCGCAGATTCTTGTTTTCGTTTTCTCGCTCTAGAGATTCCAGGGACAGGGTATAGAATAGATTGTACATGACGTCAGTTTATCAACCATCTCCCTCTGTCTGTCCCTGCCCTCTTAATTCAGGCCACATCTGCGTTTCGTCAAGCTTCTGTTAACAGATTTCGAAACAAAATATTGAAGTGTCTTATGAAGGAAAGTGACGAACAAGCTATGGAACTTGCCCTCCTTCTTGCCCTATTAACCATACATGCAATGCAGCCTTGTGAAACATATAAGTCTGCAGAGTAGTAGAGGAAACAGTCAAAGAGGGCGCCACAAGGGATCAATTGATATCACAGTGAGTCACAAAGCTCTCAAAATAGAGCTCGGACGAGGGAATTCGCATCTGCTCTTCAATATTTAAACTCTGCGTCACGTGATAAGGAACGATTGGATTTATTGCCAGAGGATCGGCTGGAATCGGGGTATTTGACTCCGGTTCTATTCCTGGGAACTGACCGTGATTCATCTCGCGAAGACGTAGGTAATGGAAAAACAAAAAACAAGTTCGAGATGCGTTCGAAGATTCAGTAACGATGAGTATGGATACTGTTTGGCCGCCCTCTGTGAGTGAGTGGTCAGCGTGACGAACTACGCAGCCAGATATTCCAGGTTCGAACACTGGTCACAGCGGTCTGTAAGGTGACCTTCCACGTAGTAACCCAATTGTCAAACTCACTTCCACGTAGTACACCCTGGACTGCATTTTGCAGACTAACGAGACTCTGGCGTCTGGACGTACGACCAGTGTAATCTTTGTAGGACTGTGTGTGTTTTGTCCTTATGTGTGCCGAGTGCCCCTTTACAACCTCAGCTGTTAATCGAAGTCAGAATATTTTAATATTTTAGTTACACAACATTAGAGTTATTTTAGTTATGGTAAGGGGCTGGACCCCGTATAAGGTGACGGGTGCAAAATAACCTAAGTGCTGACGCACCGAAAATTTTAATTTCAAATTGGTCACAGCATTATTATTCATCTATTTGTGCTCTCATACATTCATCATCATCGCCAACCCCCGTGGCGGAGTGGTTATCATATCACACCCGGGTTTGAACCTCGACCTGGGCATGTTCTGTTCTTTGTCAGTATCCCTTCATCAATTTCATCATATCATCACTCATCCTCATCGTCGCGATTAACCAAAAGTGGAAGAAAAGCGACGGAAAACAACCAAAACAGAAATACGAAGCTGCTTGGATGAAGTAAACAAAGTCTGAGTCGCACCCGAAACCTACGAAGGTTAAACCGTGAAATGAGTGTTCAACACACTCAACCATCAATGAAGTATAGAAGCCTTAACTGAAGTTCAATTTAGAATCATAGTTACTAGAGCTCTCGCCACGAAAACAGTCCAGTCAAGGTCACACCACCCATCTACAACAATTTCAACCGACGTAAACTCGCGAAGTGTCGACTGAGCAGCTTCGAAGAAGCGTGGCAACTCTGGAGGGCCAGGTGTGTAGCGGAGGCAAGGGGAAATTCCGACCTTGACTAGACTGTTTTCGTGGCGAGAGCTAAACCCCCAATTCACAAGGTTATTTACTTTTTCAGTGAAAATATCCGAGATCACTCTACTTCCTTCGGGTTAGTTTGCGACATTTGCATAAAATATCAGTTACATTTGGAATGTACACAAGAGTGTTTCAAAGGTCGCGCAACCCAAAGTTTGAAAATTTATATCACGATATTTACATCGGGTTTGCTGCATTATAAATCCTCATCCTTTGAGATATTTTTCAATGCTTTTAACATTATCAATTTATTCCATACAGAAAATTAAATAAATTAATAACTGGCGGAAGGCAGCGTTAATTTTTTTTTCCAGAAATGCACTTTTGAATGAGAAAACTATATAAGAAATTATCGGACGTCTGATGACTGATGCCATGTCAATCTGTCATTTGATGGCAACCGTATTTTGGGACCAAAAAAGGTATAATCCTCGTGGAATTCCTGGTACCGGGACAATCACAGTCATGTATTGCCAAACAATGTCTAATCTGCGACGTGCCATCCAAAACCGGCGAAGAAGAATGTTACGGTTTGGAATTCTGCGCATTCATGACAACGCCCGCCCGCACACAGCTGACCGTACAGTTGCGACAATTGAAAAATTCCGATGGGAACGTTTTAATCACCCGCCATACAGTCCCGATCTTGCCCCAAGTGATTACTCTCTGTTCCTTCACCTCAAAAAGTTGTTTGCTTCGCAACGTTTCGATGATAGTGAAGTTCTCAAGACAACAGTTTTCCACTGGCTGAGATCCCAGGCGGCAGATTTCTACGCAGAGGGTCTACGTAAACTTGTTTCACGGTTCTAAAAATGCTTGGAGCGTTATGGTGACTATGTAGAAAAATATCCAGGGTATGTACTTGTATATCATCAAAATAAAAAAAATTCTCGTTTGATTTTATTCTCTGTAATAACCAATCGGCCCTTGTTTTGGTCCCAAAACACGGTTGCCATGATTTGGCGGGATTTTCTATTACAGCAGCCATTTCACCTCTCTGCTACTCGCACGTACGCACCTCCACACTGAGAAATATACCTCTGTTGCAGTCACATGCTTCCGTTCACGCGCAGCTTCGTCAGTGTTGCCAGCCCCAAGTAAAAAATTATCGGCCCCTTTTTTTGACATGTACCTCGCATATTTTGTAACAACACTTTCAAAACAAGGAAATGTGCTTCTTCCTTTACAATGAGTCCAATAATTTGGCTAAAACTGTACTAATGTAATGTAAACAGTATGGCAGTGGTATGGCTCTGCAACGGAAAATGTGATGTTGCCAATTTTACAGCATAGATAGTTAAGTAGATCATGTGGCGCAACTCGCGCAAGCTCACACAGAACTCGAACTGCATCAAATCAAGGTTGATATATTTCTGGTGCAGCAATTGCCACAGTTAAACGTGTAATTTTGATTTCGCTGAAATTATCGTGTTACGATCATCTTAAGGGATTCATTTTTCGTGAATGACACGAATCGGTAGCCGATAAAAGTACCCTTTGATCAGTGGCGGCTGATGGTCTGCCTCTATGGGTGTGCACTCCAGCTGAGCGTCCAGAAGTGTTATCACACACGTTTTTGTGTAATGATGCTAAATGTATTGGCAACCCAAGTTATGAACACCTTCACTGAAAATGAGGCTATGGAAGAGTTATATTTCATGGATATTTTTTAAAATAAGATTTTTTTTTTTTTACAATTTTCAAATACCTCAGAGTTTCCCACCAATCACGAGAAGATCGATGTTATTGTGCTATACATAATTCAGCATTCGATAACTTGACAAAATCACTCAAAACATAGAAATACCGATTTACAATTTCAATACTGTTGTCAAATTAAAAACATATTTAGTAAAATCTTCCTCCCACCCCCAAGTGATAATGAACAAAAAGAATAATAACAATGGCGTACACCAAAGAAGCCGATCCAACAACTACATGGAGTAATTCAGTTGTAATCTATCTAGCAGTTGATTATTTCTAGTGACCGAACCAACATAATCAGGCGAAATCAAGAGAATACATATTTAAAAAAATAACAATACTCACTCAGTCCACACTGCCCTGTTTCTTGCTTCAGATTTTATCTTTCCCTTCCGCTGTATCTGTATTATATTACTGCAGTCGCTGCACGCTTTGTAGCTAACTTCCCTCCAAATATTCAACAAAGTTAAATATTACGTCTTTGCTTTCGTTATGTATAGTTTTCCCCTTTTATCATGAAATCAAACACATGAACAAGCTTTTGACAGTGCGGAACAATTTTGCAACTCAAGAGCAGGCACGCAATGGTAACAGATGACTGACATACCCTTCCTCCGCGCGCGTTGATAATTCGACTATACACAATTACAAGGACAGTTAATTTTAGCCAAGCCACTGCAAAGGCAATGCATGGCATTCATTAAAACACGCGTTTTGCTTCCAGTTGCTCCCCCCTTCCCCCCGCTCTCCTTGTTTCTTGCCCCCGCCATGCTTGGAACAGGATGGGCGAAGATACCATAAAATTTCCCTTTTCAAAAAGAAAAAATCCTTCAATTTGCAATGATTGCCTCGACTCCGTCACACGTTCTCGAATGGAATAAGTTTGCTACACTGCTACTAACACGCGAACCGCTGCGTTCACGAGTTCCCTAAATCCGCATGCAGAGTGCCCGCGCCAGTAGAGCCAATCAGCGTTCTCTACGCGAGCGTGAGTGAACAAAACTCGACTTGTGCGAGTGGGCCATGGTACACACGGGTTGATGTCACTGATCGCACGCTTCTCCACCGCCCTTCTTGGTGAAGCAGCGTGGAAACATTTGATGTTTTGAAGGAGATAGAGTTCAGTGAATAAGTATAATAATAACTATTTGCATTCCAGATTTATTTGGGCGTGCACGTGCGAATAGGCAGAAGCCGCTACTGCATTTGATGCATCCCTGCGTGCATTTTGATGCGTCAAAAATGCATCGCTAGCAGTAATGTGTTACTGGAGTCAACATAGTTGTGTCCAGTGGTCGAATTGGAAATAAATTACTGCCGGTATGCTCGTATGCACAGACCTGTATTTTGATACAATCCTTTCTTGTGTGTGATTTCATAAAATAAAATACATCGTTTGTTATTTTCTCTCTCTTATTACCAAAAATTCCGCTCCTTTTTTATTTGTGAACTGCATGAACTGTCTGAATTATTTTCAGTACTTATGTTTTTAGCACTTGGAAGTTCAACTTCAGTTGTATCGCGTTTTAACCACAAATCTAAACTAACTTTTTCACTTGTGACCATAGGCATAGCTACGGGGTGTGCCGGGTGTGCCTAGGCACACCCTAATGGGCTGCTTTATCAAAGAGAATTAAAGACAGATATTTCAATTAGAGAGAAAATAAGCGGAAGTTTATAAGAAGTTGAAAATGTCATTACTTGGTACAAACGTGTGCATTATCGCTGATGAAAAGAGTGTCTATAGATTTTCGATTTTTTGATGTCATTTGAGAAAGAAGATATTTACTGCACTCTACTCTGTACTGCAGCGCCATTCTTCTATACCTGTCACAAGCTGCACGTGAGAGAGAGCTTTCTCCAAGCTTACCCAAGTTTAAAACTAAATGAAGAGCAACTCAGAAGCAGCATAGATTGGAAGCCCTGCTCTTGCTATTTGTGGAACAGGAAAAAGCCTAGTCTATTCTATTGATGTAAATGAAGTTATTGATGAGTTTAAGATATATTGTACATTTTGACTGACGTCTCTTGTTATAGATGACGTCTATTTTGATGTATTTGTTTGTAACATTTATGAACATTTTTTGTGTGTGTGTGTAATTTCTATGCAATTTGATTTTTTCTACCACATATATTCAGAAATTTTCAACACTGTCATTTAGTGAATTTCTATTCCTTTACAAACATCAGTGCAGTTAAAGAGCCAAGTGATTGTGTTGCAAAATATGCTATTAAAAAGGTACAAGACCGCATTTTTTTCTTTGTGCACACCCAAATATAAAGTTCTAGCTACGCCTATGCTTGTGACACTCACACGCAAAATGAATATGTAGCACAAGTCAGCCCGTGACACCAACTGGATTAAAATCAAACATTTTATACAGTACAATAACACTTAAAGCGTATGTCTCTACACTTCAATCCACGACCACAAGAATCAAGATCAGAACTGAAAATGCGTGTATGATAAGTAAGCGCATAAACGACATGACTGTACATTTTTCCGTACAACATTTTAAATAATTTTGATCAATCAAACTATATCGTTGTTAAAGGAACAAACACTTAATGCTAATTTTTAATTCTCCTATGCAAAAAAGCGAAGTTTACATTATCAGCACCTATTTAAATTACTATTTTAATTGCAGACGCTATTGTTGCTTTTCTCATGTTTCTCATGATGACGTACGATTGATAAAGAGCGCTCGGGTCGGCCGTGAACGGCGGTGTGCTGTATGGTGCAATTCAAACGTGCAAGAAAGAGAGAGAGAAATGAGCGAGTACATTGCTGGCCATTGCATAGCTTCTTGTGCGATCACTTCCAATCAGGGGCGCCGACTTGTCAAAATTATTGGGGGGCTCTGATCACTGAAATAAATTAATGAATGACTCACTCCCTCCCTTTAAGTTTGGCCTCAGTGTTCGGAATCTCGTAAAAACCCACGAATATTAAAAAAATATTAAAATTTTCATTTACAGTTCGAATCAGAATGTCAATTGTTCTCGGATGGATATGTCACAGGTTTTGTCAACCATAATAGCAAAATATTCCCGACTTTTAATATCTGCTACCACGGAGCGCAAAACAGATCTCCCTTATATATCAATGATCTCGTTCTGAATATCATGCGAGAGCCATTTGTAGCCCGAACGTCCCATCCACTCTCCTAGTTCATGAACATCTTCTTTTGAAACTCTTTTTAGTAAAAATGTTAACAATAGTCACAATTATATACTTAGTATATAGTAATAAGTTATGTGTTTTGCTGTATCTGGTCATAGCCCCCCTTAAAGTTGATGGTCTAGAACATTACAAATGTGTTTTTAAAGTTAAGTTCATGTGGCACAATTCAGAGTAAACGTTACAAGAGAAGCAAAATAATACATTAGATTCTCTTAAGCAAAATTATTTTGAGACTCCGCCCCACATCGTTAACATTGGGGGGGGGGGGGGTCGAGCCCCCCCAAGCCCCATGGAGTCGGCGCCTATGGTTCCAGTAAATAACTGTCAATTTTAAAAGTTTACTGCCTGTATACTTTTTGGCATCTTAATTTACTACCGGTAACTACCGGCCCAATTAGATCACTGCTTGTGTCAACTGACACATTTTGAGTTCTCTGTAAATCTCCAATTTCCTGAATTGGCACCAATTCAGAGAAACGTGTCCGATGCAACTAGCCTAACACTCCTCCGAAAAAAAATGTTGTGTTTTAAGGTAGCCCTGCCGGTCGGTTCTGGCTATGGACCCAGGGGGGATTTGCCACTAGGGAGAAGTGACAAACACCATCGACTATTAAAATTCCTTAACATTATCATAATAGCAAAATACAACAACATGTCAAGTCCTTTACTTGCTTATTTCATGAAATAAGTTAGAAGGAAAGGTTTTCTAGCTTTTAAATAACTTCTTATATCATAATCCTATTTTCAGCACTGTATTTTAGCCTTTACTCGGCCAATGAGTCACATGTGACCCATAGAAAATATAGGCTTAGTCGGCCGATGGGTCAATGGTGACCCATCGTGCTGATTAAAAAGTTAATGTGCTTTTAGGACCTTCATACTTGTATGTGACGTTGTAAACGCTGACAGATGTTGAGATAAAACTTTGAAATGTCATGTGAAAGAAAATCCACCCACCAACCCCCTCCCCCCAATCCCAAAGTAACGTATGGAACTTGGCGCGAATTTTAAATTTGTACACTTACTTGACAAAAAATGTTATAACTCGTAGACTATTTAACCAATCTACTTCGGGTAACTTTTGTTTTGCAGCTAGACCATCAGGGCATGCAACAATGCAGGAATGAAAACGCCAAAGCCAATAAGAGGGGTTGGGCGGGCAGCGGCCCCCAACTTTCAGTGAAAAAATCATAAAAATGGGGAATTTACCCCCTCTTCACCCGCTATTTTTGAAAGGGGAGGCAAGCTTTAGCCTTATTTTCAAAGAATGGTTCTTTCTCAACCGAATGAAAGCCATTTCATGTTCCTGGGTACATTACATTATAGAATATGTGAAAAAAACTTCCCATTTTTATGATTTTTTTCATTGAAAGTTAGGGGCCGCGGCCCACCCAACCCCTCTTATTGGCTTTGGCGTTTTCATTCCTAAATGCTTGCATGTCCTGATGTTATAGCTGCAAAACAAAAGTTACCTGAAGTAGATTGCTCAAATAGTCTCCGAGATATAACGTTTTTCTGAAATAAGTGTAAAATTTAAAAATCGCGCGCAAAGGCGGCGGCCAGAGAGAGGTTACTTTCGAAAACCAGCTCTGCGGTTTAAAGGTTAACCGGAGTGCAAGTCTGTATGGCAGACTGCAAAGAGGTCACATAATAGTGTTCGAACGTAAACAATAGTTCCTCGAAGAAACGAATGTAAACATTTTGAGTGCCAGCAATTGAAAGACAAGTGGAGGGATATCGACAGTTGAAATCAACATTCTTGTTTTCCAGTTCGCGGCCAGTTTGGCCACCGTAATGTAGCGTCTGTTTCTTTACCTTTGATGCAATTGCGGGATTAGGAAACAGTTTCAGGCGAGTGTTATCTTGTTAAATCTATAAGTGTATTGTTTTATCGAAATTTCCCGAACGTGACCGAAGTCACGTGATCACAACACAAAATGGCGTCCATAAAATTAATGATAACCACACTTTGACGTGACACACTACCTAGGGTGTTCATATATAACCCATTCTACCAAACTGTGGTGTCAAACCTTAGATGTAGTATGGGTTGTGCCAATTTCGATTTTAGAGGCCCTACAGATGTTAGCTCCTTGACTAGAATATTGTGTTATTATTACAGAGCATGCAATTAGTGGTAGTGAAGTACCATGATTATAAAACTGTTAATAATAATAATAATAATAATAATAATAATGTCGACAAAAAATGGCCCAAAACACAGGACAGCCAGCCTATGGTCTCAAATTCTATAAATCCCCATCTGCGGATTTACCTACACTGGAACTTGGGTCCAGACGTTCCCTGAAAATTCATTTAACTCCGAAGACATCTCTGAAAGGGAAATTCGACGTCAAAGTATTCCCACAGACACTCGCAAATTGAGGAAAAAGTTAAATCCGTCCACCAGAGACCGCCACCGCATCCTAATCGCGCGGACCGCGGCGAACCACACTAGACGTGGTCTTCCCAGCCGGTAGATTTGAACCGTGGTTCCTGTAGAGTATCAAGAAAAAAAGGTAAAGGAGGGGAGAAAATGATGGCAAGATGTGGCAACGTTGCAATGCCCTGTTCGGGGATCGATAAGAGACCAGATCTGATTCCGTGGGAAGGATATTCTGAAATCAATCCATACGTAGAGACTGTTAAGGAGGGCTTTCAGGGAAAGCGGAAGTGCGGAGAAGGGGGGTTGAGTGGTAACTTTTTCAAGTATTCGTGCTCTCTAAAACCCTACATCAACGAACAGCATCTGGCGAAAAAGAGCTAGATGTCCGTTCCTTCATCCTGGTAGGTTACAATTTTGCATTTGCACCTGCATTTAGTGACAAAGACTTCACAAATATACGCTACACTGCTGTCATTAGTAAAAGTGAAGCCTGTGTTCATTAAAACAGATACATTAGAAAAAAATATGTCTGCCTTTTCCACCATATTCAGCCAATAATTCGATTCCCTTCATTTTATGAGAAGAAAGGAAACTTTGAACTAAGAGAAACAGAAGAAATGAAGATCAAGAAGTACTTACACATTCAACAGAAGACGGAAACAACCAAGGAAGAAACTAGAATTCCAACAAAGAAGGACGGAGGAACTACGGAACAAATTTCTTTTAACGGAGGAAAAATGAGAAACCAAGAAAGAAATGGTATCGTAGGAAGAAAGAAGATTTTTTGAGGAGACGAACGGAAGAAGGAACGGGATTTTCTAACGAAAGAAACCATACTTTCAATCTAAAGAAACGGATTAATTCGACTCTCAACGAAGATAAGTGGAGGGACAAGAAAGAAGCGAGAACTTGAACGGCGATGAACGCCAGAAACAGGGAAGTCATTAGATTTTAAACGGAGGTTAACGGAAGAACTATGAAGAAATTATACTCTTAACTGAAATGAGCGGAGGAACCAACTAAGAAATTAGACTTCAGCGGAGATGAACGGATGGAGCAATCATTAGATTTTCGACGGAGATGAACGGAGGAACCAACGAAGAAATTAGACTTCAACGGAGATGAACCGAGGAGACAAAGAAATCATTAGATTTCCAACCGAGGAACCAAAGAAGAAATTAGACTTCAACTGAGATGAACGGAGGAACCAAGGGAGAATTTAGACACTCAACGGAGATAAACGAAGGAACCAAACAAAGCATTAGATTTTAAACGGAGTAAACGGAGGAACCAAAGAGAAATTAGACTTCAACGGAGATGAACAGAGGAACAAAGGAAGAATCTAGACTATTAATGGACAGGAACGGAATAACCAAGGGAGAAATTAGACTCAACGAAGAGGAATGGAGGAGCCAAATAAAGCATTAGATTTCCAACAGAAATGAACTGAAGAACCAACGAGGAAATTAGACTTCAACGGAGATGAACCGAAAAAGCAAAGAAATCATTAGATTTTTAACAGAGGTGAGCGGATGAACCAAGGACGAATAAAGACAATCAACGGAGAAGAACGGAAAGAAGCCAGGCAGAAATGGGACTCTCGGCGAAGATGAATGGATGATCCAACGAAGATTTGAAACTATGAACGGAGAAACGAACAGATCTTCCAATAGGGTGAATTCCAATCGGACGAAGTTTGAAAATATTTTGAACATCCATTAAACTTTGCTATTCTGGCAACTGTAGGAAGTCTGGAACTCTCCTCATTTGACAGTTGGAACTTCCTTAGGCAGAGTGTATCTAGGAAGCTCTTCAACGTGCACTTACCTTGTCAAATACGAGAGGCCTGTGGACTTGTTCCGCCTGGTGTGACTCCATGACTCGGAGGGGCGGTGGGGGAAGAGGGGGGAGGCAGCACTAGCCAAACTCCATTGGCCTCTGGCCTCGCCCCGGATCCATCACGTCACGTTGTTCGTCACTTCCGGTTGCGGCGAGGGAATTGAGATGGGGTTGCTTTTATTTGCATGCGCCCTGAAAAATGTAAAACATCATGGAATTAAGAAATGCCTATTGAACCACGTAACAAATTACACAATCAGAAGTTCACTGAACCAATTAATACAAAGCTGTAATTATTTTTAAACGTATTGTTTTTCTAGCTTGTGTAGTCCTTCTTGTAAAACATGTGGGATATAATATGATACAAAATAGACGATTTTATAATACTAGTTTCACTAATATTGAGCAGACACACATGATATTACTACCAGTTTTATACTAGCCTCCTATGTGTGCCCCACGTGTGACACGGCAGATGTCCAGGCGGTAATCCCATTCTCGCCCAAACCCTAGCAAGCATGTCTTGTGTGACGTTCCCGATGGCGGCGTTCATGCACCTTTGCAATTCTGACAGTGTGGAAGTTGAGGAACGTAAACAAACATTGTCTTTGATGAAACCCTACAGGAAGAAATCGCTTACTGGGAGGTCTGGTAACAGAGGAAACCGCCTTCGGGGACGTCATGCACAACATGCTTGAAGTTTTGTGATCATAATGATCTGGATCATACATTCCCTTTAAAATAAATTTTGTTATAAATTTATTTGTGTACTCGTATGTATTAAGCAAAAAAATGTCCCAGGATTCTTGAGTGTCTTGCAGCAAAGGATGGTTGTAGGAACGGCCTATTAAACCGACACACGCCTTCGAAATGAAGAGGTTTCCACCCTGTATCATACTGTTTTATTCTGTGCTACTATATTCTATACTACAGTTTTACCTCGAAATAAAGGGGTCTAAGCCCCGCGACAGGTTAAGTTTGCAGCAGGTTTTATGTATTAATCCGCGCCAGAACAGCTCTCAGCATCTCCCGTGAGTCGTGCCTCAACCGCCGAGCTGTTTGAAAAAATATCGTCTAGGCGATATGAACTAAACGAAATATTGTCAAGATATTTTGGCGATATATATCGTGTCGGCGGTATATCGTCACGATATTTGGCGATATATAAGCCTATCGTGGGAGACGATATATCGCCCATATCACGATACGGAGAAAATATCGTATCGTGGGTCTATATATGCGAAAGGTTTCTGGAAACGTAACCTGTAGCGGGGCTTAGACGCCTGCACAATGTTTCAGGTTCCATTTTAAACTAAAGAATCAATTATAACACCATTAAGCCTTGTTTCCATGATATGAAAAACTCAATATGCTGACCAAGGTAGAGATTTATTTTATTATAAAACATAAACTAAACTTAACGTTTCAACCTTCTAGCAAGGTCTTCTTCAGACTCTGCACCAAGTACAAATGTAACAAGGTACACAACAGGACGATATATATATACACAAAAATACTCCACCCCATACTATTAGAAAGTTGTTCAGGAACAATCTAGCAGGTGGCTTTCCCTTGTCAACTTACTTTTACCTGAAAGAGAAAGTAAAGTTGACAAGGGGAAGTACAGTTGACAAGGGAAAGCCACCTGCTAGAATGTTCCAGAACAACTTTCTAATAGTCTGGAGGGGAGTATTTTTGTGTATATATATCGTCCTGTTGTGTACCTTGTTACATTTGTACTTGGTACAGAGTCTGAAGAAGACCTTGCTAAAAGGTTGAAACGTTACGTTTAGTTTATGTTTTATAATAAAGTAAATTTCTGCCTTGGTCAGCATATTGAGTTTTTCATAAAGAATCAATTTCGATGGGCCTATCCGTTCTTAAACTGAGCTTCAAGAAATCTATTCTATTCCATTCTGTCAATTTGCACTTCATTCTATTTTGAATTATTCTGTTCAGTTCTAATTGTCATATTGTATTCTACTTGATGCTTCGGTCTTGCCAACAAAGTCCCCGGGTTCGAATCACAACCTGGGTATGGGTGTTCTTTGTTGGTTCCTCTTCACTCATCATCCTCGTGATTAGCCAAAAGTGGAAGACATGCGACGCTAAATAACACAAAAGCAAGTATAAATCTATTCTACTGATTCTATCCTATTCGATTCTATTATGCTCTGTCCTATATTCAGATCACACGACGGAGCCCCATACAATGACCTGACCCCATAATTTCTAATTATAACACCATTAATATTATGTGTTTATTTAAACACACGAGAGAAACAGGACATGCCATAGAGTGGGATGAGGCTAAGCAGATAGAAAGGGAGAAGAGAATGCTAGTTAGAAAATGAAAGGAGGCCAAGGAAATAGAGAAGAAAGGAGAAGACACAATGAAGTGGAATGCGGGACTCAAGATATACAAAGAATGGATGAAGGTGTTAGAAAGAGTGGATAGGACAAGAGCGATAGAGGAGAGAAGGAAGAGGAATGTTCCACGAAACACCTGCTGGAATGTTCCAGAAAAAACTTTCTAATAATCTTGTGTCTGGAGGGGAGTGATTTTTGTGTATATATATATCTTCCTGTTTTGTACCTTGTTTCACTTGTACTTGGTACAGATTCTGAAGAATACCTTGCTAGAAGGTTGAAACGTTACGTTTAGTTTAAGTTTTAAAATAAAATAAATTTCTGCCTTGGTAAGCATATTGAGTTTTTCATAATTTCTGCATCCGCCCCTGTCTCAGCTCCATCTCTCCCCACCCTCTGCAATTTCTTTAATGCATCTTGGTTGCTACCGTCCCGTTCTTTAATTGGAGTAACCGCCTCGCTGGGGACACTTTCATCAAAGCCCTTCCGCGGGAAACGAGACCGGCGCTGCTGAAACCTGACACCAGAGCGCGCTGATTACGGCGAGTCCTCGCGCTGGATTGGCTCAAATGACTCGTTGCAATTCCCCAACGGCAGATAGAGATTTCTGCAAGCAGCGGCGTGGCTCTGATTAACAACTAGGGGTCACCAGGGTGCGTCCGCACAGCTCACTTCAAGGGACTGTGTGTGTGTGTGTGTACAGCAGGGACGTCGCCAGCGGAGGAAGGGGGGGCGGGCTCTAGCTCAACGTGAAATAGAGCACCCCTACTCACCCAAACAGGTTGGATGAGACGTTTTTACACATTTTTGTCACCTCCGGACTATTTCCTCTTCCCAAAACTGAAAATGCACCTGAAGCTGAAGGGTTCAAGATTCGACTCGCTTGAGAAGATCCAGAAGGCTGTGACCGACAAACTGAAGACAATTCCGATAGAAGACTTTCCGAGGCCATGAAGAGATTGAAAACTCATGCTGAGCAATGTATAGCATCAAATTGATCCTATTTTGAGTACATTAACAGTCAAAACTCATACGCCTTTGCCTTTGAATTTGTTATTGCCTTAGTCCGGGAACTTATTGACCGCACTGTGTACATACTCGTATACAGCATCGTTTCTCAACCTATGAGGCACGACCCACATCTGGGTCCCGAGGGCGTGTTTGGTGGGTCGCGAAGTCGGGCTCGAAAATGTATTTACTGTGTCTTAAGAAACGGTTACATTTAAATTACTAAGATACATTATTTTAACAATTTTAATTGAACCAGTGTTGTATGTAGTCTAAACTCTACCTTTCTGTTCCAGCCGGCATATTTCAATTTGAGGATGTGTGTTTAGTTAGATGTTAGAAAAGAGTAAATTAGTCTTCAAAATTACATATTTACTTTTCTAGAATGACGTATGTGTAAATTGTTTAAGCAAGCGTAAAAGGGAGCTTCGTAAAGTACTCGACGTTAGCAAAAATATGATTATAAACTGGGTGCACACCCTTGGAAGTAATTCTGCCGGCGCCCATGCTTATGGATCCCATGAGGTGTAACATCAAAAGTTGACAACCACTTGTATACAGGGGTAAAACAAGAGAAGTTGACAGAAAGAAAGTAATTTATGTTTCTTTCATGTCCGCTTTATGCACAGATAGGCTAATTGGGGCTGCGTTGTAGTTTAAGCAGGATCCAAACCACCATGTGCCTCCACCGGGTATCGAAGCCGGAACCCCTTGCTTACATGGCGGCGACGATGACGCTACACTATCGGGAAGGCAACAAAGAAAGAGAAAATGTAGAAACAGAGGGAGAGGAAGAAAGATAGATAAGGAAATAAAGACGATATAAAGACACAGGAGAAAGGAGAGAAAGAATAGGAGAAAATGAATGATGTGAGAGAGAAAGAAATGGAGAATAAGAAAGTTAGTGACAAAGAAAGAAATGAAAGAAAACGAGAGGAAAGAATCTGAAGGGAGAAAGAGAGATAGGAGAAAGAAAAAGAAATACGGGGGAAGAAAGAGAAGAAATGTGAAGAGAACGAACGAGTAGAAAGAGTACAAGCAAGAAAGAGCTAGAAACAGAGGAAAGAGGTAGGTACACGAAGAAGATATAAAAGGAGAAAGAAAGTAGAGAATAAGAAACAAAGTGATAATGAAAGACTAGAAGCAAGAAAGAGCTAGAAACAAAGGGAAGAGAAGAACAGAAAGGAAGGAAAATAGGTGGAGAGAGACTGTTTATCTCCTAAATGTTTAAAGAGGGCTTCGCAGCTTCTAACTTCTTCATACCAAATAATATGAAATAAAGTAATATATATGTTCGATTGTCATCTTCACGATTAGCCAAAAATGGCAGAAGATAGGTAAAATAAATAAGTCAATTTAGCAATCAAACTGCTCGACTTTCACGATCCGTTCATTGTGAACCGGTTCCTTGAACGGAACCGTTCTGAGAGAACCATTATTTTGATTCAATTCACCGAAGATTATATTTACACCACGCCGAAAAGTGAGTGAGTGGTTAAGGTGCTAGACTAGTGGAGACCATAGGTTCCAGTTCAGCAACTTGATTCAGGTTTTCTGTAATTTTCCTCGCCACGGTCATTTTCTCGCATTATTTGTCCTCTTGTCATTCATCAAAAACATAGAAAATATATATTAATTTTGAATTATGTTTGTGAATATTTGAACGCAAATTTTAAAAATGATATATTTCAAGTATGCCAAAAATATTTTAGAGATAATTAACCACGTGACATAACTTGACCTAAAGTTTACACAGTCTCTTTAGTGCATGTTTCCCAGTGTGTCATTTTACATGCACAAGTTTAAAACAACACAACAAAACATGTCTCCTTCAGGCAAATAAATCCTCCCGTTCCGAATTTATGAAGGTAATACAGAGCAAGATAGTACCGTTACAATTAAGAGGAGGTATCAAAAAAGTCTGTGTTTCGTGGCATGAGATTCGATGACCTACAGGAAGTTAAAACAGCTGTGAAACGGTAAGGCAGGAAGTGTTCTGTGGAATTTTTCCACACTGGTTTTGAGGGTTGGATAGAACTCTGGCACAAATGCATCGAACGTGATAGAAAGTGTGTGGAAGGGTAACTCTGAGTAGAGGACCCTACAGGCAAACTATATGTATGTTCATTGTTTCAATCTTTCCATTATTAAACAAATTATACCTCAACAGGCAAAACCTTTTCATATCCCTACTGTAAAAGAAACTCTTTGCTAAGGCTCACTTTATACGGAAGGATTTCCTTCAACATTTTTCCTAGCATAAATGTTTAGTAAATGCTTCCAAAAATATTATAGCATTCTTTATAGCACGGTACATTACGTGGAAACATTTTATGTAACACACTGGTTAGCATTTGATTGATTGATTTGGTGTTTTAAGTCCACTTTATGCACAGTAAGGCTAATCGGGACTGGACCTACAGTTTAAAGTGGTATCTGAACCACTATGTGCCTCCACCGGGTTCGAACCAGGGATCCCTTGATTACAAGGCAATGACGCTACCACTGCGCCATCGGGTAGGCCCTGGTTAGCATTTGAGATTGTAATGGAAAGAGTGCATAAAATGGATAATAAATTCAGCATTAACGGCACACCAAGTCGCAGGTTTTAATTTCATAATAGTTTTTCATTTCATAACTAATACATTTAAAGAGGAAGAGATGAAATTTAAGAGGAGATGTTATTTAGAGATATCGTGTAAACAAACACTCTTCACATTTGTTTCTAACATACGTAACCATAATCTCTCCTATAGGTGGGTTTCATGTGACGTCAGGATCTTCAGGGTCTTATCGTTCCTCTAAAGAAATAAAGCGTTTTTCCCATGTATTGTTTGTAGTGTGCAAGAAAATATCGTGAAATAACGTAAGCTTATGTTTGAACAAGCAAATACTGCACAATGTACCATCGTAAACAAGGTTCAAATTTCCCGCCCGTCCACTTGAATTAGGTATCTTTACAAGAACTGCCCTTCACCATGGCTGCTCGATCCCACAATGCAACAGTTTGTGACGTAGATGAAACACACCTACATTTTGAGATATTTCTGTTCATAAACCAACGTCCAGTATTTACAATTGAAGCAACTAATGTATGTACTATAAAGTGTGTATTTAAGCAGGCACATTGATTTGTACCTAAAACAGATTCGTATGCAGAAGAAATAAACTTGTTTCTTCTCGGTTAAATACTCATTAGCTTTTAAAAATGTGATACATTGTTTACATCGCACTCTGACGTTATTACATCTGTACTTGTGACGTGGAGCTCGCTTCTGATTGGTTATGCTACGAGAGATGCTAAGACAATTAAGGCCGATTCTATTTGTGAAATATGCAATCAAAATGCTATAAGATTTCTTCCCTTCAATTTTGATCGTAGCAGGAATGTTAAGAAAATGCCGTATTGAAGACTAATTATTGAATAAGTAATCAAAGATAATCAGAAGTTAATCTAAACTTTCTTCAAATAACTAACAGTTAAAATATCAAAAGTCTTAACAAGTATAATAGGTAGCAAGTGAGTTTCTCGTTATAACCATTGTTTCAAAACTCACTGACACTAACTTTCAGGTACCGATAAAAAAATGTTCTCAGTGGAAGAGGAAAGTTTTAATAGATACAAACTTCATACCAGAAATGGAAGTTAACTGAAGTTAAAGGTAACCCCGCTACGATATTAGACTCTTGAGGCGAGTTTCTGGGTAAAACCAAGATTTTGGAGGCGTTAGAAGGGAAGTCTAGAATGGAATACTAAGAAAAGAGATAATGCCCGAGGGAATAAAGATCTGCATTGCATTTTCTGCTGAAGAAAGTGCACTTAAACGCCAGGAGGCCAATTAAAATCACACAAAGCCTGGCGGAAATACATTTAGCAGCGGAATGGAAACCGAACAAAAGGGAGAAAGCGATTTTCATTTCCTCTTAACAGAATACAAAGTATTATGGCAGAAAAAGAGCCGTGACCAATAATAATGTCCAATTATACTTGAATCGTCTAAAGACGAGGCTCAAAAAGGCTAAGATAATAAAAATATATGTCGATTTATGTACAGTGTAATGGCTGTAGTGATTGATATTCATGTGTCAACTAGATTTAACCAATCGCTGAACCGATACATACCTAGGTATAAAAAAGTTACATATGAAAACGATAAATACAAAAGAATACAAAAAACGGTACATATCAGAAATAATTATCAATACGTGCCGGTTTTTCAATGTGCGATTCAAGTCCGGGTTTGTCAAATAACTAGAGGTTACTGCAATTCTGAGTTTTTTCCACTTGCGGTGAGCTAGAGGTGTCAATTAACCGAATCCGTGCTTTTTCCGTAGTTTAGCAACTGTGAACTAGCAGCCGCGACGCATCCCATTGTTGTCATTCTTTCTCAGAAAGTTGGACAAGTTGGTTACGATCCTCTTTCTAAGATACTTTTATAAATTTACATCTTAGTTACAGATCTCCATAAATAAAGGACAGAACAGATTCCTACCCATACGACAGAATAACTATGTCTCTAAGCTAATTTGGGAACGAAGACTGAGTTCTTGAACCCTCGCATAAAGGGACACGTTCTGATCTAACTTATGTATGTACGCGTCGTATTATTATACTATTAATATTAACTTAATAATACTCAGCGGTGAACGATGAGACTCGGTGAAGTACACAGACTCCTCTCAGGTACAGGGATAGTGTTAGGCAAAGACAATATTCACAGCACAGAGAAAGAAAATCACATTACTGCCGTATGTATAAACTGAAAAGTTTTATTCTTTATTTATTGCAATTATAATGCAACTATACTTGAGACGAGGGCGAGGATTTCGCTTTGTCGATGAATTGACTCAATTAAAACGCATAAAACTCAATGCGTGGCTATCGGCAAGCCTATGATCACATAGGCCTAGCTTGCGCCCCGAACTACCACACCAAGAGATATGCAATGATAACTGAGCCAATATTTGCTCTTTAGCCTTTTATTTCCAAATTAATCTTTAGGCTAACTTTATTATTTTACGTAGAATGGTTGCAGTATTGTGCATATCATCAATGCATGGCTATCGGCATACCTATGTTCACATAGGCCTAGCTTGCGCCCCGAACTACCATACCAGGATGTATGCACAACACCAAGAAGTTATTTTTAAGTTTAAAAGCTTCGACGATCCGTGGCGAAAGTGTGATATTTCTTACGCGATATCCTCGCTTTTATACTATTTTCGAGAACACAGATTAAAGTACAGATGAATCATTCACTATCTACAAAAGGATACTATCAACAAAACTGACATCTATACATCTTTAGAAATACAAATTCGTATAGTGCACTCTTGCAAACATGAAGATACATTAAACTACTTATAACAAAGCATAAAATACAATAAACATTAAACAAAAGGTATACATTACAAACCAGGTGCGTTATTACATATAATAACTATAATAACAAAGAAATTACTCTTTCTTTTACAAAAATAAATACATTAGTGACATATTTTCTACTGATGACGTCACATAAAAATATGGATAATATCATCTGCCCCTTCCTTTCGAAAACTAAGTTTCAGGAATGAAGTTATCTACCTGGAGGAAACTTAGTTTTAAAGTACAAAGTCTTTCTTTTTATCCTCCGAAAAACACACGTTTTAGGTTATCCAAGTTAACCTTATCATATAATTATTTAGTCCTTGGAATTAGCAATGTCACAATATTATTTTCCACTTTGTCCACTATATAAGGTCCAATCCACAACATAAATAACTTTTGAATGGTCCTATCTAGTGAGGAGCTTAAGGAATGGTTTTTAACCATCACGAAGTCTCCAACTGTCACTGTCTTGGCGTTTCCCTTCTGTTTTAAATCCTTCGACAGCTTCTTCTTCTCCCTGACTTGGGCTAAGAACAATTTGGACTTCCAATCTGGTTGGGCTTCTTCCCGTTCGGGCCAATTGAAATGTGTTAGGATCTCTCTGGGTATAGGATGATTGAAGAATAGTTCAGCAGGCGAATATCCAGTAGTTTCGGAAATAGAATAATTAATTAACCAAACAACTTTTGATATGTATCGCGACCAAGTCTGATGTTCTCGATAACAAAATAAACGAAGTAATCTTACTATCTCTTGATTTGCTCGTTCTACCATGTTCCCCTTTGGATTGTAAGCTGTTGTGCAAACATGATGGATACCACGGCTTTTGGTAAATTCTTTCCACTGCTTAGAGGTAAACTGAGCTCCTCTGTCGCTCAGGGTAAACGTAACGTTTGGATAGTGAGCAAAATATCCTCTCTGAAGCGTATTTATAATTTCTGTGGTGCTGGCAGTCCGTAAAGCATATGCGGAGACAAAACGTGTACCCACATCAATAAGGCTCAAGATGTACTGGTATCCATTAGAACGAGGAAGCTTCCCAATCAAGTCCAGAGAAAGCATCTCATGAGGTTGCTTGGGACTGATATGAAGGGTCTCCTTGAGTATCCCCAATCTGTCTGGTTTACTCTGGGCACAAATTTCACAATCTCGGATGTACTATATCACGTCATCCTTCATGCCTTTCCAGAAGTATCGTACCGCAAGTCGCTTCAATGTCTTGGATACTCCAAAATGTCCAGCTTCATCATGAATTACTTTCAAGAGAGGTTGCTTCATTACCACCGGAACACACAGTTTCCAAAGGGACTGATTATCCGATCCTTTCTTAAATAAAATCCCTTCCTGAATGCGATAGGAACGATGCAATCTGAGGTTAGGTTCCTGAGAATTTAGAGATTGGAGTAAATTTTTGCAGAATTCATCTTCAGATTGTGCCTCTCTCCACTTGTCGATGTCATCTATTTCTCCTCTTTCGGCCCACAGGTAGTTTATTCTGAATGTCTGCTGGCTATTTTCAGGATGAATCTGGGGTATATCATCAGCAGGATACCGAGATAAAATATCTGCCAGATCGTTTTGGCGACCAGAGACGTATACTATTTTATACTGGTACTGTTGGAGTTTTAGAGACCAGCGAGTCAAACGACTGTTCCAGTTACGGGCGTCTTGTAACCATACCAACCCTTTATGATCACTGTAGATAGTGAAGGGCCTACCTTTCAAATAAACTGCATACTTCTCAACTCCAAAGATTATGGCCAAACATTCTAACTCATGGATGGAGTAATGGCGTTCGTTCTCCTTCAGTTTTCGGCTTGCATACTGAATGACTTTTCTCTCTTCACCATCCATCTGGAAAAGAATACTACTCAATCCTTTCCCAGAAGCATCACATTGGATACAGAAATCCTTTTCAAAATCAGGCTGTGCCAATTCAGCATCTCTTACAAGTTCATTCTTCAGTAGCTGGAAACTTTGTTCTTCCTCATCTCCCCAAATCCAACGTTGATTTTTACCTAACAGCTTGGTGAGCGGTTCAGATTTAGCTGCAAAATTTTCAATGAACTTCCGCCTCCAGTTGGCGAGGCCAAGAAATTTCCGAACATCCTTTCTAGTTTTAGGTTTAGGAAATAACTTAACGGCTGAATTTTTGTCTGGTTGGATTTTAATAGCATCTCCAGAAACAATGTGACCCAAGTAGGTAATTTCCTTTTTGACAAATTCACACTTTCGCAGCTTTACAGTCATCCCCACTTCTTGGAGTCGCTGCAACACTTCGTCCAGATGTTCGAGATGCTTGGAGAGTTCTTTGTCGAAAATCAGCAAGTCATCCATATATTGAGTTAGATACTCTTCGGTTTCAGGACCAAACACAGCATGCATGGCAGCTATGAAAATTGACACAGCACTAGAGATACCAAAAGGCATTCGAGCAAACATCCACTGACGTCCTTTATAGGAGAAGGCAGTACATGGTTGGCAGTCAGTTTTTACAGGGATCTGCAAATACCCAGAAGCCAGATCCAGATTTGTAAAATAACGAGCACCTTTAAATTTTTGTAAGGCATCCGAAATGGGCTCTACTGAATTCCGTGGAACACGTACAACTTTATTCAAATTTCTGAAGTCAATGCATGGGCGTACTGTACCGTCAGGCTTGTCGACTACAATTAAAGGGTTCAAGTAAGGGGAATTACAAGGTATTATAACACCCCATTGTCTCCACTTTTCTAATTCTTCCTCCAGGAGTTTTCTTTTTGCTATAGGTATGGGATATGGAGATCGATACACAGGTTCTGTGGTGGTGAGTTCAATCTCACACTGGAAGTTTTTAATAGTACCTGGTCTCTCGGAAAATACATTTCTATGCTTCAATAAGACTTCTTTCAATTGGCTTCTACCCCTTTCGCATAAAATCTCATTCGCATTGACCTTCTGCAGAATGTCGTCAGGACTAGCCGTCCACTGATCGACATGGGAATCTTCACGGACTTTTCTTACATACGTCCCTGTCGAAGATCCATTATTCACGAGGTCCTGCTCTACCGGAACTCCATCTACGGTGAGGGATAACTTCTCGCGCTGTAGGTCAATTCCTGCTTCATATTTCCTGAGGAATGGGTAGCCCAAAATAAAGTCAGCTTCGAGACCTTTCAAGACAAACATGTCCTCCAATAAATTTCTTCCAGCAATCTCTAGATATACTTGTCTACATCCCACAACTCTAGTTTTGTTTCTCCCAGTGAAATCAGTCAGCCTAACATCTGGACATGGTTGTAACTGCAATGACGGCAACTTCTCTTTAATCTTCTTCCAAATGGTGTAGCTCATGAGATTACATTCGCTGCCAGTGTCCAGAACACAAATAAAATCGACGCCTGTTACAGTTGCTTTAATTAACGGAGCCCTGGGCAAATTTTCCTTTCTAACTGCCTGTTGTAGTGCTCTATCTAAACTTTGTTCTCCTTCATTGAGGGTCAGCACAACAAAAAGATGATTGTCTTCACTATTTATAACGCTGTCATCTGTTCCCAGAGAAGTCCAAGATTTTAGCCCAACCATGATCGGGAACGAAGAATTCACGTTGGGCGACTGGCTAAATCCGACTGCATACCACTCGGATTAGCACTAGTCGAGGGTGCCCAACAAAAGTCTCTTGTTATGTCGACGCTTTGACGTTGCTCGTTCGTCAAACGTGAAGCAGAAGGTTCAAACGGAGGCGCCGTCGCTCTGAAATTACTGGGTTCAGAGGCGTTACGTGAAGAGTCACGGGAATGGTCTTCTGGATCAGATCTGGAACGACGCGGTCCACGTGCGTAGTTGTTCCTGCCTTCCCTTCTAGGAGGATTACGCCGCCTGTTGTAATTGGAATAACCATTTCTATGGTTCTGCGTAACTTGTCTGACCCGGGGGTTTTGGTTTCCAATTCTATTTTGTCTAGGAACATTTCCCTGGCCAGCACCTTCTCTATTCCACGAAGGCTTCCAACTGTCTTGTTCCTCAAGCACCTCGAACCTTTTCAGAAAGTCGGCTAGCTGGCGTACCGTTTGAGGAGAATTAGCTAGACTCAGACTGCGAGCTCTATATGGAAGCTGGGAGATGATTAAATTCACAATCTCAGGTTCTATGTAACGGGTAGACAGATTGCGGTAGGCTGAGTAAATAGACCAGGCATATTCCTCCATGCTCATACCGGACTGCTTTAAGTATCGGCGAGATCTCACTGCTGTCAGCTGCCTCTCTTTGGCCTCTTCTGAAGCATATTGTTTGCGAAAACGACGGCAGAAATCAGAATAGGATTTGAACTCTAACTGGTTTGCTCGAAACCAATGCTCAGCCTGGCCCTTGAAAAGCCGAGGAATAATTTCCAATCGGTATTCGTATGGAATCTGCATTAAATCAAAATTGATATTAAGTTCTTTTAAGTATTGCTCAGCATTTTGGGCTTCCAGGTCTCCCTTGAACTTCGACAAGGAATTAAGGTCTGCCATCCTTGGAGTTCCAGTCATTGCTGATCGCTGAGTTGTTGGCGGCGACTCATCTGGCCCGCTCCTTGAATTTCCATGCCTTCGTGTTCGCTTCCTGATTTTTGCTTGATACTGAGAGTCAGAGCTGGTGCTGGAAGAGGAGGAACTGCGATCTTTCTTCCTTTCTAGACGTTTCCTCTTTGCCCCTTCTTCATAATGACGATACCGTGCCATGCGAGATTCACGCTCTCTGTAACCTCTGTCATAGCCCGAAAGACTAAAGGTAGGTGGAACAGCAGACGCCACTTCATTAGCTCTTGAACCAGCAGCAACTCGTGGGCGACAAACTTGTTTGTCTTCCCTAGTTCTCTCTCCACCGGTTCTGTCCATCGCTTCATTTAGTTCAATGTTCATGGTTGGCAACGCTGCACTCTCAGCAACTGCAGACGGATGACCAACTGTTCGAGATCCAGTTTCTGTTTCTGTTTGCCGGGTGACGTGCATGGTCTCTAACTGATTCGTAAGCTGTTCTACTTGAGTCTTTATTTCCTCAACATCCTTGCTTCTCTGAGACACAACAACGGAAATCTGACCAATATCTTCTTGAACCTCAGATCGGAAACGTATTTTGTCAGTCTCGGCCTCGGTCAATATCTGTTCCATTGTCAGCTGTTTTTCAATAATCTTATTGCACTCCGCAGTGAATCTCGAATTTATATCCTCTACATCGATGCGAACACTTTCCGTGGCTTTATTTACATCGGCTGCCAAGCTACGCCGGAAGTCATCAAAGTCTATCTCTCTAGCCTGCCAGATTTCTTCAGAGAATCGCGCCCTAGTTTCCTCATTCTCAGACTTCAGTTGTTGAATCTCGCAGGCCATCTCGCCTATTTCAGCTCTTAATACTTTTATAGATTCATCGTGCTGCTTACCGATATCATCCTTTAGCAACGCACATTGTCTGAGGATATCTTCTTTTAATATGTCAGATTGTCTACAGATATCAGCTTTCAAGCTGGTAATGGAATCAGCTTGTTGTTTAATATCAGCCTGTAGTGCTTCAGACTGTTTACACATATCAGCTTTCAAACTGGTAATGGAATCAGCTTGTTGTTTAATATCAGCCTGTAAGGTTTCAGACTGTTTACAGATATCAGCTTTCAGTGCTTCAGACTGTTTACACATATCAGCTTTCAAACTGGTAATGGAATCAGCTTGTTGTTTAATATCAGCCTGTAAGGTTTCCATACTTTCAACTTGCTGCTTGCTAATTCCTTCAATCATGGTTTTTAAAGCTTCAAACATATTTAATGGATCAGATGTAATAGTTGTAGACAATGATTCACAGTCTTTACAAACGAAATCGGTAGCTTCGTGGCTTTCAGATCGAACATCTAAGCCACAACATTCATAATGTAGAAGCTTTGTACATTTCTTGCACACAAATGTGGTTTTATCTTTATCAATGTTCCGACAACAATCGGGAACATTAAGCTCTGAATTTGAAGCAAGATTTTTATTTGCGCTACGCAACTGTTTTCTTTCCATTTCGAACGAAGTAGTTCTGTGCTTTTCTATAAATATGAAAGTTCAGTGCTCTTGCACAATTAATCTCAACTTTAAACAATTGTCTTGCCCTTGTACACTACAAAATCGAGCCAACACGTTGAGCTGCCACTTGACACGTTCTGATCTAACTTATGTATGTACGCGTCGTATTATTATACTATTAATATTAACTTAATAATACTCAGCGGTGAACGATGAGACTCGGTGAAGTACACAGACTCCTCTCAGGTACAGGGATAGTGTTAGGCAAAGACAATATTCACAGCACAGAGAAATAAAATCACATTACTGCCGTATGTATAAACTGAAAAGTTTTATTCTTTATTTATTGCAATTATAATGCAACTATACTTGAGACGAGGGCGAGGATTTCGCTTTGTCGATGAATTGACTCAATTAAAACGCATAAAACTCAATGCGTGGCTATCGGCAAGCCTATGATCACATAGACCTAGCTTGCGCCCCGAACTACCACACCAAGAGATATGCAATGATAACTGAGCCAATATTTGCTCTTTAGCCTTTTATTTCCAAATTAATCTTTAGGCTAACTTTATTATTTTACGTAGAATGGTTGCAGTA
Source organism: Lepisma saccharinum (assembly GCF_977018435.1). Taxonomy (NCBI): domain Eukaryota; kingdom Metazoa; phylum Arthropoda; class Insecta; order Zygentoma; family Lepismatidae; genus Lepisma; species Lepisma saccharinum. The sequence goes on from NC_139242.1 coordinate 71,113,757, forward strand.
TTGTGCATATCATCAATGCATGGCTATCGGCATACCTATGTTCACATAGGCCTAGCTTGCGCCCCGAACTACCATACCAGGATGTATGCACAACACCAAGAAGTTATTTTTAAGTTTAAAAGCTTCGACGATCCGTGGCGAAAGTGTGATATTTCTTACGCGATATCCTCGCTTTTATACTATTTTCGAGAACACAGATTAAAGTACAGATGAATCATTCACTATCTACAAAAGGATACTATCAACAAAACTGACATCTATACATCTTTAGAAATACAAATTCGTATAGTGCACTCTTGCAAACATGAAGATACATTAAACTACTTATAACAAAGCATAAAATACAATAAACATTAAACAAAAGGTATACATTACAAACCAGGTGCGTTATTACATATAATAACTATAATAACAAAGAAATTACTCTTTCTTTTACAAAAATAAATACATTAGTGACATATTTTCTACTGATGACGTCACATAAAAATATGGATCATATCACCTAGGTATAAAAAAGTTACATATGAAAACGATAAATACAAAAGAATACAAAAAACGGTACATATCAGAAATAATTATCAATACGTGCCGGTTTTTCAATGTGCGATTCAAGTCCGGGTTTGTCAAATAACTAGAGGTTACTGCAATTCTGAGTTTTTTCCACTTGCGGTGAGCTAGAGGTGTCAATTAACCGAATCCGTGCTTTTTCCGTAGTTTAGCAACTGTGAACTAGCATGGCTGCCTTATCTTAAGATCAATCTCCAGCAGATACATTTCTCAGTCAGTTTGAACGAGAAATAATTCAATAATAGCGACATTGGTGTAAAAATAAACTTGTTTTCATTGGCCCAATTCAACTTATATGCATAGTAATAGGTAAAATAAAAGACAATTGACGGCAGACTTTGCTTTGGGAACTCGTACTGAAGTCCTATCATGAAGCAAAACCCTCTAGGCGCAAGTTTGTAGTGTGTGTTCTGTATCACGAGTTCAAACCCTGCTGTTGACCTTTCTCTTTTCGTTTATTTACCACGATTATACCATTGATTATATGGTTTATTTTTACGGGGTCCTAAAATTGTTATTTTTACATAAACGTCAGATATACATATAGTGTAGAAGTTGCCTACAAAGAATAAATGTTCAAGGAAAATATGTTACGTTCTCCCAAGAAATATGCACAAAGCGGGATAAGGATTGTTGTCAAAAGATATATGCATAAATTCTACATATATTTCCTAGTTTTTTTATCTCGTATTTTCTCTTTTGTTCTGTGTGAAAGCACGGTATTCAACTGCGTAATATCATTTTACATGTTGTGAGAACCACCCGTTTTAGGGAAAATCTAAATGTGGAGTAATTACTCTCCGTTTACACATATTTACTTGTAACAATAATTCATAATACGCGTACGTAAATATTTATATTTGCAATATAGACTTAGAATTTCCACAACCGCATGTGCATTCTTGTGGTTCTACCATTTCACGCCAGAGGAAATATTGATTTGAACTGAGATATCTAGATGGCAGAGTGATCGAATTCCTCGCCCCAACACTGCCAACTCACACTTATTTTGCTGGTTATGACTGAAGTAAACTCTAATATTTAGTTGGATAAGCAAAAAACTGACCAGATATTGAAAAACCGGTCCTCAGTGGTTTCATCCAACACGATGACATTCGACAGTCGACTCGCATAGCAACCATGAGATGTTGCTGAAAGACAATTCAATATGAAATATTCGCATATAATGATCCGCTGTTCAATTATTTAATTCAGCCCTTTCGCGGCAGATAATAATTTTAAACTTTATTTCCATTCGTCAGATGATGCTCAAAATTCATTTCTTTGCTTATTTACGATGGCGGAGTGAAGACAGACCTATTTCTTACACTGAACCATTTTATTCATTGTACAAGAAATATAATATATTAGAATTAGTAATTGTAAAACTTTAAAAACATTTTAAGTACAAGTGGACAAGAAATTTAAGCAAATTTATTATAATCATACATACTTTACCACACTAACGTGAAAAACTAAATATGCTGACCAAGGCAGTATACAGAGTCTGAAGAAGACCTTGCTAGAAGGTTGAAACGTTACGTTTAGTTTATGTTTTTAATAAAATAAATTACTGCCTTGGTCAGCATATTTAGTTTTTCATAATCATGGAAACAAGGCGCACTAACGTACTATTTATTTTTTTAAAGCGTTGAAATGTAGACAGAAATATACGTAAGTCAATTTAGATAAAATATTTTTTTCTATTCGAGTGGGGTGAGAAACTCTCTATGAAGTTGATATAAAAAGTTCTAAAAAATATCTATAAAATGTCATAAAATCATGTTAGATTTTAAAATATAACCTTGTTCGTACAGGACATAAGATTCCCAATTTCCATAATATAAAAGGTTTCCAATATGTCAAGCTAAGCACAGGTAGACGCTGTGCAATAATTGCATAGAGTTTATATATTTTCGTAACGTCTCTGATTGAAGCTTGGGAGCGAATCATAACTCCCGAAGTATCCAATCAACAAGTAAGCCGATGACATCATCTCAGCCCAGGACCTATCGGTAACTTTTTTCACGCTCTACGCTGTTGGTAGGCTCGCTGACCACACTTGTCGGTCACCTGGAGATGTTCCGAACATTACTCTGACTATACAACTGTTAAAAGTATAATTAGACTTCAGAAAAATCTAGGACAGACATGTGACGTCATCTGTGTTCGCTGAATGTGCTGAAACGGGGTTCCTTTTTCGTTCCGTCGACGAAATGGCGTTGAAACAGTGAAAAGGTTTGTAAAGTGATATTCACACATGTTGGTTTCTGGAATGCACTTTCAGTTCCGTCCGCCAGGTGGATCTAAAACAGCGTCTCTATTCCTAAAAGCACTTCGATGCGTATTATCTTCTGCCTTCGGTACACATCATGCCAGGCTGAACCTTAGAGAAAGCGAGACTGCCATGGCTTTGAAGAGTTTTATGAAAACTTAAAAACACGTTACGTTCCTGGAAAGAGACCGGGAACGAGTACCAGGGGGCGGGGCGTGGATGCAGCTGTTATGCTTCCGTCGCAGCCTATAAAAATTTCACTTCCTTCCGAAAGAGCGACGCTTCGCACCAAATGAATAGTGCAAAGCGAAAGCGCCCCCTCTCCCTTTTTCTATCTCCTCTTTGTTCCTTGTGGAATATTAAAGATGGGATGGAGAAGTGTCTGTTGCTTCGCAAGTTGGGGGAGGAGGAAGTGACGTAATGAAAACTCATACGAATGAATGCGGTGTTCCAGCTCTACCTGGAATTTTTTAAGTACATTTTCAGTGTGCTCGTGTCTTTCTTGATTGTTTGCTTTCATTTCAGTGCCTTTCCGAGATATATGTTCGTGCTTTTTTAGGCCTTGAAAATTACTTACTCTTGTCCTTCTGTATTATTTTAGGGATTTTATCATGACGAGGCAACACTGGATAGTTTAGGTCTTGTCTGGACTTGTAAATGCATATCTTGTTATCGGTCTCGTCTCGAGTTACATATATATATCGTTCTCGATCTCGACCTTAAAGGATATGTCTCAGTTTCGTCTATATATATATATATATATATATATATATATATATATATATATATATATATAACACACACACACGATAAACAACATTTACAGCATGTCCCCGAACAAACATTCACAGCATATACTCATGAAGGCTCTCGTTACGACGCTACGAACCTTCGAAAAACTTCATCTTAACCTGAATCTATGCTACCCCGCAGCACAGGTTGGCAATTGCCACTGGTGGATGGACTGTTAGAAACAAAAAAAAAAACAACCTGTAGCTTTGAAAGTTTCTAATGTGTAACAACGAATAATCAGATATCGTTATTGACTGTCACACAGACATTCGAGACAATTTAAGTTAAATTAATCCTTCCTCATATTCACAAAATGTTATCTTCTAAGTCTAACAGTTCGCCCTCCAGATATCGACAGCTAACGCACGATAGCATACAAGTGTGCTACAACGAGCCATACACGTATTTTGTACATATTTTTTTCCCCCGTGAACAGATTGGTACACTTTCAGCGCAAAACTTAGTTTCATGGTCCAGCTATATATATATATATATATATATATATATATATATATATATATATATATATATATATATACATATACAGTAAAACCTGTCTATCCCGGCACATGATGGTTCCGAGCAAAATTTTCCGTCTTAACAGTTTCCCTTCCTTCTTATACAGGGTTGACTTTAAATACAGTATAGAGCGCAGGAAATAATGGAAAGACAGATTTACATTTCGCATGACTTATAATGTAGAGTACTAATGCATGTAAGTACATGAATAAAAATGCGATACAGTCGCAATATGCATAGCAGAGATTACAATTATGTAACTACACAACATGTTGGTACACTTTTTACAGTATTGTAAGAACGTACAGTACGTACTTATGTATCTTTTCGAAACCGGGACCCCTGGCGTCGTAGCGCGATGTGCATAGAGAGAAAGAGAACGATTGAAAGATGGAATAAGAGAGGTAAAGAAAGATTGAGATAAAAGTGAAGAAAAAAAGAAAGAAAAAGAGAGATAACAAGAAAAATAGAAAGATGAAAGAACAAAGGAGAAATAGACAAAGAAAGGTGGAGAAAGAGGATAAGAGATGAAAGAAAGAAACGGAATCGTAACAGCTATGAGTATTGTAGCGCATTCTTTCATATCGACAATGTTACCGATAAGCGAGTGGCAACAGGGGCGTGTTCCACTTACAGTATTGCATTGTTTTCTTGGGAGCGAAAAAAATGAAGGAAGAAATTTCCGTCTTACTGAGAATAAAAACATCTCGTTGGTCTTTAAATGGTGTTCCGTTTCTGCGTTAATGAGGTTTTCGCCTTAAGCAGGTCATTTTCAGGTATAAAATCGGTCCGTTCTGGGGACTTCCCCCCCCCCCCCCCCCGTATTTACAGGTTTCCTTCTTATAGAGGTTCCGGGATATGCAGTTTTTAATATATATATATATATATATTAGTCGCTTTGTACATAAAGTTGCTCATTTCGGCGATTCGTGTATATTTCCATCATTAGTGCCTATCAGGGTTCCTTTTCAGCCTATTTGGGGCAGTTTCATTGTCTAGAAATCCATTTTCTACACATTATCACAGGTCATAGTGAGTATTAATCCGGGTTTAGCCCATTGCCACAGTTCGTGCCACAGTTCGACTGATTACCCAGTTTACAGAGCCTAGAAATGTGTTTTCTGCTCACTGTCACAGTTTATGGTGCCTAAAAATCAATTTATCTTCTCATTACCACATATGATGCGGATTGAAGAAACAGTCGCCGTATGGGATATGGCAGGTACGATAAGAAAATGTTAATACGTACGCATTTCTTCTTGATATATCCGTCTAAAGTACTAGTTTCACCTTTGACAACTTACAATAAAATTTTAGAACGGCAAGGTACAAAAACGTGGCTTGATTTCTCTTTGGTCTAATCGTGGCGACGAAGATGCACGATGACTAGATAGGATTGAACTACTAAGAAATACTCAAATTCAAGTCGAACTGAACCAGAAGTCGACCACTCAATGTATCGGCCACGGTATGTGATTACAGTGAACAGAACAATGTATATAATATCTTGAACACACAATATTACCTTTCAAACAACTTTCTTAAAATATGGGATTCTGTATTTCGTTGTAATCTGTATCAAAATGATTCTGCACCTTAACATTATCAGAGCTGGGTAAGTTACTCGAAAACGGGAACCTGTTACGGTTACTTTCTCATACAATAAATAAATTTAAATGTTTACACAAGTATGACGCCTGTTCTCCGCCTTAACTAAACGTATACAAGTTTAAAACAACACAAATAAATCCTCCAGTTCTGAATTTATCCATGTAACGCGAGTAAAGTAAAGAAATACCGTTACAATTACCCATGTGATTTATGTAACATGTTACTAACGCAAGTACCGAAAATAGAAACGTGTTATTGCGAGGGTTGTATTAGCTGACAAGACAATTCGATTCCATCATCACACTCATACTCTTAAAAATGGCCACCAACAAGACATCTCTTTCTACCAGGAAGAAATCGAGGCAAATTTGATCACATTCTATATATAGTTACACGAACCCACCAAAGGCCTCTCTCCAAAACTGGCTAGACAGAAAACCCGAGAAAGACAAAGGTATAAGAACTGAACGTATTGCCCACTGCTTCGATTTTATTGACTTCCCGTAACGCCAGCAGCGCCGTATCTGTGGCTGCGGGAACTACAGAAGCTCCCTGATGGCAATTTATCAGGCAGCTGGCCGGAGCACTAGGTATGGGACTCTCTCTTGAGTAATTCCAATCGATTGGCGGGGGGAGGGGGGGTGAAACTATCGTGGCTAAATGAGCCGAAAAGCTAAAGCATTTATCCATCTTCTGAAGGCTTCCATTATTAGTAACGGTTGAAATTTCTATGCGAGTGAAAAGCTGGAAATGAGTTTCCTTCCTAACCGCCAGGGTTGCTACGGAGCTGGGTTTGGTGTTGGGGTTGGAGCTGCACTCACGGAACAGCGAGTATCTTCTTGCGATTACAGTTGAACCTGAATTATACGTATGTCAAGGTGAAGAGAAAATAATACTCCCTCTGTCCCATAATTATAGTCCGGTATGCCAAAATGGTAGTACAGGAATCCAGACGAAGAGGCAGATGGAAAGCACACGGACGAGGAGAGACACAGTAGATCAGTCTTCAAGATTATGAAGAGGAATAACGTGACCTTATCGCAACGAGCAAGAAATACCGCCCAGACGTTGGGTTGCAACACACCGGTGTGGCACTGTATGGCAACCGGTCTAGCAAGGCACGCTGCAAATCATTAGTAGAACACTCCTTCAGTGAGTACGTGTGAGAAGAACAGACATGGATATACAACCCATGACAGGAAGCGACAGGGGTAGCAAGAACTCAAGGACAGTAAACGACAGGCAGTGTACGAGTTTCCCTTTGAAAACAAGTGAAGAAAGGTGCCATGACAATTGCGGCTGACAAATTTCATGTAGGTACGAGAACAGTACGTCACATTTGGCAACAGGGGCGGCAATCGTTGAAAAATGGGGCCATTTGTGCTGCGGTTGCATCTCGGATGAAAGGCAAAGTCGGACCAAAGAAGAAGGATCTCGCCCTACAACGACTACAGCACCTACCACTGCGAAAGCGGCAGAACATTCGTTCAATGGCAGTGGCGTTAAATGTTGCTAAGAGTACCCTACACAGGCGTGTGAAGGCAGGAGAGATCAGAGTTCATACGAATGCGCTGAAGCCATTATTGACTGATAGCAACAAGACGGAACGTCTAAAATTTGCCTTGTCAATGCTGGATCCTACCACAGTCGCTTGTCCTGAAAGCGGAAATCCGAAGTTCAACATGATGCTGCAGACAGTTCATGTGGATGAAAAATCGTTCTACCTGATGAAGGATGGTCAGAAATTGTACTTGCTGCCCAACGAACCAGACCCGCAGTGAACATGTAAAAGCAAATGTTTTATTCCCAACATGTTTCTGGCTGCCGTCGCCCGGCCTCGTTCGGATCCTGGTCGCAAGCAATGGTTTAATGGTAAGTTAGGCATTTGGCCGTTCGTCAGCAAGGAACCTGCCAAGAGGAACAGTAGGAATCGTCCTGCTGGTACAATGATCACCAAACCATTAACTGTTACCAAAGATGTTTACCGGGACATGCTCATCAACAAGTTAATCCCAGCAATAGATGCACAATGGCCTCGTGGGAGAATCCAGGTGTCCGTTCAGCAGGACAATGCGCGTCCGCATATCGTTCCCAATGACCGCGCCTGGATGGATGTTGCAGCTGCCAGGGGAATCACTTTGGATCTCCTATGCCAACCGCCAAACAGTCCGGACATGAATGTTTTAGATCTGGGGTATTTCCGGGCAATTCAGTCTCTCCAGCATCAGGCAGCTCCACAAACTATTGATGAGTTGATCGCCGCCGTTGAAACATCTTTCTCTGATCTGACACGCGACAAGCTCAACAACATCTTTTTCACTTTGCAGTCCTGTCTCATTGAAATTATGCGCCTCCAAAGGTGGGAACAACTACAGGATTCCCCATATGCAAAAAGCATACTTGAACCGCCGAAACGTCCTGCCATCTCGCTTGGAGTGTCCTCGAAACATTTACGACGAGGCTACAGCAGCACTAGATCTAGCTCGTTGATGGGATGACAACTTTCCTGGACCAACAATCTCTTTCGTCTTGATGTTTTATTTTGTCGAACTTCTTGGTCACTTTGTATTGATCCTGGATTGATTACTCTTTATTTAGGTTCTTTTGGATACTTGATAGGCCAATTTGTACTGATCCTTGAGTAATAAAGTTGTATGACTCATTCCCGTGTCTCATTTTCTTCTTCTGTATACACCAATGTGTCAGTTTGAATATCGGACAATTATTATGGGACAACAAACAAAGGTGTACCGGACAATAATTATGGGACAGAGGGAGTACGTATAACTGAGAATTACTTACAAATCAGATTTGGATACCTAGCCATATCATTATTAATTATGCTGTAATTGTATCTATTTTGAGGAACAAGATATACGTAATACAGGTTATTTATGTCCTAAAGAAACTCGTAGATACATTGCAGATATGAAATTGCTATATAAGATTATAAATGGAAACTTAAGATGCAGCATCCCACTCCACGAACTTTCACTCAGAGTGCCTAGACATAAAACACGGAGCATGAAAACTTTCCACACTGCAACTCCCAGGCTCTCACTCATACAACGTTCACTATTCCATAGGCTACCGAATCAGTTCAATATAATCTCAAACCAAATAGATATATTCAGTTTTTTTAAAAAAAAGTAAAGTGTTCCCCTGTGCTTAGCACCACGCCATGAAAGCGTATAGGGGGTGTGGGGGTAACGCCCCACACTTTCTTGATCCGGTCGCGAGTGGGGTTGATGTGATCAGCACCACGCCCCTGACCGCCTTTACCCTCCAGGGTTTCCCCCAGGTACCCATGTTATTCGACTCTGGGTGGGCGCCGGGGCCGCTTCCAACGTTAGAAAAGTTCCCGGATTTGAACCGGCCGGGGATCAAACCCGGGACCTTTAGCATGGTAGTCAGACGCGTTACCGACTGAGCCAAAAGAAAGGATATTCACTTCATATTCATTTTTTATCAGCAACATAGAACAAATTGTACATAAGTAATGCTTTTGTGAAACTGATCTATTTAGCTTGGTACTTTTTTGGCTTGTTTTATTTTGTTTATTTTATGTTATCCTTTCTTTTGTGTTTTTAATCTTAGTCTATTGTTTTACTGTTGTTTCTTTCTGGTTTAAAATGGCTTCTGCTGTACTGGAAATTTCAATAAGTAAATAAATTTCAATTTCAATAAATCAATCTAAAAGTTTGATTCTTAAATACATTACATTTGCAACTTTATTAGTGAACACTTTGATTCTGAAATACTAAAGTAGAAAATGTAGTTTCATAGTTTTACTATTCAATTTGAAAAAATCGTCTGTTAGTATATCTTTTACTAATGACTGTACAAAATGTGGCGTAAGCTATGCCTAAATCTGCAGCTATTCCACTTCACGCATAAATTTACTTTCTGGTCAGGCGTGTAACTTTTCCTCTTACTGCCCTGTATGTCCGACCAGTAGCAACCGAAAACTGTTACTTCGGTGACATTCTTGTAGCTTGGTTACGTACAAATCAACTGTATTTTATGAAAATTAGTACCTATAACACAGAATTACATATAAATGCATTACGTACAAATAAGATTTAATTAACATGTTTTAAAATTATATTTTACCGAGACCTACAGCAATTTACGTATAAAACAGAATTATGCAGAACTGAGTTATGTATAAAGCAGTCTAAACTGTATTGGCAGAAATATACGAATTCTGCAACTTTCTGTCATTTCAGAGTGTTTAACTTCCTTAATTCAAATCAATTATTCCAAACGCTGGCAAAATTAAGATATATACTTCTGGGTGTTCAAATAATCTTTTTACAGAACCACGATCTTCCAAAGTATAGATGGAGCTAGTAGAAACGTACCGATATCTACCCAGAAAAAAAGAGATTTAATAGACATTTCTTTCTCTTTTATTCAAGCAATTACTGAACAGATATAACCTATTTACAAGAAGATATAACCAAATCACAATCTCAAAATGTTGCAATTTTACAAATCAAACATAATTCAAAATCTTGGAACTCTGAGAAAAGGGTAGTAATACGTACACAAATTAACGTAATTTATTTCAGAAGTAGTAGATCACCTTTACCATATCTAACCTTAAGAAGCGTAGGTTGAATAGTAAGTACCTCGAAATACTATAACGAAAAGAAAAGAAAAGGGTCTCCATAATTTCACGGATGACATATTTATATGAATTTAGAAGAGAATAAGCGTTTGGAAAATCATTAAAGTTATTCTTTCTTAATTTACTCCTCTAGTCCTGTAGGTTAACAAATATATCTTTCACTCGCAAATATTTAAAAACCAGAGAATTTGGAGGAGCGAACGCCTCACCTTACGTCCACCCCCCAAGTTAGAACTATGATCCGCTGTGTTCTACTTTATCGGTCATGGCTGTTGTACGGGGTTCGAGTTCCGATCTGGACATGGGGGAATCAATTTCATCATATCCTCACTCCTCATGGTCGTGATTAGCCAAAAGTGGCAGAAAGCAACGCTAAAATAAATAAAAATCAATTCAAAATTCTTGATGTAAATATGTTCTACATAATATATAATGTAGTAATAAGCATTTGAAAATTTCTCAGGTAGCCTTTGTGAACTGAGCAACAGTATTTCATGTAAGATGAGTGCCCACTCTTGCCCACTTGTGGTGACGCCATTGATACAGAGTGTAGCTCGCAGTTGCTTTTGACGCAGCCAATCGGAGAGACGCGAGGAAAGTAATTTGATAAGTTCATTAACAGCAGGTGTGTTTTTCGTTGCCCAACATGCAATGAAATATTAGGCCTGTTTATAATTATATTATCAAATTTGGATGCTAATTACATCCTGCGCTAGTAATTGCCGAATCATTTTTCTTAATTACGTAATTTGTTTGCTGTGCAAATTAAAATTAAAATGGCTGGTGGCTTTGACACCAGGTACTCGCCGTTATACACTGCTGTATACCTGACACGATCTGGTCAATGTTATTATATCTCCCCACCACTTCCCCCCCTTAATTTGCGTCCTTTCATTAATCGTAGTCTGCGAGTGATGTGGAGGAATTAGATTGCATTTGTTTCCACCAATGTTAAAATATTTAACGAGGAGAGAGAATTGGAAGCTAGAATTAAAAGTAAAATATGATAATAAAGTAGTTATTGCTAGATACATTTTCAAAGTAAACTAAATTTCACATTACGTTAAGTGAAAATCATCTAATTTGCATTTGTGTCTATTCTTGTGTATATAATAATTATAAACTCTTATCCGTCCAATTCTTATAGTAAGGTTAGATTTCTGGTAATATATCGTAAGTGATTTATTTTTCCAAGCTAGCTTAGTCAAAGTGAGAATAGCAAACCTGTTTGTTGATTTATACATTACGTTAACTCGGAATAAGGTAAGACACGAGAATAACAAATATAATTATATACTGTAACAAATCTAATTTAATTCTTGTCTAGTTCCAGATTTGAAGTTTGAGCCTTAAACACGTTATATCAAGTGTCTCAAAACGCGAGAACGGTTAGAAATTCGAAGAAATATGTAAGAAAACATTCATTTTATTAAGTAGAACATTTTTGTTTGAAAGGTTTTCCTGTCTGCAAAGATTAAACAAATATGGGCTAAAATTAAAATTGGACGCCACTTTGCAATATGGTGGACGTGGCCAGACTCAGATTTTAGATAAATTCAGTTAGGATATGCTTATTGGTAAGGTAACTGCAGAATTTCGGTCAAATTACTTGCATGTACTTTTTATTGCTGTTCAAAACTGTTCTTAATGCACTATTTTTGCATTGAGTTAAGTGAGAATACTAAGTGAAATCTGATTCTTCCGCCTCTTAGAAATACCTAGGTATAAGGCTGTTTCGTTCGGGTCTGTTTTAGCAACTAGAAGTCTATGAATGAACAGATTATATTAAGGAATGTCACATTTCAAGCTCTTGAAGATCCAAAATCCTAAGGGATTTATAAAAAGCGAAAGAAGAGTTTACAGGATTCTTGTTGGGAAACCTGATGGTAAGAGACCAGCAGGAAGGCCAAGACGAAGATGGAGGTTGAGATAGGCCTAAACGAAATCGGTAAGGATGGAAAAGATTGGATTCATCTTGCACAGGACAGGGACAGATTGAAGGATTGTGTTCCTGCTGGGTTTAAGAAGGCTAGAGAGTTAGTTAAAAAGCATTAGATATGTAAATATATATTTAGTAGTTTTAATCAAAATATGGAATTAAATATTGAATTAAAATTGCGAAAATTTCCAATTTTCTTTAAGCAAGCAGCTCACCTAGTTAAATGCACTATGAATACAGGACATTAATTGTGACGGAAGCTCAAATACAAAATGAACTTTTTTTGTTGCCACAACAATGGATTACCAAACTTTCTAAATGCTGAAACGTGAATCTCCGCCTATTGTCCCTAAAGACAGATTTATATTGATTGAAACTGCGTTCGATTTCGCGAGAAATAAGGGGAGTATATTAAAATATGAAATGGATTTCACCACGAAACCTTGAGCTTGCATTATCTATATTGACAAGAATGTTAGAACATCAGATGCATTGTCTATTGCAGAGATTTAAAATAGAGTTTTCAAAACGAACAGAATACAGATGTACAAATAGATGGAAAAACTTTGGTATTTAAAACAAAAAGGAAAAATTTAGTAATAGTATGAATATGGAGTATACGTCGTATTTTTTTGAAAATATGTAAAAATGTGCTAAAATATGAAAAATATGGAAAATTAAAACAGCATTTTTCGACTTTACATACCACGATTTGCAGAGATAATACAATTATCACTGATCTTAGCATCATATGAAAATATAAATGTATTTCCATATAATTATGTCATTATGTCAATGTATATATTAAATCATGAAGTGTGACTATCCATGACTGTTCTCAATCATCACAGTCTGTCGTCATCAGCTTTTATTATAAATCAAGTCGGAAAAAATTGTCTGGCTGGGGCTTAGAAAAAATCAATTTTCTGTTAACTACCTTGACAGGTCACAATAAATCAATAAAAGGTCTGCGAATGCAGAGCATTATTTTTTTATTGTTTCTCAGAACTGTTTGTCGATTTTTATACTGCAACAATACTAACGGGAACGATCAGAAGCTGCTGGGACATTTCTTCCCCCTCGCTGCACCGATGTCGATGACAAACTGGGAGTTAAATTGTCCAAGGGAAAGAAAATCCGTTTGGTCTCAGCGACGGCCTGTTGCACCCGAGTGGCCACTAGGGGCGCTAGCGTCGGAGAAAATGAAATAACGCTACACGCGAGGCACAAAACGACCACTGTTGCAAACTTGTTTCTTTTAGAACCAGACCCAAGAACGTATTCTTATGTACAGTTCCTATTTATTTATATAAAATCGATGTTTTTCTAGGGTTTAGAGATATTGACAGATTTGTTTGATTTAATTCACTACGCTTTTCTGCCACTTTTGCTAATCGCGAAGATGAGAATCAGTGGTTGTAGGATGAAATGGGTGAAAAGGTCTATCAAAAACACACCTGGTGGGGACAATACAAGTTACACTCGCTGTAGGTTCAGACTCCAGAGTCTCGTTAGTCTCCAAGAATGTACGTATTACATAGAAGAGAGGTTGACTTGGGTACCTTCCAAAAAGGTCACCCCTTACACCAGTGGCGTATCTCACTATGTCACGTGGTCCTAGGCTATGAATAGAATTCAGGTTGCCAACTCACAAGAAATCATGTTGCCAACTCACAAGAAATCATGTTGCCAACTCACAAGAAATCATGTTGCCAACTCACAAGAAATCAGGTTGCCAACTCACAAGAAATCAGGTTGCCAACTCACAAGAAATCATGTTCAAGAAATCATGTTGCAAACTCGCAAGAAATCATGTTGCAAACTCGCAAGAAATCAGGTTGCCAACTCGCAAGAAATCATGTTGCCAACTCGCAAGAAATCATGTTACCAACTCGCAAGAAATCATGTTGGCAACTCGCAAGAAATCATGTTGACAACTCACAAGAAATCAGGTTGCAAACTCGCAAGAAATCAGGTTGCAAACTCGCAAGAAATCAGGTTGCCAACTCACAAGAAATCAGGTTCCCAACTCACAAGAAATCATGTTCAAGAAATTATGTTGCCAACTCGCAAGAAATCAGGTTGCCAACTCGCAAGAAATCAGGTTGCCAACTCGCAAGAAATCAGGTTGCCAACTCACAGGAAATCAGGTTGCCAACTCACAGGAAATCAGGTTGCCAACTTACAGGAAATCAGGTTGCCAACTCACAAGAAATCAGGTTGCCAACTTACAAGAAATTAGGTTGCCAACTCACAAGAAATCAGGTTGCCAACTCACAAGAAATCAGGTTGCCAACTCCAGAATCACCATCATATCACTAATATGAAAAAAAATTATTTAAAATTTCTCATAGATTTTTCTCGTGTGTTTTATTCTCTAGACTTCAGGCTTCGCAGATAGCCTAGGTAGCCTTGATTATACGCTTCTGCCTTACACCCCTATTTGGAGACTAAAAACCAATGTTTGTATAAGACTGCTATTTTCAAGCATTTACCTATTTTTTTTAATTGTTCATATCGTTATCATCAATTCCGGGATGAGAAATGTCTGGGAAAATATATGCCGAGAGCTGAGGATCGTCCGTGGCGGCCTCGTAATCAGGAACAGTGTGGTCTCTCGCTTTCGACTCTGGCGCGAACAGGAAATCGAACCAAGTCCAGTAGCGAAGTATGGGGTTAAATCTCTATTTGGCTGCTGCTAATTTACAGAAGATTAAGGGTTGAAGGGCAAAGCTTCCCTTTAAGCCCAGTCAAGGATAAGACAGAAGGGGCAAACGCTTATGAAGGAGGAAGGGTTATCGCACCGAAGCAGGCAATCTGGCCGAATCGTAAATTACATGTCATACATGACACGTGCTCAGAAAGTCCTTGTGCAAATCACGTGACCATGGAAACTAGGCTCTCAGATCTACACGTGAAAGTGAGGAGGCCCAGCATCTGCCAGAAGTCCTTGAGAGACCTGTCGGTCATTTTGCCGCAAAAGTCTCCATGGGTAGCGTAACGAGCTACCAAATCAGAGGTCCTGGCTTCGAATCCTGTTCGTCATATCATCCTGATCGTTGTATTTAAACTAAAAAGACAATTAGCAATGCAAAATTATAGTAATAGAAACAATCTATTGTTGTCGTACCAAGAACATCTGTCCTGTTTTAAAGAAAAGCTGAGAAGAGGGAACCCTTTCATTCTACATGCAACCTATTTCTGGAGCATTATAGGAAAGGCTGGTCTTTTCCTCCGCCATCTTCAAACGCGTTGACCGATTCCGTTCACATGCAATACGAGAACAGTCATTCGCAATATCTAGCAGACAGAAAAGTTTCAGCGGAGCGATTTTACAATACCGGGAATTTCTCCATTTTGTTTGAAATTCGGCATACTCACTAATTTTGGCCCCCTAATCACGAATCTGCAGTCAAAATTTGGCGCTCACACGTGGAAATAGCAAAATAATCTAAATTAAGTTCTTATTTCTACACCCTCGATTTCCAAATTTCCCACCGATTCCGGGCTCCGCCCCTGGGGTAATTGACCTACCGCCCCCAACCGCTAACGCGGCCCCGCCTCCGCTCCTCTCCGGCTCCCCGGCTTTCTCTATAGAGTCCCTGTTAAAGGCATGTTAGAAATTGGCCGGATTCACCTGCCCCCAAATAAGCGCCAAATTTATACGTGAGCGCCAAATTTTAAGTGCAGATTCGTGAGTACGAGGCCCAAATTAGGAAGTATCCCAAATATCAAACAAATTGGATAAATTCCCTGTATTGTTAAATTATACCTTAAAATTTGTCGGAAACTTCTAGAAATTGCGAACCATTGACGCTAACCTCACGAACCATTGGCGCTAGCCTCACGAACCATTGGCGCTAGCCCCACGAACCATTGGCGCTAGCCCCACGAACCATTGGCGCGTGGTTAGGTTAGGTAAACCTAGTTAAAATTTGGTGTCGTGGTAGTATCAGAAATATATATATTTGCTTGTGAAACAAAATTTCGCGAAAATCGACGGTTTCCATTCCGAAAACTAACGCCTTATTTTCAGTTATTTTGCAATTTCTAGACATTTCCGACAAATTGTATATTCCGATTCGTGATTAGGAGGCCTCAATTAGTGAGTATGCCGAATATGAAGAACATCGGACAGGATCCGGTCATCTCAAGTCGTTCCTCAATTCACAATATTGGTTTTCAAACACGAAAACTGACAGGCGTTCTCGACATCACAAGCAGTGTAAGGGGGCGATCCTTCTGAATCCACCAAACTGTCAACTTCCCTTCCACGTTGTGCATACACCCTGAATTGCATTTTGCAGACTAACAAGGCTCTGGCAGCGGAGCAAAATCAACTAAATGAATCTACAGCACAAAAATGTAGTTCCATGCTCAAACTCATTTTTATCACAGTCAAAAAAATTAGCGGTACTAATCTGATATTCCCCGGACAGATTTCTTCATTTTTACAGAAGAAACTACTTACGGTAAGAAGTTCCTGTCGTATTGTCTAACATCTGGAAGGTGTTTTGTGTGATGTGGGAATGTTTCATAGCGGAAATTCAACCATTCACGCATAACCCCACGAACCATTTCCGGTAAGGTTAGGTTAGGTAGGGTCACAATAGGTTAAAATAGTTAAAAATTGGTTTCGAAAAAAATATGCGTAGCCCCACACACCATTCTCGCACAGCCCCACGAACCATTGACACATAGCCCCACGAACCATTTGCGGAAACGTATGTTTTTCAGTTACAAAAACACTTTTTTTTTTAAAAAAAAAATTGCAATTACTTTGATCAAAAAAACGTGAATACACATCAAAGAATGTTCCACGAAGCAGATAGGTAAGTACAAATGTCAAAAATTGACAAAACGAAGAAGTTATGGGTGTCCGGGGAATATCAGATTTTTACCAAATTAGCTACAGCACATACGTACCTAATATCCATTTAGACAGACTAAAGTTGACGAGCTGTATCTTTGCGGGTGAACCCTGCCCAAGCCCGGCTGCGCAGTAGAAAGGGGGAGGAGCTACCAGCTGCGCGTCATTATCCTTGCGTTCTGTCCTTGCTGTCGACCACCCAAAGGGCGAGTAGGTGGCAACTACATAAATGTATCTCTCTCACACTCTGCGCGGAGTAGCCAAGGCACCCGCAAAGATACAGCTCGTCAACTCTAACCCATGATGAATTTGCCCAACTCGAGGAAACCTTCGTCGTGTAAGCTCCGTGAAGTCAAGCAAGAGAGTAGATCAAGGAACGCAGCGGTAGTCAGCCGTATCAGTAGGCAACCAAGGTCGATATGCACTCAAGTTGGAGCAGGAAGCTCGGAACTGGTGCGATGATTGACAGGTCGTTGTGTACTGCTGAAAATGCACACTCTTGTGCTGCAGGAATATCACCGGCGTTCGCTGCTCGAATTGAACTGTGCTGTTGTTCGCTACAGGGACGCCTGCCCGGGGTGCAAAACGGGGTGTTCCCTTGAGTAGCACCAACACCATATGCGTATATGATTAAGCCTGGCTATTTGTCTTAAAAGGAGATGAGTCCAACCAATTATTGTATCCTCCTTAAGGCCTTAAATCTTCTCATATATAAAAATGGATGTATGTGTGTGTATTTGTTCCGGCATAACTCTCGAACGCCTGGAGCGATTTCAACCAAACTTGGTACCCATATGACTTACAATCTGGAAAGAAATGCTGTGGGGGTAACACACCCCTGTCACCCATAGTGGTGGTGTTGGGAAGGGGGTGACGTAAAAATAATAGAAAACGATCGATATTAGTGTGGAATCAATAGTTTTCGGGGTCGCTAAGATGAATAGTGACACTCCCAATGCCGTTCAACTCCAAGACACATCTGGCACCCCTAGGGGTGAGGTTGGGAACGGTTGGAATGTAAAAATAATAGAAAACGACCGATATTAGTGTGGAATCCATAGTTTTCGGTGTCGCTATGATGAATAGTGACACTCGCAATACCGTTCAACTGCAAGGCACCTCTGGCACCCCTAGAGGTGGGGTTGGGAAGGGGGCGGCATGTAAAAATAATAGAAAACGACCGTTATTAGTGTGGAATACATAGTTTTCGGGGTCGCTATGATGAATAGTGACACTCGCAATACCGTTCAACTGCAAGGCACCTCTGGCACCCCTAGAGGTGGGGTTGGGAAGGGGGCGGCATGTAAAAATAATAGAAAACGACCGTTATTAGTGTGGAATACATAGTTTTCGGGGTCGCTATGATGAATAGTGACACTCGCAATACCGTTCAACTGCAAGGCGCCTCTGGCACCCCTAGGGGTGGGGTTGGGAAGGGGGTGGAATGTAAAAATAATAGAAAACGACCGATATTAGTGTGGAATACATAGTTTTCGGTGTCGCTAAGATGAATAGTGACACTCCCAATGCCGTTCAACTCCAAGTTCATTTTACACTATAGTTAGAATTCATTATTTTCTTGTCTAATAGAAGATTGTGATAAATAAATTCCCGGGAACGCCGGGCGATCAGCTAGTTAGTTATAAAACTAATAACCTTCAATGTCATAATTAAAATATACCCTTTTAGGCTTTAATACAAATCGTATTACCTTGAAATTGCAGTCCAAAATTATATATTAACTATAAAGCCAATATTAATGAGAGAGGACCCGGGTTCGAACCACCTCCAGGTGCGATGTGAAATCCTTCGTAACATAAGATGTCAGATCTGGATTTCAGGTGGCCATTTTAAGAGAATACGTCAATGATGTGTTCAGAGACAAATGGATTGGACGAGGATCGCAAAATTTACCAGCACCTCTAAAATGGCCACCCCAAAGTCCAAATCTGACATCTTGTGATAATGTGCTATGGGGACACATCAAACAGAAAGTCGCCCATAATCGTTATCCGACAACTGGGGAACTTGAAGAAGCTGGAGGCGAATAATACTGTGCTATGAAAATGGCGGTGTGCACACAGATCCTCTGGAGTAAATGGTAGTCATTGGTCTGATTTAATGGTGTACCATCCTCTCATCATACGCATGCTGTTAAAATAACATTTTGCAAGTTTCCCTACAATTCAAAGGGGGTGGTAATGGGACTTTTGTTACACCCTGTATAACAGTATATTTTTAAATAAGACTATTACTTTACGTCATTAAAACCGAAAATATATAACATGGTAAAGGTGTTTATTGGGAGGAGGTGAAAAAGCAGGGGGACCAGGGTGGAAAGTTAGGGGTGGAAGGGTGGAGAATACGCGGGAAAATAACTTAATTTCGCAGTTAAAAAGAAAAAAGATTGTCAAATATCAATCAAATTATAGAAGATATATTTTTTAAAAAAAATGCAGGTGCCTGTTATACACAAAGACCATGCCTTGGAGGGAGGCTTAGAAAAAGTAGAATCAAAACATACCTAAAAGATTTCTCTCTCTCTCTCTCTCTCTCTCTCTCTCTCTCTCTCTCTCTCTCTCTTTCTCTTTCGCTCTTCTCTTTCTCCCACTACGTCTCTCTCTATCTATTTTTACTATACTCGAGCTATTACAATCTCCATTACTCTCTCTCTTTTACTCTATTAATTTCTGCACAATTTATGACACCTTTTTGTATCTTATAGTCAGTGATGTGCCGTAGACTATAAGTTTAGGTCTACATGCGTTGTCTACACGTAATCTACGCGTAGATTACATTGGGTTGTAGTTTACATAGACTACGTGGACAATCTAAAGTACATACAAATTAATTTTCAAGGGTTTCATGAAAGGGAATTGACATTTTCAACTATATTGGTTCCTAACGAAATGAAGAGAATCCTACTTACAACAAAATTTATCTTCTCTTCTATCATCAACTATGGAAGAAGATAAATAGTATGCAAAAAGACAACAGATGCCAGTCGTGAGGCAAGAGTGGTCTTTTTCCCAAAAAAAAACCACTAGAATATTTCTTGATTTTTTTTTTTTTTTTTTTATTTAATTTATTTTACTTCGCGTTTTGTGCCTCTTGGCTAATTTGCGAAGATGGGGATGAGTGATGAAATGATGAAATTGATGAATGGACATTCACAAACAACCAAGCCCGACCAGGATTCGAACCCGGGACCCTTGGCGTCGCAGCGCGATGTGCTAACCACTTTTTTTTTTTTTTTTTTTTAAAAGGAAAGCCCCTATGCGGAAGCTTCCCCCATCACACTTCATTCACTCATATCATTTCATTCATATTTCAATTTCAAGACTTTTCAGGACAGACAATCACAAACATCCATGGCCGAGCCGGGAATCGAACCCGGGACCCCTGGCGTCGTAGCGCGATGTGCTAACCACTCCGCCACAGGGGCCGCCCACCACTCGGCCACAGGGTCGGGCACTAGAATATTTCTATTAGGTTCTTTCCTAGGTGAGAAATTGTTCGAATTTGGAAGAAAGAGTATGAAAAGTTCCCTTCACACATCAGCAACTGATACGCAGTATAATTTTCTTTTAATTCCACGGCGCCCTTTGCTAAGTTATCACCTTTTGCAATGTTGTTTACATAGATTACGTAATTTACGTGTAGAAAGTAGACTATCGTTGATTACGCGTAGATGCACATCACTGCTTATAGTACTAATACTATCTTTGTATCCCCCACCTTTCTCTCTCTCTCTGTCTGTCTGTCTCTCGTTTATTGTTTCAGTATCTCTGTTAGCACTCTATTATTATCTCTAGCCTTCTATGTTATATCTGAGTATGGAATTTCTGAAGTTTCCGCAATTCTGTGTGGGCGACAGCCGAAGCAACTCCGCCCACGAGAGGTCGCTAATCCGCCACTGGTTTAATTGGTAAATGTTAGGGAAAACGGCAAATGTGCTTTCAGTGTCCGCTGGCTTGCAAGACCTACAGCGGCAAATTCGAACCCACGACGTTTTGCCGGGAGGGACGAATAAAAACTCACCGGCCAGGACCAAGATCTCCCTTGTCTCTTCTACGATCTCTTCCCCACCCCCTCCTCTCTCTCTCTCTCTCTCTCTCTCTCTCTCTCTCTCTCTCTCTCTCTCTCTCTCTCTCTCTTGCCTTTCTCTTCCATTTATCTCAACTCACGCGCTGACAGCTTAATGAAATATGTAGAAGAAAAGGGCAAAACGTCAACGACCCGCTATGGG
Organism: Lepisma saccharinum; assembly: GCF_977018435.1. Lineage (NCBI taxonomy): Eukaryota > Metazoa > Arthropoda > Insecta > Zygentoma > Lepismatidae > Lepisma > Lepisma saccharinum. The sequence goes on from NC_139242.1 coordinate 71,135,212, forward strand.
CGGATGCAAAAGGGAAGAGATAGGAGTGGGGAGTGATCTGTAACGTTCCTTTCTCATCCTGAAACACATCCCGAATTCCTCTCCCGATCCGCGGAGGAGTTCCTGCTCCTTCATCAAGTTACCCCGAGGCGTCTGTGCCACGTCATCAGACATTGCGAACGGGAGCTGAGAGCGTTTTTTCACCCTTTTTCTTTTTCAAATTCGAGCCCCACGGCTGCAGAAACTTTTTTGCTTCGTTCCCATGATCCCCTACGAGGGACGAGCAGTAAACGGTGATAAGATAAAGTGCAATTCTTCGATCGTGTGATTGCTATTTAACAATCGCTGTTATTTTTAACAGTTGGAAACACTGATGTCAGTGATATAAGCGAATCCTGTATTTTAAATAGCAGTTGAATCTAAGAAACAGTTGAATTGTTGCTTTGATTGATTAAGTTGGTGTTTTTAAGTCCACTATATGCACAGTAAGGTTAATCGGGACTGGACCTACAGTTTAAAGTAGGATCCGAACCACTATGTGTCTCCATTGGGTATCGAACCCAGGACCCCTTGATTACAATTCGGCGATTCTACCCCTACGCCACCAGGGAGGCACTGAATTGGTGTTTTAAATCCACCTTATGCACAGATAGGCTAATCGGGACTGGACCTACATTTTAAAGTGGGATCCGAACCGCTGTGCAATGTGCATCCACCGGATATCGAATTCGGGATCCCTTGATTACAAGGAGATCTAGGAAACAGAACTGCTTGTCGAGTTTTAAATGGGTCAGATTCATGTCCAAGTTTTAATTGATTGATTGATTTGATTTATTGCACTTCGCCTTTCTGACACTTTTGGCTAGTCGCGAAGATAATTATGGGCGACAATGAAATTGATCCATGTCCAGGCAAGGATTCGAACTCGGGATCCCTGGCATCGTAGCGCGCCATGCTAAACACTCCATCACAGAGGCCGGCCTCAAGTTTTAAGTAAAGGGCGGAGGGAGCTGCAGCGTCGACCCACATATGCAAAGGGGTCTTCACTGGGAAGGACACAAAATAATACTTGAATATGACCAAAATTATCACAAATAACGAACTGGCCTGACAAGTATAACTACTATACGTTAAAATGATGGTGATAACTCGAAATATTCAGTATTTGTAATAAAGAGATATATACCATGCAATATGTTATAGTGTGTGCTTATTGGATAATATGCAGTAGATCATGAACTAGTGGATGTTGCGTAGATGAAGTGTTTATGAATATTTTGTGGATGAAGTTCTTGTGGTTTCAATTGTTTTCTGATAAAAACAGAATAATTGTTTGTATTAAATAATAAATACACCATATTATGTTTCGAGACAGTTGTAAACTATAGTGTGTATAACACTGTATATAGGTATCAAATATGTATTAATAAGTAACTGAAAATGGTCGTATTTTGATTCTATAAACGCAGTAAAAATTTCTCTATGATAAGAAATTTCCCTTTCGCATCCTCTTCTGTCAATGAGAAATCATACCAATTGGACATATTTAGGTACAAGGCATAGGCGTGCGCACGGGCGGGGGGCAAGAGGGGGCAGTTGCCCTCCCCTAATACTTTCACTTAGAAATGTACTGTAGAGGAATCTTATGACTGTTATCAAACAATATTATGCTCTATAAAAAATTAAGTATTTAGAATCCGATAAAAGTAGAAGGAAACTGTATTATTTCCTGTGAAATTGAAATATTTCTTGTTGTTGACACTCGCACACACGTTATTAATTGGTTGTATTAAATCTATATGGTTGCAGAATAAATTGCCCACACAATGGAAATCAGTAGCGGATATTGGGTGACTAAAGTGGGGAGAGGGGGCAAGGTCAGTTTATCTCTGTAGACAAGACTTAACGTTAAGAGGCCATAGTGCGGGGGGCAAAGAAGTACCAAACAATGGGGACAACTACCCTCCACTGTCACAGTAATCGCCGTCATTGTTGGAAATTAATCAAATATGTGTATTTGCTTTGAATCTGCTGTACGAAACCATGTATATATGTAAATATAATTTAATTATTTATGTGTATTATGAATTATTGTATTACATATAATGCATTATATGTGTAAAAAGGATGGAGCAAATAATATTAGTTTGAATTCTTCTAATTCTAATACAGTGATTTTCGGCGAGTTTGGACACACACTGCCGTGCCCCACGTTGGGCGCCACAAATTGCAATGCAACGTGCCACCACTCGTAACTCTAGGGTATGGTGATCCGAATTGGCAACACACCGCTCCTTGCTCCGGCTGGTCAGTTGGGAGCACCAGTTCTCACCCAGGGATCGGGATTAAGACGATCCACCCTTCCTCCAGGAAGGAAACCACCGAATTGCGACACGTGACAGTAAATAAAATTCCAAATACTTTATAATTAAAATGTCCAAAATCTTTAATCACGAATCGCGCGCGTACATACTGATTCGCACAAGTTAAAAGTTATAATTTGTTGGGTCATGCACGCTCGCAGGCAGTGATAAGCAATTTATTAAACACGAAAGTCCGCGCACCGTCTTCACAGTTAATAGCAAGACCTCAACTCCTACCTCAAGCGCGAGGCGCAGCATAACAGATTGTTCTAACTTACAATACAAACTCATAACATAAAATAACACAAGAAAAACTGACAATTTATATAACACATCAATGTCAATTAGCGATAGTAAGCTAAAGTTCAGGTTGGCAACAATTAAAAATGCCAACGTGCAAGTCTTTACATCGCCAAGAACACGAAGCGTGGTTCCCCCACTCCTAACATAAACAGCCAATAGGAATACGATATTTTATTGAAAAAGAGGGAGAAATACTTTGCTATAATATTACAGTATTAAACTATATAGAAATAACTAAACTGGTTTTATCAAATAAATCATATTTCCCCTTGCACATAAAAAAATGATTAAATAAAGATTTAGTTTATAACGAAGACAAATTACTTCAATCTTGCACATTGTTGAACAAAAATCGATATTAAGAAGAAATGTATTTAACTTGTGCTTGAAAAGCAATGCATATATTATTTGGGATAATCATTAGCCTATAAATTCTGAATAAATATTGCAAAAATACGCGAATAATATAAGATAAAACGTAAATATATACATGAATTATGAAAACAATTAAGTATAAATAATTTAATCCAAGTTCTTAACTTGAAAGTATACGAATAAAATAAATGCAAATATATAACTGAAATCTGCCTAACATGGCGGTCGTTACAACACTATGTACTCCCCAGTGAGATGCGAGTGCTTTTCATGAAATAAACACTTTCATACAAAATTGGAATAATTATGTAATGTTATTGAAAGGTACATCAAGATCAAGAAAGTATAAGGGCATATTAATGCACTTATAACTAATAGATGCAACTAAAGATACAATTTGTGAAGTCATTAAATCTGAACTTTGAAAATATACTTGGAAACAAACATTTCTCCTGAAATTAGATGAATGAAGTGAGATGAAATTAAGTTTTTCTTTAAACGATTGAACTTTCATCTTTTCCCCCCCCCCTCCTAATCTGAGGGTCTGCGCACGCCTATGGTAAAAGGAAAAAACATTTAGTGTATATGTAAATGTATGTATGTACAGTGCGTACATTTCGATCTTCAGGCGAAAGATCGGGAGAAGAGTGGCGCGCGGCGCTGACGGAGATGCCGACATTTGCGGCCTGAAATGCCCGCTTATTTTTATGGACGTATGCAGACATTTATATAAATATTGCAAAACGAGCACTAACCTGTGTTATAAGAGTACGGTTTTAATTTTAGTAGCTTAGTGGCTGTATGTGCTGATGATTTTGACACGCCTATCTCATGTGAAACACGGCGTAGAGGTTTGTTTGGAGAACGTTCTAACGCTGCACCAATTTCATCGAGTTTTGCTTCGGTTAGAATCCGTCGTTTTTGATTAGGAGTTTTAAAATTTATCGATCCAGTTTCTCGTAATTTAAGGACAATATGTCTAACCGTATCTCTTTGTGGAGGTGAAACGCCTGGGAATTTCTGTACAAATTGCCTACACACGTCTCGACACGAGTCTGTTTTCACGTAAAGTGTCATACATAAAAATTCTTTGTTCTAACGTGAACCTTGCGGCTGGTATTCCAATCGTCTCACTGACACAACACACATACACACTGCAATAACACAAACAAGTAACTGCAAGTAACCAAGAATAACACTCTTGCGCACTGTACGAAATTAATACGCTCTTGGTTTACATCTGCTCGCCACTATATTCACAGCTCTGTCTTCATCTAGTCGCGAAGGAACAAAAAACTCGAGCTCAGAGATTTCGGATTACAAGAAAGCTCACGAAAACCATTGACTTTTAACGGTTTCGTCTGCAGCGTATTCTTGATACAGTGTTGCACATTCGAAACCTCCAAACGATCCCCATCGACACAAAACTCTTTCAAGGATATAAACTTAAGCAGGACGTTACTGGCCAAAACTATGATTAAAATGCTTTGTTATCTGTGGCTCTTAACATCGTTTCTAAAGCGTATGTATTTGTGTATATAAGGGCAGAACTTGGATGAATTACAGAAGAACTTTTGCGTGTTATAACACAGGTTAGTGCTCGTTTTGCAATATTTATATAAATGTCTGCATATGTCCATAAAAATAAGCGGGCATTACACGCAAATGTCGACATCTCCTTCAGCGCCGCCCGCCACGCTTCTCCCGATCTCTCGGCTGAAGATCGAAATGAACGCACGGTATGTATATGTGTGTATGTATGTATGTATGTATATGTGTGTGTATGTATGTATGTATATGTGTGTATGTATGTATGTATGTATGTATATATGTGTGTATGTATGTATGTATGTATGTATGTATGTGTGTGTGTGTGTATGTATGTATGTATGTATGTGTATGTATGTATGTGTGTATGTATATATATACATGTCAAGGCATATGTTCCCTCTATTTTGGTGTTCGCCGTGCCGCTCCACAGACACATCTTTCTTCTCAGTTCTTTCCATGACATTCATTCGTCAGACAAACGTCGATCAAAGTATAGCCGAGATGCTGTATATACCTTCCGCTTGCGTCGCTTCCCTTGTCTGCCAGGCAAGGGAAAGGGAATCCTTACAAGGCATCTTGTTGGAAACAGTAATTAAGAATGACGTCTGGATGTTCCATTTATCAGGAGCAAAGTCTGATTGATCGCTTCCATCAACAGCCTCCCCGCTCCTCACCTTCGCCCGAGCGAATGAGTTGCTGTCACAGATTACAAGCGATGCCTGCTTTGTTGACAAGAAGAAAGCGATTGTTGTTGGAGACAATGTACGCACAACATGAATCCTCTATTGGCTTGAGTCAGATAAATATTCTCTCTTCCCTCTCTCTCTCTCTCTCTCTCTCTCTCTCTCTCTCTTATTCGCTCATTCTATTACTTTCTCCCGTTTCACACTCCTCATTTATATTATAATCTCTTGCTTTCTAATACTTTAATCTTTACTACCTGTTGTGTATGTGTGTGTGTGTGTGTGTGTGTGTGTGTGTGTGTGTGTGTGTGTGTGTGTGTGTGTGTGTGCGCGCGCGCGCTGGTATACCCGTCATTATGAGGAAGAAGATCAGAAAAATGACCAGCATTACGAGGAACTTTTTCATTGCGATGTATTTTTGGCGGTTCCTCGGAACGAGAGAGCACATTATTTAATATTATGGCCGAACGGGCAAAGGAAAATTTAATATCGTGGTATTAATTGACGAAGGGGACCAAGATCTACATTTTGATATAAGATTGAACCATGTCCGACAACTGAGCTCGGAGTTATACTACAAAATAGTGCAGTTTTGCTGGTTCCTCTTTTCGCGGCATTGTGCCTGTACGTGTGTAACAGGTATTTATGGGTTCATCTCAACGGGGCTCTATGCTTATCACCTACACACAACTTGTGTGTCGTTCGAGCGACGCCAGAGACATCTGCGGTGTGTGAAAAATTGCGGAACTACATCAGCGGAGACGTCAAGGCGAAGCTCGTAGGGGCGGGGCCTGAGTGTATGTGTGTGTGTGTGTTACTTCATCTTTTTCTTAGCATTATCCCCTTTTATCTTGTTCTTTTAGGGATGTACCCATTCGGGAAGACACCCAATGTCAACCTCACTTACACGCAGTACACTAATGTTGCAGGCCAACGAGGCTCTGCTGTCTGGACCTACGGCCAGTATAATCATCTGTATGGTTGTGTTTTGTCCTGTGTTTTGTCCACATGTGTGCTGAGTACCCTTTACAGCCTCAGCTTTTAATATGAGCAAGGACATTTTAATCCTCAGACACAAATGTTTATTCTAGATACGGTAAGTGGCTGGACCCCGTGTAGTTTGACGGGTGCAAAATAGCCTAAGTGCTGACGCACCCACAATTTTAATTTCAATTAATCGATCGATCTGGTTCTTTTACATTTGATAGAGCTCTCCCTGAATCTTCACTCACACAGTGGTAACGTCGTCGCCTTGCAATCAAGGAGTACCGGGTTCGATACCCGGTGGAGACACATAGTGGTTCGGATCCCACTTTAAACTAGGTGCAGTCCCGATTAGCCTAACTGTGCATAAAATGGACTTGAAATTCAAATTCATATACAAGAAACTAAATCTTCACTCTCTCCATTACAATCTGCATTACTTTGCTCTTTTCCTCTCATCCATTCAAGTACACATTCTATTTTTCGTTCTTATGCTATATTATACGTCTATTAATCTATTAATATATATATATATATATATATATATATATATATATATATATATATATATTGTTGTAATCCCGTCTTACCTGGGATCTGAGGTCACAGGGATGCTTCAAAAATACATTTTAGGTAGAGCTTAATTGTACCTGTCAGCTGAACCTGCTCCGATTAAGAGGGAAGAGATATGGAAAGTTGAATTTAAAGGTTATTTACGCTTGTTCATACCTGGTAGGCGAGTGATGTTCTTGTCCAGATGCTTCTTGCAGACCGAATTGTGACTGATGCCAAGGTTCTATCCCGTGACCCTTGGCTCACTAATCCGAGCGATCCCGCGCGACTCGCTGCATGCTTAGGCAGCCGTAACTTCGTGTACCGTCATCGTAGTTCTGTAAGTTGTAATGTGTCGTAGAGTTATCCAAGTGTAATCAGAGACTAATGAGAGTTCGATGATACAAGTAATCCAAATGAGCCAAATGAGAGCGAGCTCGGGGAGTGAGCTTCCTTTTATAATCTTAGGCTTCGAAAGGGTGTTAAACCTTTCGAACACGCTGGATCTTGTTTAGATCCACGCATTTGCCTTTCAGTCATTGCTTCACGGAAGTTACAAAGTTTGCGCATTCTTGGGATCGCCCGCTGGTCGGACAATTCCAGGAAATAAACAAGCGTAAATATTCTCTTGACAAGGTTTTCTCATATCCGTAATCTCCATATCTCTACAATATATATTGTTAACTCTCCCATTCTCCCCTTCTTCATTGTCCTTCCTTCTCCCTTTACACCTATCTCCTATACTTCCTTGTCTCTTTCGTCCCTTCACGTCACACCACACTGTTAAAACGATTTGGCCATAACTGATTAAAAATTAATCACTCGTGTTTACATCGAATAATCAGAAGTAACATACAACCAACCTTTAGTCAACGAGTTCTTTCACGAAAATAGTCTGTATCCTTTTGCTATCATTAATGCCGTCCTTTTTCTCCGTAACGAAAGCTACACCTTTTCAGCGTTGGTTAAATGGAAAACTGATAGTTTAAAAGCTTAGAACAGTTTAGTGCTTTTCTTCTACACAAAAATGTGCCATGATATAATCACAAGAAAAGAATTTATCCGATTTATTAAATTACAGCTGGTTTTGGGAAGCAAGTCTTCGAGCTTGAATACAGGGTGTTTCCGGGCTACAAACTTGGATGATGGATCAATTTGAGATAAGGAACCCTGGTCCGGAAACGACTTAGTCGAAAGTTATAAGCGAAAATCGGTATATGAAGATTTAATACTTTTATTACCTGCACAAGTTTCACAAGCTGCTACATCCACAACAGTTGTTCAACAGTTGTCCCCCGGCTTCCCTGCAGGCATGACATCGTCGCACAAAGTTTTGGCGTACCCAGGCAGCGAGAATTCTTGCGAGGAGATCCTCTCCAGTCTCTTTTCCTGTGACATTGTTTGAACGACCCCAGGGTTGTTCCGACGGTTACGCCAGCACTTTGTGCACGATGTCATGCCTGCAAAGAAGCTGGGGGACGCCACTTTGAACAACTGTTGTGAATGTAGCAGCTTGTGAAACTTGTGCAGATAATAAAAGTATTACATCTTCATACACCGATTTTCGCTTGTAACTTTCGACTAAGTCGTTTCCGGACCAAGGTTCGTTATCTCAAACTGATACATGTGCCCTTCTCCATCATCCCTGAAAGTTTGTATCATCAGCCCGGAAACACCCTGTATAATGATTTAGTTATTTTATACTCATATTTAACACTGTCCATCTTCCCCTTTTATTCTAAGAATTTTTTCTTCCTCTCTCATCTTCACTCTTTCATCCACCCTTGCGCACATAGTTTGATTGAGTAGAACTCTCAATGCTTTTCCCTGTAAAGCAAATACTGAAGGGAAGATAAATGAGTCTAGGGGTAGAGAACAAAAGACTAAAGATGAGAAGAAAAAAGTGGTCAGTTGCGTCTCTAGAGACTAACCTTATCTTGAAAAAAAAAAAGCTATGTATACCAGCCGAATGCCATTCATATTTATAGATCTGTCAGTTACAAACTTCCCCCTCTCGCTTGTCATTTTTTTCTGTTTCTCTTTCAATTTCCGCTCGCCGAGAGAGGCTACTATTTGAAATACGCCACATTACCCGCAAACCTCATATTCACCTCCCTCCCCTCCTCGAGGCCGATCGCTTTGTGCTTCGCCGCTATCATCCCAATCTGGCGAAAATAGAGCACGCGACAACGGTCGAATAGCGCTGCAAGTCTTCGCTTTGATGCAGGCGTTTCTTTTCCTGTTCGTCTGACGTCCGGAGATTCGTTTCTCCGCCTTTTTGGGTTCGGCCCTTGAGAATTTCCACTCGGGTGCAGCGCTCTGGGCAGGATCATAACCGATGCCGGTAGCTAATTGGATCACACGAAACACGTCATCTATGATGGGCAATGCGGTTAAATAAGTTCGATCTATCTGTGCCTACCTGCACGAGATGCTTTTGTTTACGTTTCGTTTCATTTTCTACCTGTCTACGTTAATATTAATTAGTGGCCGCGGTGGCTCAGTCGGTAACGCGTCTGACTACCATGCTAAAGGTCCCGGGTTCGAACCCCGGCCGGTTTAATTCCGGGAACTTTTCTAACGTTGAAAGCAGCCCCGGCGCCCACGCAGCGTCGAATAACATGGGTACCTGGGAGAAATCCTGGGGGGTAAAGGCGGTCAGGGGCGTGATGATGATCACATCACCCCCAACTACGACCGGATCAAGAAAGTGTGGGGCGTTACCCCCACACCCCTATACGCCTTCATGGCGTGGTGCTATGCACCGGGGAGCACTTTACCTTTACCTTTTACCTACGTTAATATTGACGGCCAGAATGAACATTGAACATATGTACCAGAAAATGGCGTGAATGATGCGTGTGTGAATTTCCGGTGATGCAGACTGGCGTACGCAGGCGTACATCAAGGGGGGGGCTGATGAGGCTACAGGTCCCTCCGAAATTTTGAGAAAAATCAATAATATTTTCAAAACCCCTCAAAATGCCCCCACCCCATTGCCATTTTTGATAGTAAAAAGTTTTAAATATACGAATTATTTTATTGTGTATACCGTTCCTGGAAAGCATATGTATTATCCACCTTTGCTATTCCAGCGCCTCCAGAAAAATAATCCTGCGTATGCCAGTGGTGGTGCATACTTACATGAAGTGTTTTTGGATAATGTGTAGTGAGTGGTGGTGGTGAGTTGGTATTTTAAGTCCACTTTATGCACAGTAAGGCTAATCGGGACTGGACGTGATAGGTCGACATCTGGCTGCTAGAAGTTAGGGCCTAACTACGTAGTCCTCATAAAATAGCCCTGTGTGGCTAAAACATTGCAACAATTGCTTAAGAATAATTAAGACAACAAATACACTCGACCACCAAAAATTCATACACATACTTACACTTGTAGTATAGATGTATTTTGATCCTTTGATTTCTATGACTTGTGTTTTATGGTGTAACTAGTGTATTCATTTCATACGTGTGTTCATATTAACTTCTTTATTACATTTAAAACAATAATATCCTCTATTATTTTGATGTGTTTGAGTTCTATGTTTTGTTTATCATTTTGTAACCCTAGTTTTTGGTTCAGGTGCAACACTATAAGTGCACACACGTGACTCAGTAAGCCACCTTATAATTTTATTAATGTCTAGTTAGTACTGAAACTCATAATCTTCTTTATTAAGGATAATTAGCGCAGTCATAGTGCCATGTAATCTTTTTATTTTCCTTAAGAGGAATAGTTTTGTTTGATTTTTTCCATTTATCAATATCTACAGGAAAGATTAATATCAATTGATTATTGTTTGATCTATTTCTATGTTTTATCTAAAGGTGTATTTTGATTTATTATAGTTAATATTAGATAGGCTAGCCAGACCAGACCAACCAGGGGCATGGAATAGCCAGTGATATATGATGAAGAAAATAAGTTGAGTCTGTATAGTAAAAGAAGGATTATGTTTTTTTATATAATAAAACTAGTTTCATGCACCATTTAGCTTTGATAAGGAGAGAATCGAGATTAGACTTCGATAATAATTATTCACGATTTGCTTTTTATGTTGATAATGAGAATATTTGAATTTTTGCATCTTAAGTGGCTCAAGTTGCATATGTTTACTTAATGTGAGGTATAAGACACAGAATAAATACATCTACCACATACACTTGCCAACAAGACATAACAAGGACTTCATTGTTATAGGAAGGTTGTTTTATTTTTGATTTGCCCAAGGAGACCTATGCTTTACATAGCATAAAGAATGTGCCTATGATGCACACATCATTCCTGCCATAGAGCAGAAGATTTGCCCATAGAGGCCATTATTGTTTTGAATATGCACATGTAAGGGGCTGCGGACCCGTGCATTAAATACGTTTAACCTGTGAAGTGTGTTAGTGAAATAGACTAGTGTTAGTAAAACCTTGAGCCCAGTAATGGAATTTTAAAAAAGCTAAAAACGATGAGATAAAGTTGAAGAGAAGGGTGCATGAAAAATATAAAATAAAAGGAATTTTCTTATTTTAATATATATATCGATAACTTTTTCAATTTTTAATTTCAAAACTAGCCAACAAATTTGGATATAATACATCTTATTAAATCATGTATTGATTTTCATACTTATACTATTTGTGTAGAAACTACAAACATTTTTTTGTAATTTTCATTGCTAATAACAACAATGTAGAAATAAAGTTCAAGAGACATAGTGGTCAAGTACATGAAGACAAGGAACTTAAAGTGGTCAAGAGGCTTGAAGTTGTGACATGTGAAGAAAGTGCATGAAGATAAATTAAGACTTTCAACTAAGCATATTCTAATGCCTTTGAACTTTCACAGAATAGGATACTACAGCCAATAAGATAGCAGGAGAAGATGCACCAAGGAGATCCCGGACACATTTCTCCAGCCGGTACGAGAGCTCCAGCCAGGCAGACCAGATGGCAGAAGAAGAGGCCAGGATGGGCTACTATTCCAAGATGACTATGCAATGCGGACGGCACACCATTATTACCAAACGTATTCCCGAGCCACTAAACACCAGAGTTAGCAGTTGGAAGAGGGAAGATGATGCCATGGACACCAGATGAAGCAGTGGGGGCACTACTCACTTGCCCAGAGCCAATCCAGGCAGGAGGAGAAGCAGCAGCCGAGAACTCCACCGATGGGAGAAAGAAAGAGACAGGCAGACTTGCCAATGAGAGGCAGATGTGACCCGAACACTTAAGTCTACGGGTGCTAGGGTTACATTCTGACCTAAGCCAACATCATGAGCCAAGACACATCAGAAGTCCTGCATGAGGTATCGCAACAGCAAGCTGAAAATTTGCTTCAGTACATTTCAGAAAATTTTATTCGGGAGCAGGGGGATGTATAACCGATGTACGAATTACCAGATGTACGAATTACCATTACCATCGGTCTTTCTACGCATTCCCCCCAAGATTTCATTTTTCTGCTCTCTGAGAAAAGGACAGCTGTCTCAAGAAAACAGCATTCTTTCCCATGAAGCCCTGCATATATCACCGCACCTACTTCGAGATAAAGAAACCAGAATGTTCCCGCAATAAACTCTGATATGCATCCAGTCCATATTCGGCTCACGTCAACATAAATTCATGCTCAGCCTGATGGCTGAAATCTAGAAATGCAGCTAATCACGGAACTTCAGGCATTTTAAAATTTAAAAACCCCAAGGAGACTCTCGCCCTCGTCCCAAACAAGGAACCTCTGTTCTCAAGGGAGTTCGCAGCTGGTCAGGCTCAGAATCGAGACAATTGCTCTACACATAGCAGGCTCGAAGAGACGTCATAACTTCTACGATCGCGCCGACCAGTCTGGCTCAGTGACAGTGAAGTGACAAGGGTAAATAGTACGGAATCTTGAACTACAACCCTGCCCGAAAGTATATCTTCGTATCTCTTCGCCTCAGTGAAGTTTCGACAGCCACAGAAGGCATAACTTTAACGAAGTGTCCGAGTTGTGAGCAATAAAAATTAATTAGAACGAGATATTTTTCTCCTCGAAATCAGCTCTCAAACAAGGTGTTATTGTGTTTTCGTGCTACGCGATTATCACCCTTCACGTCCTTCAGTGTATGCGATTCTCACCCCTTCAGTGTAAACATGACCGTGTGTGGGAGGAGTTAAAAGTTGGACGACCAATAGAGAAAAAGGACAATTGCTCTCGGAGCGGAGGAAGGAACTCTGGGGAAATAGAAAAAGTAGGAACTTGAGAGGAACAGGGACATTCACAGTGCAACATTCACAGTTCGACATTCACAGTTCACCAATTCAGATTCAGACTCTCGTTTCAGCACCTTTGCAGGTCGGAGAGGTATTTATTTTCTCCTCTCTTTGAGATTTCAACTTTAACTCTTAAAATTGTTAGGAAATGGTGCTCACTTAAAGGACTAGTGTTCGTACGTAACGCTGGCCATTAGCCGCTGCTAACTTGTTCCGACCCAGAGACTTATGGGTCGGCGATAGTGTTTTGTCCGCATGGTGCGTGTGTAGACGGGAGGCAAGGTGTTGTAAGTGTGTCATCTACAGTGCATTAAATACTATGTCATAACATGTTTCAGTGTTCAGTGTCTTGATTTCTGATTCCTTCTTGTAGTAATAATTTAGCTCGTAAATGAAGACCAATGCATTGGGAACGTATGCGTCTTAATCCATTGGCCGAACTCTTGAACCGTCGACACGATGTATCATCCCGTGTCTTAATTAGTTTGATACATTTATCTCTTTTGCATAAGTGAACATCTATGCCATGCCTAATTAACGTAAGACCGGATTCGAAATTTCTAATATATTTACATACAATATTATCAATAACAGGGTTATTCTTCAGGGTTCTAGAACATTCTCCGCCTTTCCTCGATAATTATATTTATCCTTAAATTATAATCACAATATTTTATTTCACACACACAAGCCAAAAACCTCATTTTATTTAGTGTAAATCGAAAAATGTCGGAGGGGGCTCTAGCCCCCTGAGGCCCCCTCTGGATACGTGCCTGCACGTAGATGTAGTTTTTTTTAAATGCTGAGAAAGTTCATGCAGAAAAGGTTTTTGTAGATTATACAAGTTATGAGCATTATACTAGTTAGGATTCTTTTAAGAGGGGATCCATAAATGTGGATCAAAGAGACGATCCGAAATACTGTTGGAGTGTTAGATGTGACCACAGGCGCTATGGTAGTATTGCAACTGCACCTAGTTGTAATTTTATGGTCCAAAGTAACGAAAAAGATTCAACCCAATAGACTCGACAAGCAATCAGTAACATGGTCGATTAGACTAACCCGGAGTACAGCTTTGTGTATATTGTTTACATTCAATTCTCAGACGTATTCGAATCGTATTGTATTCCGCAAATTAACAATGTTTTCAAATTTCCTTGAATTTCCTTTCACCACTACCACTGAACAGCCACGATAACTCTAAGTCTAGGAAATAATATAAATTAAATAATATGTAATATGACTGAACAACATTTCTGATGTGATTTAAAAATAACGAGATATAATCATCTCAGACAGCAGTTCGAAAGAATCGGGACAGGAATTCAGAAGAATGGATACCTCAAATCAATGATTTAAAACAATTACCAAATATTGCAGGCTGCAGACTTCTGAATCCTGCCTCTTTCCACAAACAAGCCAATCATTTATGAAAGGACAAAATCGAATTTCCTACAAAATCTGAAAAATCGTCGAATTTCGTAAAACTCTTACAATTTTATAGGTTCACATTAAATCATTTCGTAGTTACAGGGAGGGCATAGCTACTTTGCTCTCCATTCCTTGGGTACGGATCTGTTTCTAACTATATGCAGGGCACTGTACTCAGGTGCTAAAATGCTCTAGTCAGTGTCTAGTCAGTGGATTCCCGGAGTAGGCGTATTCAAGTAGGGTGACCAGATTTACTGATGCGAAAAGCAGGACATCCATGGATGCGTTCCGGGTTAGGGAAGGGGTTCAGCTATAACTAAAAGAGCACAGGGTCGAGTGGACCCCTCCCCCCTTTGGCAAAGAAAAAGTCATGTTGCTTACATGTCTCCTGAAATATTACACAATTCTCTTGAATCTGTTTTCTTCTTGATTTGATTTGATTTTTGTTATTTAACGTCACCTTGTTTGTTACTTTTGGCAACAATGAATATGAGTGATGACATGTTAAAATTCATTAATGGACATTCACAAAGAACATCCATGCACAGGCCAGGATTCGACCCCAGGACCCCTCCCGTCCTAGCGTTCAACGACTCAGCCACGGAGGTCTTCCCTTCTTATATACTTCCCTTTTCATTATTATTTCTTTCGTCCCTATTTTGTTAATCTTTTCAATTTTACATATTAACCTTCCTATCTCTCTCGTTTTCTTGTGTGTATTTTCTTACTTTCTTACCATAAAAAATCCATACATTGTGAAATAATATTAAAATATTAATCAATACTGAGAATATATTTGTCTCTTGCCGCAGCTGTAATAATCATCTCATCAATGTCAAACACAAAGATGCTGCATGTATTATCTATTTTTAAGCAACAAATATAAACTCTACAGTAAGAAGAAGGTTGTGAGCGAAGCGAGCGTGAAAAATTTTAGATCTACAAGTATTTGAAGACTAAAATTGGTAAACGCTGTAAGTGCCACAATAATTCAAACACCGTTTTCCACGTTAAACTGTGAAATGTGCCATGCTTTATAATGTGATAGACGTGAAATGTGGCTGGTAGCCCTCTATGTAGTTCAAAGGGTGTGTAAAGAGATCAAGTGTGAACGTTCTTATGGGCTGATGTGCGGAACGATGTGATTTCCCAACACTTTCGCTTTTGGCACTTACAACGTTTACCACTTTTAGTCCTCATTTCCTGGCAAATTAACAATACTATTAAGTTGAAAAAGGCACTAACAGTTTCAAGGAGGTAAACAATTCGTCTGGATGTCTTGCAGGACATTTCGCAGGACGCTGCTGAAAAATAGGACATATTTGTGTTGTTTTCTTTGGAGTACCATCGCAGACCGAGACATGACCCTGAAAAAAAGGACTGTCCTGCGACAATCAGAACGTCTGATCACCCGAATTCAAGCAAGACATTGGTATTCCCGCATAAGTAGCTCTGGGGCTCACCAGCTTCACATCATCTGAGTCCTGGGATATGTCAAGGGCAATAATGTCTGGAGTGGGGCACATGCATTTCTATCCAGTCCATCTCGTGCGACCTGCGTCTCAAAACTTACTTAACAAGAGGTTAACAGCCAATCCCCCCACCCCCTCCCCGTGTCAGGCACTGCTTTGTTTCCAAGCCGCGGATGCTTCTGTAACCCTCAACGGATGGATGGCGTGTTGTCCGCTGTCGTGATGTCGTCCGTCACGCACGCGGCCATTCGGCGGGCGTGCAGCACGCAGTCGAAGGCCTTAGACGATTTTCTATGGCACAATGGAACCTTACCCTAACTGCCAATCGATACATCCTTTGTTACATACCCTGCTTTGTCACCTAAACAACAACCTCTCTCTTCGTTATCTTGTCAAACACATGTATAGTCTTCAGATCATTGTCTGTGCTCAACAATGTCCTATTCACTTCTCCCGAGAACGGGAGTGTTCAAAAAGTTCTAGAGCTGGAAAAAGATGTTCCTTGAATAGCAGCATGGAGGTACATAAGGGAGGGTTCAACTGATCCAAACTCTTGCCCATTGTGTTTACAATTTTGTAAGAAATAATATTCCCTTACTTTTCCAGGTTTCTCAGACCAAGTCAATAGAGGAATTCATGTATTTAAAAGTCTGTGTAAGAATGTTGCTACATTTTAATTAATCACCAGATTTAGAATCCCACTTACCCAAGTTTTAGAATATTCACTTCGCATTCTAAAAGCAATAACAAGAAGGGAAACTGTACAGAAATTGACTGTTGGATAGGTGCATCAGAGGCGATCTTTTATATATTACTTGCCACGTATTTACTAATGGCAAACAAACAATTGTTTTTTATATTACAAATAAGAATTTTAGCATAAATAATACATAATTATAATCAAATTTAATGCTATATGTATTAATCTTAATATCAACCAAACGCAACCCAAAAATTGCTACAAAACAGTGGTAAATACTAATGACCACTTATTGTAGTAAATTCATACATGAAAACATGGCCCCTTTTCTTAGAACAATTCTTAATGTAACTACCAATAATACTCAGTATACCAAACTAAAGTATAGTTTGTCACCAAAATATTTTAAAAATTCTTGTTTGTCCTTTTTTCTTCATTTCTTCAAAAACTTACTTTTAAAGCACTACTACAAAAATATTAATTTTTCCAGATACACAGTAAATTTCCCTGATATTTACATGATTTCTTCAGAAAAAGTAATTTCCCAGACTGGTTGAAACCCTGTTTTCATTGGTTTAGTAAACCGTTAAAAAATATTTTGAAGAACAAAAAATGGGCAACACTACAATGTTCCAAAGACCCCCAACAATTTCATATATGTGTTAGTAGCCCACTTACAATATACAAGGCCAATGGTGGTAACTCTGTTGCCTTGTAATCAAGATGTCCTGAGTTCGATCCCGGGTGGAGGTACGTACTCGTTCGGATCTAACCTTAAAGTGTAGGCCCAGTCCCGGTGAGTATATCTAAGCATAAAGTTGACTTCAACATAAAATGTTGTCTTCGATTTTATTGGTTAATATTTTTAGCATTGCTTTTCTGCAACTTCTTGGCTAATCGCGACGGTGTTGATATGGTGCAATTAATAAAAGGACACTCACCAAGAACAGCCATGCCTAGGCTGGGATTCTAACCCAGGACCCTTTGCTTTTAAACTTCCTACCACTCCAAATTCGTAAATTACTCAACTTTAAATCCATAACCTATCCAATGTCATAACTTTACACTGGTATTAACCTTCCGATTACTAACCTGTTCTCTTTAACTTTAAGATCTTAAAATTAATAATTGTAGATGTAACACAATAGCATGTTAACCCTACTAACACTTATATATGTTTGATTGATTTAGTGTTTTAGTCCACTTTATGCACAGTAAGGCTAATCGGGACTGGGCCTACGAAATAAAGTGGGATCCGAACCACTATGTGCCTCCACCAGGTATCGAACCCGGGAACCCTTGATTACAAGGCAACGACGCTACCACTGCACCATAGGGGAGGCCTCTTATATATGTAAACCAATTACTTTCTGGTCTCCGAATAATCATTGGTCCTTTTCCTGGTATGATGTTTAATCATACCATCATGTAAAAAAAATGAAATAACAAATAAAGTGTATAGAACAAGGAAAAACGGGGGATCCGGTAAATATTTAGCGTAAGTGACGTCCCGGGACAATAGCCCATACCTCCGAGTGTATGCGGGTGGAGGAGGGCATTTTTTCGGGAGTCCCCCCTGTTTATTTTATATTTATTTACCTACGGTTCCTTATTTACTTGCGTTTTCTTAATGACCCCTTGCGCCGTAACGCACTGTGTTAACCACTACGCCCCAGAGATCGGCGTATAAGAAGAATTCAATTTTGCAAACGCGCTACGTAAAGAAGCGAAGTACAGTACCTTGTTAAAACCAGGGTGTGTGATCCACGACCTGTGGAAACGGACTTAACCTTGACAAGAGTCGTTAAACATTCAGCACCCGATCACCAAATGGAATGGGCGTGCAATAGCCAAGGTGAACAACCGGAACAGGGCATAAAATTCAGAGCACGATCCGCCCGAGAACGCTAATAGCGGGGGCTCCATTTTATCCCATTCTCTCCGTCCACGACATAATTGCTTTCCTTCCATTCGCCACGGATCGTGAGCGCCGCCCACGCTGCATTGTAATGGGAGAACGGCGTTCCTGCGGGATAGATCCCGAGGGATGCTGTGCGGGATTATAACCGCAATTAAAGATATCATTAAGAGATGCTCCGAGATGCCGCAATTGGTATCTTCCTGAGCTCCGGTTTATTTTCTCCAGGCACATGGCCGTAAATAGGTGTTCCATGCTTTTCATTCGAGATATTGCAGTTTGATTTCTGAGACGACTGATGTTTCACACGGTTGCTGAGTTCTACTTTACTCATGTTGGCATTAACGTCCTCACTCACCAATATATTATATATATACTATATTGGGGGAACGCGTCTCCCTTGTCCCCCGCTAACGACGCTCGTGTATACTAGGGTTAATATAATGGAAGCAGCTACATCTGGGAACATCCTAGAACAAAATTTGGAAGTGAGTTTTCTGCGTAACCACGCTATGCTTCATGGGTACTAACAGCAAACTGGGAAATTGATTTCACTGCTTACTGATTCTTGAACGAACTGGCCAATTAAATGGATTCTTTCACGTCTCCATATCTCTCTCTCTCTCTCTCTCTCTCTCTCTCTCTCTCTCTCTCTCTCTCTCATTTCTTCCATATCTCCCTACTTCACTCACTCACTCTACCCCTTTCTATCTAACCCCACGTCACTGATCCCTCTCTTCTCTCTATCTCTCCTTCCTTAACTCCCGATTCCATTATCTCTCTCCCTCTTTAATATACAGTAAACCCTAGTTACCACGAATCCCAAGGGACCGAAAAATCAAGAGTTCGTGTTAAAAAAATTCGTGCTAACCGGGGACTCAAATTTTATTATTGCAATACAGTTCTTTCTACACATTAACCATTTACAATACGTGTTATGTATGTCATCATAGAAAACACTACTACAGTACTACGGTAATTGACGTTTAAGAAAAGTACTCGCAGATCATTTATCAAAGCAGTTTTTCCAATCTTCTTGAGACACCTCCATAATATGGTTTTTGAACGCATCAACGGCGACTTCCGCCGACGAAAATCGTTGTCCACGCAATTTATTCTTGACATTCGGGAACAAGAAGTCATTGGGTGCCAAATCAGGACTGTACGGCGGATGACCCATCAATTCGATTTTTTGACTGTTCATAAAGTCGGTTGTTAGACGAGATGTGTGACAGCTGGTATTGTCTTGATGAAGAATGATCCGACGGTGTTTGTTTGTTTTCCGTATTTGACCGAAGACCTCTGGCAAACAAATTGTTGTGTACCAATCAGAGTTGACCGTTCTACGTTCCTCTAAAGGTACAGTTGCCACATGACCAGATTCCCCGAAAAAAACAGGCGACCATTTGTTTCGATGTGCTTCGAGCGTGAACAACTTTTGTTGGATTGGGTTCATCTTGAAACACCCATACAGTCGACTGCTGTTTACGTTCCGGCTCATATGCATATATCCATGATTTGTTACCTGTTACAATCTTATATACGTCTTTTGAAGCACCACGATTGTATTTATTGAGCATTTGTTTGCACCAATTGACGCGAGCGTCCTTTTGAGTTTTTGTCAAATTGTGTGGGATCCAACGAGAACATACCTTTCTCACAGCTAAATGATCATGTAATATTTTATGTATGCTGGTGGAACTAATGCCTATGGTTGCCTCAATCTCACAGTATGTCACATGACGATCTTGCAGTATTAGGTTTTGCACAGCATCAATGTTTTCTTGAACAACAACTGATTTTGGACGACCTTCGCGAATCTCGTCGGTGAGGGAATGGCGGCCACGATTAAATTTGTTATACCAGCGTTCACAGTGGCAAAGGATGGGGCTTCATCGCCAAATATGGAAGTAAGTTGATCGATGCACTCTTGTCTTGATAATCCAAGTCGAAAATCGTAAAAAATCATCGCACGAAAATGTTCACGAGTTAATTCCATTTTATTGTTGTTGCGCAATCCCCAAGGCAACATAAACAACACAAATGAAGCTATTGACAAAACATTTGGAGTACATTATGGTCAATAATGCCAGACGATTCCGTGCAAACGTTAAATCGCGCCTAACTTCAATCAGTGTTGCCAAGGCTCAAAATATAAATAGTGACCCTCGTAGTACACTGAACTTTTGTAGTTACAGAACTGACTAATCGAAATAATTTATGTTGCGTTAAACTAGCCTACGGTGTCACGTGCCATTTCCGACGACACAATGAAAAATGCAAGGAAGAAATGTTTCCCGAGAGCGATGATAGATGGCAGCACGCCATATATAGAAGAGCAGAGTTCATTGTAGAATCTTGGAGCGGAGAAGAGCGATTATATATATTATAGTAAATGCAAAATATATAAAGGAAGAGTATAAAAATTATAGAAGGAGTGAATAAAATTTTGTATATAGCCAATTTAGATAATTAAGAATATGCTCGTATATGAAACAATTAGGAAAGTTAATAAGTGAGCAAATGAATTCAGAAATATATCTCTCTCCATTCTGATCTTAGTGATCAGAATTCGATTTAATACCTGTGACGAGGAGAATATCGTCAGCTTTTGTATTTGTCCGTCCCTCGGTGGCGCTGTGGTCAAATTAGACGCCCCGAAGCACTTACGGTTGCGCTTCTTATTAGACGCACTGGGCCATAGGCAGCGCTTGCTGTTAGCGATCCTGGGCTATTCCCCCTTTTGGTCGTTACATAGAAGGTGGCGCTATTGTCAGTTTAGTCGACCCTACTCTTTCTATAAGTATAGCTTGTATCGTTTGCCAAAGAAGCAGGGAAAACGATCGCATATATGTAATAAATAAGATTACGATTTAAAAAGGTAAGAAATAAATTAGAAGTAAAAGAAGAAGAAGCCTTTTCCCAAAATAGAAGGAAGATAAGAAGAAGAAGCCTTTTCCCAAATCAAAAAGAAGAAGAAGTCTTTTTCCCAAATCAAAAAGAACAAAAAGAAGAAGTCCTTTCCAAAAATAGAAAGAAGAAAAGAAGAAGAAGTCTTTTCCAAAACAGAAGGAAGAAAAGAAGAAGAAGCCTTTTCCCAAATCAAAGATAGGAAGGAAGAAGAAGCTTTTTCCAGAAATTACGAGAAGAAAGAAGAAGAAGATTTCCTTTCAAGAAGAATATAACCGACGTAAATTTTGGAATCAGCAATAAATATATATTTCAATGTATATATACTCCTAGTCCTGATTCCAACCTCACTTTACTTCAAAGAAAGTTCCGAAAGATCAGTTTTCCCCCTAAGAACAACATGTCAGATCCACGTGGAGTCCAATAAATCGTCCCTTGAAACCTTTCCCACCAATAGCGTTCGTCCAAGAAATGACAGCTCTCGTCAATTCCACGTGGACTAAATGAGATGTTGCTAATTCAGTTTCTTTAGAGATTTTTGAACGCGAAGTTGCGGTTGCGTTATCTTTGCTAGGTTGTGTTATCGTATTGTGCTACTTTTTTATACAATATAAAGACCTTGGGAGTAAAACGTCGCAGTGAATGAATGAATGTCTAAACACTGCAGGCAAAAGTGACAACATCGCTTTACAGAAAAACAGGCGGTGGCTCGAAACCAGATACGGTTCCGGTCAGCTTCCTCTGGGGTTGTGTCAAAGATGCCGAACTGCTGCTACATTCAGGACTTCAGCTATATAAGCTTCGCTATATAATTTCTCTGTATTGTGTACAGTTTTCAGAATATAGATCCGCATTTAACTATATCCTCTTGGCTATAAAACGCTTTCTTATTTGGAATTCTCGAATAAAGAACCTATCCCCTGAGATTAAGATATTTCTATAGCCGTGGTAAATAACATTTAAGTACGTACCCCCAGGGTCGTAGCATAGTGGCGCCCATAACGTGGAGCCTTACCTTAACATACACCCAAGGGCGTAGCAACGGTAGTTCTTTAATTTCAGAAATTTCTAAGATACCGGCATATCGGCTGAGATCAAAATTATAAAAGTTACTAAAAAAAGTAATTTCTTAAAAGTTACTTAATTTTTCTTCCAAAGATAAAGTGATGCGCTAAAAACACGTTAGCATGTCATCATTATAGTTTATCGGAGCTATATACACGAGGGTGAATCAAATAATTTAAAGTTCTACAAAAATATAGGACACAATAGCTCAAATTTACATAAGGTATCTACCGCATGTTATTTACAGAACGTCCTCAAGACTAGAAATTGTTCTGTGCATCTTTGTTGTGTTTAACTGAACATTTCGCTGTTGGTGTAGTCGGGGTAACATCTCTTCTTCTCACCATCTCCGTCTTCTTTGTCTCTACATATCCTTCCCTATCTCTATCTCTCTCTTTCTCCTTCCCCATGTCACTAACAGTCTCCTCTTTGCCTGCCTCTCTTCTCTCTCTATACATCATCATGTCTCTCTCTTTTCTCTCTCTATATATCCTTCCTTATCTTTTTCTCTCCCTCCCTCCCTCCCTCCCTCTCTCTCTCTCTCTCTCTCTCTCTCTCCTTATTTCTGTTTCCTTTCCTATCTCTCTCCTCTTCTTGTTTCTATCAAATTATTTATCTCTGTATGTCTTCCTACCTTAAAATAGCAGGTAAAGAGTAAGCATGACAAAAATATAAGCGGATGTGCTTTTTGATTGATTGATTTGGTTTTATTCTATTTTATTTGTGGACAAATTAAATCGCAATCCAGGCGGACCATTTTGAACACATTAAAAGTTACAACACACACTCCGTGGCGGCGAGGTCAGAGTAACGCGTCACGAAGCCAGAGCTTCTTCAGTCCTAGCTATCCTATCGCTCATTCATCCTCAGAGTCACGATTAACCCAATTGATAGAAAAAACGATAAAGTAACTAAAATAGAAATGGAGAAAACTACAGTGATTCAAGACAAAACTTATTAATCAGCTTATCGTTGTGTGACTATGAGGTCAGCTGGTCGATTTCCATCACCGATTTGATTTGTTTTTCCAATTTCGTCATTTCTCCAGTACAATCGCCTTGTAATCAAGAGGTCCCGGGTTCGATACCCGATGGAGGCATGGCACAGCGGTTCGGATCCCACTGTAGGTCTAGTCCCGATTAGCCTTTCTGCGCATAAAGTGGACTTAAAAGAACAATTAAAAAATTCAAAATTCTTCGGTGCAAGAAGATACCTAAACTTGGATAGTCCAAGTTACGGACCAATGACGAACTCAGACAACATCTTCAATGCTTGAGTTTTTACTAAGTTTACTAGTCAGGGCTTTTCTGATCAAGAGTCTCTGGTTTCTACTCCTGCTATGGTCAATTTCAGTGATCCACTACCAGCTTAAGTTGCCGATTCTGACGAATTTACCTAGCTTCTACACAAGGGGAAAAATTTGGCAAAACTTCTTTGGGGATGGAAACTCTGCTCCCATCCTCCTTCCCCTGGTGAGCATAAAAGAGAAGCGAGACAGGAGGTCTGTTGAACGGTAATAGAGGGAGACGAGACGTGAAAAGTCTGGCGAAGGTGAGTGGGGTTGCCTGTCGTGTTGTTCTCTGGTCATTTTCCCAGGAAGAGTTGCATCCTTACCACATATGCTTCCCTGCGCAGCCACTGTGTTATTTGGGTTTCATAACACAAGGGGTTGTCAAAGCTGTAAACTGATCCTTCCTCCATTGCACGCAACGTCTCCTTTTGAATTTAACCTCGTTTGCTTTTATCATTAACTTCCTACCATTCTCTGCATGCCCTTTATATTCTTTTATCTCGGCGTATCACTCCATGTAGAGATTATTTTTATGCTCTTCGCGCGCATTCAAAATTCTTCTCGAATGATTGTTCTATGTATTCTCTTTTTTTTTTTAATAATATTCGCCGCTTCTCTCTTATTATTTAACTTTCCTTTGTTGTTTTGTTCATTTTTATCTTTTCTTTCCTTTTCTATGTTTACTTCTCCTTCGTACAATAACGCTTCTTATATCTCGTATTTTTCTTCTTTCCTATTTGATCCTAAAGTCCTTTATTCCCATTGTCTCTTGTCTCGTTGTATTGTACACCTTCGCAACTAAATTATGAATTGTAGCTTTCTTGGCGACGTGATTCGAACAAGTGTTCTCGGGTTTACCAGCCAGTTTAAATCGTCGTTATCTTCGCTCCAAACGTTGGAAGCTATCGCCAATATAACCTGGCTGGTAACCCGAGAACACTTGTTCGAACCTTTGCAACTACTTCATTAGTATCTTCTTCATTCCATTCGGTGAACATTTTCCTTTAACAATTTATATCTCTGCCAGGTAACTTCCAGAGCTTCAAATAATCCTTGTTTCATATCTTGAATTCAGGAACAGTTGGGAGCCCGTGCCCGGTCAAATTAAAAGACTTTCCTGTTGCTCTCTTCAGTCACTGGAGTCTAATGCTGAGATGGAACTTAAAGAAGACCATGGGCAATTCCTCCAAGAGGGTGTGGCCAGGAAAAGTAGCCAGAGGTTCTTCCCACTATGTTGAGGACAATAAGTGACAGCTTTGCAATTTACAATTTACTCATTTTCATCATTTGGTAATTATTTAAAGGTATTTCGAGGGTTTGAGGCACAATCTTGCTCCATTCCACTCTTTCTTGTCATCCTCTGATGATTCTCTCACACATCCTTCGTGTTTGTACCAGCATTCATTCAATCTATTCTCGTATCAGGATGTACGAATATATGATGCACAATATCAGTGATTTACAATGCACAGTTTCTTCTTTTTAACTTCCACATGCATTATACACTTCTTTGGCCTTGTATTATATTTGAGATTTTGAAACTAATCTCAAAATTGGATTTACTTAGACTATCAGAGAGAAAGGGGGGACATGAAAATATCATTTCTTATAACTTTTAGTCTTCAAATAGTTTATGTCCCTTCATTTCTTCCAAACTACAGTCAGTTTCCTGAATGCAACACCAGAAATGTTACACCGATTGAAATGTTACATCAGTATGAAAAAGTATAAAATCATTCTTACATTATCAAATAGCTACACATCATTCTGAAAAACATAAAATATTCTTCGAAAACATTATTTTCATTTAAAGATGCCTGATATTTCAAATTAGTTTTGTTTTTTTTAGACTATCCTATTTGTCTGTTCCCTATTTTATTAATATTTGCATAATTTTAATATTATTACTTTTCATGTTCCTTTATGTGTAGTGTATTACTCAGGTTGTGCGAACTGGTAGAAATCTTTGTAATAGAGGAAGGCTGAAATTCAGACCTATAAAAAATATCGGCCCTCGTAGCGGAGTGGTTAGCACATCGCACTACGATGCCAGGGGTTCCCAGGTTCGAATTCTGGCGTGGGCATGGATGTTTGTGAGTGTCCATTCATCAATTTCATCATATTATCACTCATTCCTATCTTTGCAAATTAGCCAAAAGTGGCACAAAAAGTGAAGTAAAACAAAGCAAATCAAATCAAATGAGACCTATAAAAATGTCATTCACGTTTCCATGGAAACAGGATTCGAACGTATTGTGATCAAGAATCAGAAGACGGGATGCTGAACAAACCAATCGGACAACAATGTGAGCGGGTTATTATTTCCAGTTGAGAAGCAATATGGAAAATCAATTTCGGAGCATTATGCAAACAGAATGCAAACATCTCCTCTCGCCCTGCACATGTAAATGATGTATGAGCGTATACTGAGCATAATCATCCACCTCCGCCCTCTCACACCCACACTTATGCCGACACACACCCCCGAGAGATCCGAGCTTGCAAACTAGCCACACACAGACTCCACATTCCTCTATTTGATCTCCTGGAAAATTTACCCTTTGCTTCGAGTGGAATGCGGTCGAGCATCGCCATGCAAAAATAATAACAGGTATTGGTTTTGCGTGTTTACCATCAGCCCACACGGGGAAGCTTCCTTGTCCCGATATCGCAGGTCCGTATTCCGATGATCATGTTTTATTCCTTGTCGCTTGTTTGAAAATGTGTTCGGAGCTAGATTGCAAAGTTTTATCGCCAGTTGGAGCTGTGATCGCCATTGTGTCAAATCGAAGGTTTTAGTGTGGAAGTTTCACGAGGCGAGATCTGTGGTCAGATTTTCGACTCTAGTACCAACTCATATGAACAATGGCACTGCCTGTGAACTCGCTACGTACTGCCTCTTAATTCTTCATAGACTCTGCTGCCGTAGATTCTTACTACACAAAAAGGTTGTTTGTGTAGAGGAATCAAAAAATGGTCATAGCAACCAAACCACTAGTTGAAACAGAAGACAAACAAATTATATTTGGTTCAGTGTTACAAAGACATCGTGAACTATTTTCAAGTCACCGGTGTCAATTATTAGTAAGCCTCGTCAAATTATGCCCAGAATAGGCCAAACAAATAGAACCAAAAACCATCTTAAGGTCATGGGCACTATACTGATCGCAACTCCAGCTGGCGGTTGACTTTGATGGCTATTTCTGGCGCTTTCTGTCCCCCAATCATTTTCGGGGCGTGTGGTCCGATGGGTGTTAACAAACTCAGTTGGGAAGTAAAAGCTGAAGGGGTCACATCGCTCTCCCGAAGCAACGTTGCCAAGCGTAGTTCTGTTCTTGCCAGTTTCTTTATATGACTATGTGTCCGCCTGCATTACGACCTGTGGGTGGTCCTTCCGGAAACCTTCATCGTGCAGAACCACGTGTGCAGTTGATCCGCTGATTTCTGGTACTGACCGAGAAAGCTCTTTATCGCTTTACAGTACGTTTGGCAACATGTGGTGAACCCAGCGCGAAATTGTTTCGTCCCGCGAACAACGCTCGGTACCTTGTGACTCGAAAATGCCCGATCTCAGTCGAAGAAAATTCAACTGATCGCTGATTCGCTGTTTCCCAGCCGCCAGTTGGAGTTGCGTTTAGTATAGCGTACGTAGCCGACCTTCATGGTGGAGTGGTTAGAACAGCGCTACGACGCCAGGGGTCGCGGGTTCGCGTTCGGGCATGGACATGGGTGTTCTCTATTGTGTGTGTCCCTTCATCATCGTCGCGACTAGCCAAAAGTGGAAGAAAGGCGATGCTAAATAACCTGAATTGTAAAGACTGAAATTGCTACGTTCTAGGGGCGGACGGGATACACAATAAAATATATCATAATCACCATTGTAACCTTCGTTTTGAAAGTTGTTCGAAGACAAAATTAGTAATCAGGGGTCATTTTAAGAAGGTTTGAATTCAACACTTTGGTTTTTCCCAGAGTTCTTTATTGCTTTCATTGCAAAATTTTTATTATTTTTTCAAAATTTGGTGAGAGCTGTAGCCCCATCAGCATCCCCAGTCGTCATAGAAACAACATAAGAAACCATCTGACCCTTGTCGGCAAATGAAACAGGCTCGTAATCAAGACACACTCGCCATTACGTCAAGTTTCATCTTTATATTATTGTAGTTTTCGAGCAAATTCTAAAGAGGGCCTGCGAAGCGTTGAGAATTCATGAAATGCCAACCTCATAAATCTTCCGCTGAAGGCTGTTGACCTTCCGCCATGCAATGCGATATTTTCAACAAAAGCCACGCCCAGAATAATAAACACATGCGCCCATACAGAAATAAGCCCTCACCTGGGATATCATGCGTCTCCCCCTTCGTATACAAACACGTTGCTTCACAAGCTCCGCTGCTGCTACGTCTCTAGATAGCTTCGACAGTACTCATTACAAATAAGTTGGAGCTCAGATTACGACCAACAGAACTGCAGCGAAATGACTGGTCCACAGACGGCATTATCACACCCAAAGACGTAATTAAGGGGTGGATCCAGGGGGTCCGAACCCCCCTCCCCCCCGAAAAACGTACAAAGTACAACAATTAAATAATGAAAACATACTCGTTTTGCATTTATTGTACAGTCGATGGTTATTTCCTCTGAGCTTAATGGATTGGAATCATACGTCTCCGAATGATAGTACCAGAGAAGATTTATGCACATTACTTGTGATAATATGCATTATAATCAAGAACTTTACTTTTTGTTAACTGGATCTAACATCCTCTTTTGTTACTCAATAAATATTCAATTCTTTATCTACTTAACATTAATCTCCTTGCCAGCGAACAGGCCCTCTCTAGAATTTACTCGAAAACTACGATAAGAGGAAACTTGACGTGGAGGTGAGCGTTTCTTGATTACGAGTCCGTTTCATTTGCCGACAAGGGTTATAATTGGTTTAGATGCTTTCGTATGTTGTTTCTATGACGACTGGGGATGCTGATGGGGCTACAGCTCCCACCAAATTTTGCAATGAAAGCAATAAAGAACTCTGGTAAAAACCAAAGTGGTGAATTCAAACCTTTTTAAAATGACCCCCGATTACTAATTTTGTCTTCGAACAACTTTCAAAATGAAGGTTACAATGGTGAATGCGATATATTTTATTGTGTACCCCGTCCGCCCATAGAATGTAGCAATTTCTGTCTTTACAAATCAGGCTATTTAGCGTCGCTTTTCTTCCACGTTTGGCTAATCGCGACGATGATGAAGGGACACACACAATAGAGACCAGTCATGTCCATTCCAGAAGCGAACCCGCGACCCTTGGCGTCGTAGCGCTGTTCTAACCACTCCACCATGGAGGTCGGCTGCGTACGCTAGTGCCCATGAACTAAAGATGGTTTTTGGTTCCATTTGTTTGGCATTGTCTGGGCATAATTTGACGAGGTTTACTAATAATTGACACCGGTGACTTGAAAATAGTTCAAGGTGTCCCGGGTTCGACACCCGGTGGAGGCACATAGTGCTTCGGATACTACTTTAAACTGTAGGTCCAGTACCGATTAGCCTTACTGTGCATAAAGTGGACTGAAAACACCAAGTCAATCAATCAATCAATTGAAAATAGTTCACGATATCCTTGTAACACTTAATCAAATGGAAATTTGGCTAGACGTAAAATAGATAATAAATATGTGCTGTTATATAAAGTCCTTTTACCTATTCATGTAATAATAACAATACAATGTTAATTAATTTACATACATAGATAATATTTCAATTAATTTAATATAATTTCAATTATTTTAATGGAAATATTATTATTATTACTATTTCTGAGACACTTGGTTCGAACCCCCCAGAAATATATTTCTAGATACGTGTCTGCTCATACCAGAAATACAACGAGGAATGATCTAGTATTGCATTTGGGCAAAATCGGTCAGCGCGGTTTAAGATGGCGAGATAAGTACGCATGTTTATTATGTTGGTCGCGCGATAACAAGCTGATTTACTCAAAACTCAAACTTTTAGGTCATTACCCGGTATATACGCTTTGCAATAACTTGAATCTTTGTGGATTGGTCTGGTATTACATTTGAACGAAGGGAATCAACAGGTTTTTGATGATGGACTTTATACCAAGCGTAACAAATTTGTGGAAAATATACTGTGAAAAATATATCTGTCTGTGATGTATCGTCTTATAATAGCACAATATATGCGATAAGTGAGAAAAAATTATATCAGACTTCAATCAACAATGTTCATCATTGTCTGGTTGTCTTATTTCGTCACAATCGAAATGAATATATAAGAGAGGCGGAGGAAGAGCGATAGAGAGAGTAGATTAAACAACAATCGATAAAACTGATAGCTCATTCGTTGGAAATATTTGTTTATCCATCATGAGAAACTATTTCGGGGCACAGAGCTCCCAGAAAGTCTGCGACATTTTGCAAAATCAGTATACCGGCAGTTTGATAAACAAGTGGGTGATTGGACGCGAGTTTGTGAGGAGAAAATATTTCAGCTATGAAATTATTTTGTGATGCAGCAGTGGCGTGTATGTTCGAACAGCTTCGCCAGAAAAAAGAACTTCCGAGATAAAAAAAAAAGGACCGTAATACTACTATGACGGCGAAGCTAGGCAGTCGCCCACTTCTGGAGCTAACACTAACAATAATATCTAGATTGATTAATTGAGTTATTTCATTTTACTTCGCTTTTGTGCCACTTTTGACTAATCGCGAAGATGAGAATGATGTAATGAAATTGATGAAGGGACACTCATAAAGAATACCCATACGCAGACTAGTATTCGAACCCCTAGCATCGTAGGGCGCTGTGCTAGCCACGTAAGTCGGTCGATGTCTAGATTGAGTTGGATACTGTGACGGAAAATAGAAGTTGGAAATCCTTTCCATTAAAATATCTCTAAATAGGTTAAAAAATATATTTTAAAATTTCAGAATTCAACAATAATTTACTAAGCATTGCTTTCTTTCTCTCAGATTTGATGTAATTGTTTGTAGCGAGAACCACTTTTTAGATATAACGACATTCATATTCACTAAGTGATTCAGTGAATTAGCAGTTTACACCAATTACTTCAATTTGAAACACTCTCCATTTTAAACGATTCTAGTAATGAGTGTTGTTATCTTTAAAGGCGAAGTAAATGTAAGGGTATTGATTAAGATACAGAAATTTCAAAAAAATAAATTGCTTTTTTTTAGACTTTGCTTGTATACAACTTACACTACACTCGTGTGCAAAGAAAATTTTAAAGGAAATGAGCTGTAAACATATTCGTCCTTTTCCAAATACGAAATACACACTGAACGGAAGTGTAAAATTCACCTTTTATACATTAACATAAAACAGTGATATAGGCTACTTTATGTGTTTCAATACGCATTATATATTACATTAAAGCTATATATAAATATAATATAAACGTTTACAGGGCCGTCAAACAGATTGAAGAATAAAAGACGTCCTGTTAAAAATAGGACATGACTTAATCGTTAGTGGTAAAAGAGTGTAATATTTACCATCTTTTCATGTATCAAAGTTTTTTCTAGGAAAGGAAAGTCAAAAGTGTGTGGTGTGTTTGTGTCGGGGGGATATAACCTCGGTCAACAACTTCTTGGGCAGGTCACTATATTACACCCCTCTCAAAAATCCGATTAAGGGAACAGGCGAATTACAGCTAACAGTGGCTGCGATTACAGGGGTAGTTGTTCCCTTTCCTACTTTCTACTCCCTTACTATGACCTCTTGATGCAAAGCCTTGTCTACCAAGAAAAAGTGAACTGTCTTTCCTCGCCCCCCGCCCCCCTCTCCCGTTTTAGAACCCAATCGCCGCTACGGCCTAACAGCCCGGGTACAATTTTTCCCTTGGCTCAAATACAACATAAATCGGTAAAATAACCCTCCCTTCTTTACGAAGGTGGGAAGAATTGTTGTGTCAGGAACCCACGAAATACTTCACCTTATCTGTCTTACATTAGTGTCCTGGTTTGCTTTCATTTGTTAACGTGTCCAGAGATTTGTGGTAGGTACTAACTGTGGAGAGTGCTAAATATTTCCGACATAATCGTTCCTACGTCACGTTTTACACTAAACGACACAATGAGAAAATGTTTCCGGCAATTCTTAACTTTGACTGATTTAGGTAATGTCAGAATGGAAGTCTGCTACGCAATATCCATTGGTATTTTTAACAGAACTCGTTTCCTACCACATACAAATTTAACAGAATATCATCAACTGTGATTTGAAATATGTAGAAAATATAGATTTTTTAATTCATTTGATTTTCATTGCTAAAATGCAACATTAGAATTGCATTACATAATTTTGTCGAATGCAAATAGTTACTTATCCAGTCTTAGTCTTTATGACAAGAAAAACACATAAGTCGACGAATCATTTGAAGCTTCGAGCCTCAGAATTGCGTTCAAAATTTAGCTTCAATGTTCACCTTGTCTTGACTATCAAAACACGGCTCCCGTATGATGTCATCAATGTAAACAATTTCCTAGTGTTACAACCGGATTCTAATGCTCGCCACATGTAAACAAGGAAGCTTTCTGGCTACATAAATGCAAATTCACAGACAATAACACAAGAGATGTTTATTTAACCTACCGTAATTCGCCAAGAAATTCATCCGAGGCAAGAGTCGTTCACACCATACAACACTGGCCCTGGCTATCGAACGTTATCCTAGAACGAACTGTTAAAAAAAAGGGGGGGAATAAAAGAAGAAAATAACAATGTTTTCTCACGGCTCACAGAAACGTCCAATGTTAATCAACAGGGCTCCTTAGTTAAGTCTTATCACAAGTGACACGGAACGGGTAGATATTCGAGTAGTTTAACTGTACACGCGGCTGTTACTATGCAGGCTTTCTTCTGTCCTTTGTTACAAAAACCTAGCAGATATCACTTTTTTGACAAGAACGACGAGCGTTGCCGTGCCGGACCGAGCACCACTGCGAAATGGTCTCGCCCGCTCTGCTGAAGCAATGTTGCCAGATCGTTCGATCTTGCGCTCTGGTTTTCTCGCGAGCAAGGGGCCTCGAAGCCGTATTGATTTGAGATTCGCGGAAGTGGTAGTCGAGCAGCTCCACCTCTCCGGAGACAAAATATATTATTCCAATGTAACCTGTACGCCTTAAAAAATCCTTTATATCTCCCAGAGCGAGCTCATTTCTTGCAACAACAGGTCCCCCTCTAACAAAATATTCAAGCAAATGCTTCTTAATAGATCCGCCCAGTTCACCCAAATGTTGGGTGCTACGTTTTTGCAGCAACCGTGTGGGTTGGCTGATTGGCGAGGGAATGTTGGGCGGGAAGCAAGGTATGCAACGATTACACTTCGATAACGGAATGAACGATGGACTTGTTTGTTTGTGAGAAACGTCACAGCCAAGACAGCAGGCCTGGGTTGTTTATGGCTGCACGTGGGAGATTAGAATCGTTGACCACACCTTGTGATGACTATTTTAGCTGCTCCAAATCGACACCTCGTTTCTCAAATGGAATTTACTTTCCAATGCCTTCTTACTGAATTTTGGCAGTCATTTTTCCAGTAAAATATTAATTCCGACAGTGGAGCGAGATTCTGTTGAAAGAGGTTAATATTTTCTCATCGTTTCACTTATTCGTTAATATTTATTTAGGAAATATGGCAAATAGAAAGCTCATATCCTGGGCAAGTCGCTGGATTTCAATTTAAAACGTAGTTAAAACTCGGAAATTTATTTCCACAGGAAATTTTGGTTAAATTTCGTACCGTTTTACTTGTAGCAGAGAAAAAGTAGCAAAAGTAATGTTATTTATGACAAGTTGGTTGTCAGCTTCGGCTAGCTCCTTCCCAGGCCCATTCGCAAGGGAGGGCAAGGGGCCATGCCCCCTTCAAACTGTGAATATTTCAAATAAAAATTCCAAAATAACATTGACGATTTTTCACAGGTGATCACCACGAAAGACAACTCTTTGACGACATGTCACTCCCATCCCCACACTTCGGGAAAAAGGCCACACGAAAATATTTTTGTGGAAAAATGTGAATTTTTTGGAAATCGGGCCCACTCAGCCGGACATCTAGGTACCACTAATTTAAAATACCGGCCTAATCTTATGAAACGAACATGTAACAACAATCCATTAAAGTTTCACCCACCTCCGTTCAACAAAAATGGGCCCACAGTGAATACATACATACATATATTTTATACGTGTGTGTGTGTGTGTACATATAGTATTTATTTTGTAGAATCGGCTCTGTGTACGCAAGTAGGTTGAAATTTGCAGGTAATCACTCTTTGATAGCATGTCACTCGCGTCTTCACATATTGGAAAATAAATCCGTAAAACAGCATTTTTTGGAAAATTCCCTGCCGGCACCTTATTAGGGAAGTGTTAGGTGTGAAACTTTGGTGAATTGTATTTACATGTTCGTAATATGAGATAGAATCGTCATTTTTGATTGGTATCAATTAGGGTCCCGACAATACTACTATGCCATCGGGGAAACCCTTTGAAAACTAGTGGCAGGCTTCCTTTTCAACTATTTTTTACTTTAAAGAAATTTTAAACGTACTAACAAAACAACTATTAACTTATTAACATATTTAAGTTACTTTCATAAAGTGTTAAATTATCCTAGACTCCGCAATACATTGACCTTTGGCGTAGGTATGCGGCCATAAGGCAATTTTAGATTTTCTTCACGGCTCCAATTTTTCTCCTACGCATTTCTTTCTTTAAGCTTCATATCTACTCTCCTAAGCGTCTTATCCTATTATATCAGAAAGACGAATTTTCCGTCCACAGGCTACTCAGTTCAGCACTTGAAAGCATCTGTTCACAGACATGACCTCACACTTTTTTTTAACTCTTTCTTCTTCCCGCTAATATTGCTCCCTTCTCTTCTGGTACAATAAATTTTACAACCCAAATTCTCCAACAATGTTTCGGCCAAGTGGGAGCAAGAATTGAAATCGCTCTTCCATCACGTTCTGTATCTCTTCCCCTCCACAGGCTAAAGAAAGAGAAAGTTATTCATGAAGTTCCCTCTAGAGGGCAGTTCGTTACGTTTCAATATTCTGTGCTCTTCTGTGAATTTCCCTTAAGGTTAAAAGCAACTGCTGATAATATAGACATGCATTGAACTTGTGCAGTAAGATTAACTGTAACGCTGATGGCCCACATGCCAACCACAATCTGACTCACGTGCGCAGTTTACAGTACTGTAAAGACTAATTATTGTTATGACGTCGTGCATACTAACCACCATGTGGCTCTGGTGTACAATCAACAAATTTAGCGGGGTAGTACTGTGTAATTTATACAGCGCAATCTCGATGCATTCATTGAGTCTTGTTAACGTTATTGCTTTCACTGAACGGAAGCCTAATTACACGAATAATAATTGAAAAGTAATCGAACAATGTAATTGAAACCCACCTTGGAAAAATGCTGCATGAAGAAGTACTTCCAATGAGGCGAGTGGACATACAGGTTATTTATTATACATATTATTTGTTTAATATTTTATTTCATTCTTTGTTTTTGTCTTATTAACCGTCGCTTTTCTGGCCTTCAGGTTAATCGTGATGATGAGAATGATTGATTTGCTTGAATATAGATAACGAGACGGTATATCCAGTATCCAAAAGATCTACGATACTGATAGTACCGTCGTTTCGTCATCACGAGGAAAAAAAGGGATTGACACAAACTCTATACTTCTAATAACCTTGGCTGGATTCATCGATATCGATATAATTGGTACCGTCGATGTCAATAATATCGCTGATACTATCGATATCCATATTTTGAACACATCGGCCCTTCGATAGTTTAAAATATATCGATTCGATATTGATATAGCGTGTAGTTCAACATGAGCAATCTCAATCTTCACCTCTTGGATCCGAACCGTTTAAAGTGGTATCCGAAAGACTTTGTGCCTCCACCGGGTGCATGGCAACTTGTTTCACAAAGAGTTGTATTTATTGTTGACAAAGAATTAATTCAAGTTACTGCTACATAACAAAACATCATGCAGAATTTTAACCTAAGAGATCACTGTTATTTTGATGTAATTATGTAGGTGTTAAATAAACAAATGCCTACGATAAACGTGTACTTTAATAATAACACTTAAAGTACTTTTAAGAATAAAAAAAAATCAATTTTTCATCATTAAAACCGTAAATGCATAAAATGGTTATGTTTCCTATTGGAGCAAGGTGCAAAGTAATGAGATCAGGGTGGAAAGTAGTGTGGGGCACCAAAAATCCACCTCGCCTGGGTGAAAGTTTTATCCTGGATCGCTACTGACTATAATTGATGAATTCCGTTGCTCTCCCTCTTGCATTAGAACACCAGGCCACGTTCTGGTATAAAGAAAACGATTTTAGAGGCAATCATAGATTTCGCGATATTATTACTTTAACTTTTTTACCGTTTTCAACATAAAAGTAAAATATATCACAAAATAAAGCTTTTAACAGATACGATAATACATTCTCAGGGAGAATTCACGCCGAAGCACATAACTCTTGGGAACGAGCCAATCAGCAGCAACGTTTCACACCGTAGCGGCTTGACTGGCCGCACAAATCTGCATCCGATTGGTGAAATCCTCAGGCGACACATGTCGACTCTCGCATCAATGTGAATCCTCCCATAGGTGTTTCCCGTGAATATTTATTTTTAAAATATGTATAATATTTAATATGTCGAACGTTTTTTTTATTTTTCTGTACCCCCACACACATATATACAGGGTGTTCATAAAGTCCCGGTACCATTACCAAAAAACATAGCTCGGAAACAACATACAATAGAACAATGTTGTTAATTGCAAAATGAGCTACAAACTCTCCACGTTTATATGCCATACACCTCAATGTGCGCCCCTCTAGTTGCTCTCAGAACATCAAGGCGGTAATCAACTTCTGCCCATACACGCCCCAGCATATTACCAATAACAGTTAGGATACTCTCCGTTATTGTTGTTCCAAGAGTAGCAATATCTGGAACAGAAGTGCGGTAAACACAATCATTGACATACCCCCAGAAGAAGAAATCCAAGGGTGTGAAATCGAGGGAGCGCGGTGGCCAGGGAATAGGTTCATCACGGCCTATCCACCTGCCAGGGAATAGTTCTTGTAGTGTTGTTACTCTGGTCAATCACACCTGCAACAAAAGTAAACAAACAAACCGTCATTTTGCAATCAACAGCAATGTTCTATTGCATGTAGTTTCCGAGCTGTTTTTTTGTAATGGTACCGGGACTTTATGAACACATTTTGTATATATATATATATATAAACTCAATGCGGGTGATTAAATGTGTTAGCAAATTACTATTTAAGAGCTGAACAATTAAAAATTCTAGTCAATATATATAGCATACAAATCAAAACTATTAACC